>NW_022589708.1:28867156-28907368 GCF_004348235.1 Phoca vitulina | reverse complement strand
CTCAGATCTGTACCTCTGAAACAAATAATGCAATATATGTTAAGAAAGAAAAAAAGAAGAAGAATGTAGCAGGAGGGGAAGAATGAAGGGGGGGAAATCGGAGGGGGAGACGAACCATGAGAGATGATGGACTCTGAAAAACAAACTGAGGGTTCTAGAGGGGAGGGGGGTGGGAGGATGGGTTAGCCTGGTGATGGGTATTGAGGAGGGCACGTTCTGCATGGAGCACTGGGTGTTATGCACAAACAATGAATCATGGAACACTATATCTAAAACTAATGATGTAATGTATGGGGATTAACATAACAATAAAAAAATTAAAAAAAAAAAAAAGAAGAAGGAACAAACTAAACCTGCCAAATTCCATCATAAACGTCATTGTGCAGGACGATAACAAAGGCCACTGTGTATGGACGGCATCCCGTTCAGACTCTAATTACATTCCCTCATCTTGATCACAGGTACCATTTTCATCCCCATCTTAACAGTAAGTTAAAAAAAAAAAAAGATCAGACGGGTTGAGCAATTTACCCAGGCTTATACAGTATGTTGCAAAGCTGTCATTCAGACCATTTTGAGCCAAATCTCTCATCTCAGGTACTAACGTCTAAATCCAAATAATTGACTACTCCATCAGCTGAATTTCTTTCCCCTGATATCTACTTAGGAAGAGCAAACCAAAGCCAAAGAGTACAGGGATTTAACTTTAAAAACAAGTTTAAATGCCTCTAAGCTGTGTTCTCAGAGAGCACGAAGTCAGCCATGTCACCTCAGAGTCCCACCCCTTCATTCAGTCAGGCAGGCCATAGGAACTTATGACGAATTTACATTTAGGCTGTTTGAACAAAGATCCTGAATAGACGAGCCTGTTATAGTTCTTATATGCTCTGTGTGTGTATTCTTTATCTACTATAGATTTTAACGACAACTAGGAAAGTTATACAAAATATTTTAAACACAATGTTGAACCAGGTTTGTTTGTTTTTTTTTTAAGGGGTCAGGGACTTCTGTTTTATCCACAAATTAAATCAATTAACCACTCCCTAAACATTATAGCTTATTAAGGTTTTACTTTATTGTTTTATGTGTACTTAGATGATTTGCTAATAGCAAGTAAGACGATGTCTACCTAGTTATCAGGGAAGTGCCACTATTTCTAAGCCTCTAATTATTAAAATCCAGTAACATACGAATCAATATCAAGATAGGAAGAGGGAAGAGAGGAAAATCTAAAGTGTTCCTTGAGAAGGCAGCTTCTCTTAAGATGATGGACAAGTAGTGTCTATTTACTACGTAGCTCATTGGAGAAATGCTTTTGAGGAGTGGAGGATGTTTGAGGAAATACAACTGGCCATTAGCCAACTACAATACTATGTCAGGTCCACCCATCAGACTAGAATAACTGAGCTCCTTCAGAGGAGCCCAGGGAGGAATTCCTGGAAATGGCAAAGCATATTAGATTTCACATTATCCAACAACATGAAATGATGCATTAACATTCTCTCCGAATTGAAAATACTTATTGATTGTTTTAAATCTTAGATAATTTAACTAGGTTATATTTGCATTATGTAGTATAAAATAAACATTTCAAGTTATTTCTGCTCACATCACGCACCGAATATTTTGTCTAAAATATTTCTTCACTGCCTGAATTTATGGTATAAACTGATGTGGTACAAGTCAACTGAAGTTAGTCATCAAATATTTAGGTGTATTAAATACTACAGTTATTCAGAAAGTCCAAAATAATTTTTAAAGTGGGAGCATGTCTGATAGTAATATCAAATTGAGAGAAATGCGGGAATGATTCTGTGCCGTCTGAGAACTAAGATGAGGCCAGTGTCATGGAGAAGAAACAAGAGAAATGTTTTACATCAATATCAAGGTGAGAAAGGACAAGAGAAGAGAAGAGAGAGGCAGGTTTTCCCGCAGTTCCGGTTTGCATTTTGGACAGGCTGCCGTGCTGCACTGTGGTGGGTGGGCTGAGGGGGTTGGGGGGCAAGACTGGAGAGAGAGTCTAATCAAGAGACTAAAGCAACAGTCTGGTGAAAACCTGAGGAGGGATTGACCAGGTGAGGCCAGGGGACTAGGTCTCCTTCATCTTCACATCCCCAGTGCTGCTGTAGCTCCTGGTATGTAGAATGGGCTCAAATATTTACTGAGATAAATTTTTTTCCTCCTCCACATTCTGACAAAAATCTCCATCTTTTGGCTTTAAAACCACATACGTAGTGATGATTATAATGCATACTGAGGTTCTAGACAATTCCACGAATACATCATATAAAAAATAGCACGATCCTATAGGCTGCTAAATAAAATAAACTGGAAAATCTGCTTAACATGATCATAATTCATTCCACAAACACTTATTGATCCTTTCCACACATTGCTTTTCCTGGGCCACAGGGATGTGGATAAAAATACGGATTGTAAAGGATTGTTTCAATCCTCATTGCAACAACAACAATGGCAACAAAAACTAAAGCCAGATGGCCAATTAACTAAGCAATCCTTAGTGCAGGAAATAAGCAAACCTACAGCTGTCATTGCCTATAAAAGTTCATATACCTTGTTGGGCACATGATGTGCACAAAATAAATAATTGCTGATTGAAAAAAAAAAATGAGGTTGACAACATGAGTAGGTGTATACCAACATCCTGCAGTCTGCAGCATACCACTTGGAGGATATATATCCCAGAAGCTCAGTTATCCAGAAGGGCAAGAACCAGGACAAGAAAAGACTTCCACACCATAAAATAAACATCACAGAATGCCAGGTCAGACTGGAAGGGCTCAAAGCCAGGCACTGCTGCATATGAGCTACGTTTCCCAGAAGTTTCTTAGATGTCTTGAGCACATCTTCAACTGTACCCTAACTTATAGGGCTGGTGTTAGGGTTAGTGTTAATACAAGTACCTAGAAATTGCTGACACGCAATAAGCTCTCCATGGAAAGTGACTGGAATAGTGTTATGAACTGAATTGTGCCTCCCCCCCACCCTAAAATTCATATGCCACAAAGCCCTAACCCCCAGCACCTCAGAATATGACTATATTTAGAAAAAGGGTCTTTTAAAGAAATAATTAAGGTAATATGAGGTCATATGGGTGGGACCTAATCCAATATGACTGGTGTCCGTATAAAAGAGGAAATTTGGACACCAGATCAACACCAGGGCATCCATGCCAAGAGGGCAACCATGGGAAGAAGCTGCAAGAAGGCAGCCATCTTCAAGCCAAGGAGCGAGGCCTCTAAAAATTCCAACGCACCCACACCTTACTATTGGCCTTCTAGCCTCTACAACTGTGAGAAAACGTGTTTCTGTTGTCTGCGCCACCAGTCTGGTGTGGTTTTGTTATGGCAGCTCTAGCAACCCAGTATCTATTCTCACTGCCATCTTCTTCAAAGTAACTTTGCTGGAGGGGGACAAGAAGGCTGACGTTTGAGTGACAAGGGGTTGATGTAAGCTTCTAAACTTTAAGCTTCTGTAGGGGTTCAGCAGCCAGTCTGCTGGCCTGGCACATACATATCCTTAATAAGTATTTGTTGAATGTGTGTATGAACGAATGAATGCACGCATGCACGACTGAATGAATGAATGTTACTAAGACGATAAGCCTCTGGCACCATGTATACACTACAACATACAGCGGACAGAGCCACAGGAACAATGGCGAAAAGGCTTATTATATGCCAGGCGCTGTGCAGTAAAAACTATAAAAAGCAAATGCAAGAACATAAAACCTTAGAAGTCTGAGGGTTTTTAGAGTAAGGAAAAATGGTCCATGTTACCACTTCATTATCTTTGCAAACACCGCCGTGTAATCACTGGTGCAGACAGGCAGTGTTGTTTATGGGAAGGAACCCTGGGCTTGAAGCCAGAAGACCTTTGTGTGCTTTCTTGTCCTGTCACTTATGAGAGATCCCTGGCAAAGTCGAGCAGCCACCCTGAGCCTCAGTTTCTTCTTCCGTAAAACAGGAATATTGACACCCACCCCACCTCTGGCATAAAGGTGGGGTGAAGATCAAATGACAAGGTATGTGTGTGAAAACGGTCTATACACCCTAAAACGTAACGTGGATTAAAGGCATACTGTTAATAATGATAACCTTGAATGATTAAATAAACATAACTTGTAGTCTGCATATTAAATCTTATATGAAAGGACATGCATGAAAGATTTTTAAAGTATGCCATTCAAATTCCTTTAAAAGTTCAGGCCACTTAAAAGTTTATTTGGAAAAGTCACCCATGTGGTAGCAACTCATGCCCGATGATCCCGGATAAATGGGGTCACCCTTAATTTTTTAAGAGGGTATTTCTGATGAAAATTATTTGAAAGCTTTCTGCTATGGGCAATTCTGACCTTTAGATTTCTAATTTTCTTAAAAGTGTCGTAGTAGTACCAATTAGCAAGTTCCAGAATTTATTATTTTGACTGATAGATGCAGAAATAAAAACAAGAAATCTGTGCAAACAGTGATGTATTTTAGATATATTTATATTTCACTTCTCACTTTTAAAAATTTAATACAGAAAACAGAAAACTTGATTCTATAGCCACATCCACAACACATTCTTTCCCGCATTACACAAAACTAATGGAAAAGAAAACAGAAGCAAGAGAAGAGAGGAACAAAAGAAAGAAATATAGATAAGTAAAATCAATATTTAGCAAAACCCTGAGGTAGAACTATGTAATTCATTTTTTTGAAATACTGCCAACCCTTTAATTTTCAATAAATGGTAGCAAAAATTAATAGCTGTTTGGATTTCCACTTAAATATCTGCAATACAAATCTTTTCAACTTCTCTTTTTCCTTATTTTCAGCGGAGAAAATATCTAGCTTCATGCTATAAGCGTATGCCCTATTACATGCACTCTTACAGAGGCAATACGGCTTTGATGGAATGATGTCATAATAACATGGTCTAGTAGGACACCATAACTAATAATTTTTAAATCCAAGCTGCTTTTTCACAACTGTAGGCATAAGCAATTTCAAAATATCTTAGTAATAATATGGATGTTTGGATTACTAATCCAGCATATTTTTGTCAGGTAAATCTGATACAAAATTTTCTCCATTCACCCTAATGAAGGAGGGAGTAATACTTGGTTCCAGTTCCACATTTGTAACCCAGGTACCATCAAAGACTAAGTTTCTTCATTGATATATTGAGGCAGAAATTCTTGGCTTATTTACCTCCCAGAATAGTGTATGAATATAGTCAAATGACTGGATGTATTTGGTGTGGATATCTGTTCAACTGTGGGTGCCTTCAGATTAAGAAAATAAGGAATGCTTTACAAATGCACTGTACTGTTAATATAAGTTCCTGAGTTTCCCCCAAAACATCGTTATCTAGGGGTACCTGGGTGGATCAATCCGTTGAGCGTCTGACTCTTGATTTTGGCTCAGGTCATGATCTTGGGTCATGAGAGAGAGCCCCTCATGGGGCTCTGCTCTCAGCAGGGAGTCTGCTTGAGATTCTCTCCCTCTCCTTTTGCCCCTTCCTCCCCCCTCTTTCTTTCTCACTCTCTCTAAAATAAATAAATGAATCTTTAAAAAAGATCATTATCTAGATTTGTCTTCAGATGAGGAGGATGACAGACCTATTTGTAAATCTAATAAAACTTACACGCAAAAAGAAAATATTTTTATATATTTCCTAGGTGTTTAATAGTCTTTGAACTCTTGAGGTTTTTTTCTATGTGATTCTTATTTCGTTTTGGGATAAATTTTCTCCTGTCTTTCTCAACAAATTAGTCAACAATTTCCATTATAGATACATTACAGATACTATTGATACATTAAAAGTAGCTTATATTCTTCATAAATTTATAATTTGAGTATCTTACATATATTTCCTTTTTCTTTTTTTTTAATTTTTGGTTTTTCTAACTCACAAAAAATTCCAAACACAGCAACTTGAAAAAAAGGACATGATGAACATTCATATACCTTCCATTTAGATTCAACAATTATTAATATTTTTCCATATTTGCTTTCTCTTCTCTGTGTATATGTATGTGTAAGAACATTCTCAAATACAACACAATATTATTTCATAACCAAAAGTTTTTAATTATTATTGAATTTTTATAGAATAAAAATTATCCCATAAATATCACCTAGATCCAGTAATATTCACATTTTCCTAATAGTCTTTGTCAAAAAAAAAAAAAAAAAGTCATCCTATAGCTCATTTGCCATTGACATTGTTGTTGCTATTTTATATATTTCATGGAGTTGTTATAGCTCCTTGTTCTCTTTTAATTCAGAACAGCCCCCCTCCCTGCTTTTTCTTTTCCCATAATATTGAACTTTTTTTAAGCATTCAGGTCCAATTGTCTTACACACACTATCCCACATTCTGGATGTAACTGGTTGTTTCCCCAAGGTTCACTTTAACTTGTACTCCCATCCCCTGTATTTCTTTAAACTGGAAGTTAGGTGAGAGGCTTGATTAGATTTAGATTAAACATTTTTGGCCAGAATAGTTCATAGGTGGTAGGTGGATACCTCATGTTTGATTATATAGTAACATACAAAGTCAGCTTGTCCCTCTGCAAGTCATAGGCTGGACCATTTGGTAAAGATAGTGACCACTTGACCTCTCCATTATAAACTCACATTTTCTCCTGTTTCAATTTGAACCATGAAAATATCCTCTTCCTCAACACCCTTTCACCCAATGACTTTAGTGTCCACTGATCATACTCACATGAATCGATTATGACATTAAGGACTATAAAATGGTGCTTTTCTAACTTTATACTTTCTTCCACACTCATTAGTTGACATTTTTTTCTAAAGAATTTTCCTCTGCTTTGTTTTGTTTCCCCTCCCACCCCCCAATTTGATGGCTATTTTTATTATTTTATTTTTTAGTCCTCATAACTTCTCTAACATAAATACTGTCACCCCTATTTTGTAAGTGAAAAAACTGAAGCACAAGAAGTAACTTGCTCAGCATAGCTAGTACATGGCAAGTACAGACATGGGACTCAGATCTCACTCCTATCCCAATACATGGCCAATTATATCATCACCTCATGATATACAGCTCACTTGATATAAGGCATCTGCTCAACCCCTTAATTACCAAGGGTCTTTCTCTTCAAATACTTCTGCCGTGGAACCATGACTAAGCCTCTTGCTGGAAAAATTCAAGAACAAATACCTAAATGTTCCCAGTACCGGCTCTAGGGGCTGGGCCGTGATAAATGAAAAATAAAAATAGATCATGTGCTGGCCAGTAATGGGGATGACAGTCCTCACCCCACACTCCAGTCACTAAAGACCACAACGAAAAATCTGGAATGCCCTTGGAAGGGGGGCAAATGGGATACTGACCCAGCCACAGTTTGAAGGCCAAGTCCCTTGAAACCAGCAGTCACACAATGTCCAGGTAATTCTCTTATTGGCATTGGGGCCATCTCAGAATTTGGCTGGGAAAAGAGGAGTTGTTTGACATGAAGCTAATTTTGTTCTATTATAATTAATTAAAACTACAAATGTTGGGCATATTTGCATCCTTGGCATCCAGTACATCTCTATCTACCTATTTCCTTCCCCTCTGCCTCTTCTTTCCTTCGTCTACAAAATAGGCTTATTAATAGGAGCATCTGAGGTTATGGAAGACAGTCTATAAAACTTCCAGATAGTATCTGGCCCTACCCCTCTTTACTTCAATTCTGTTTTTCCTTTCTCCTCTTTTCCTCTTTCTCACTCTCCTTACTCCTCCCTGGAAAGAAGCAGTTTGGCCACTTGTACAAAAAACAAACAAACAAACAAAAACACATAAAAACAGGGGAGGGGACCTAAATTTATTTTTCTAAGAACGAGCATTTAGTACTAAGTGCCTATGATTAGACAGGTATGGTACAAGGTCTTAGAGACAAAAAGTAGTGAAAATTTCCCCAAAAAGTGCAGAGTAAGTATTCGTTATAATGTAAATGCAAAAATAAAGGCCTGCACGTGACTTGGGGAGCTCAGAGGAAGAAACATCCTCAACACCACGACTCCAAAAGCTCTTGAAGCTCTGTGTGTCTCATAAGCACTGATTAAGGAGGAACAGTTGCTTCATTTCCTTGAAACAACAACAACAAAAGGTTATGGTATTATGTTTACTTTAATTAAAGGAGAATCCAAAAGGAGCATTAATATGAACCTGAACTGATCTCAGAGAGTAGACTTGCAGGAAAAGGTCTCCTTGGGAGATTTGTGGAAAAGTGAGAGCAAAGACCCTGGGACCCCAGAAATTATCTTCATGAGCAGAATTTGCACAGTCTCAGCTCAGGACAGGCCAGAGTGGTGTGTTCCCAGAATTATTCTTCCAGCTGTCAGCACCATTTTGATATCCTTCATGCGTGGGGATGTTTGCTCTAATGTAATTAGAAGATCTCAGACCCACATTAACTCACAGACAACAGAGCCCGGGAAGAGTGAATTCCCCTTGGGAATCCCCACCTCCCCCCAATATGCTGAGCCCAGCTGTTGACAGCCAGTTCCTAAAGTTTGATCTAGCTTCCTCCTCAGTGAACCAGCTGTGTGACCTTGAGTGGGTCACTTAACATCTCTAGTCTATGTTTCCTCATTTGTACAATGGGGATGGAGAATGCTGACCTTCCTCTCAGGCCCACTTTGAGAAACAGCTCATTAGCAATCACAAAGTACTGTGAAAATGTAAATGCTGAATTATAATTTTAATCAACAAATTAACCTTGGTGCCTCCCACTCAGTCACTCCCTCCTGGGTAAACGATCAAAAATGTTGGCTGACACAGACACTTTTGAGCCCAGAATTCACCCCACACACAAAACACGGCTCCTCCAGAGACCCACTGGAAATCCTTTCCTGCCCATCACCCACTGCAGGTGATTTCCTAACCACTGACCAGGACACAGGAACCCCAAATGTGAAGGGTATTCAAACTCCTGCTTCACAGACACTTTAGCTCCAAGGAAATTCTGATGAAGTAACAAGCCCAGCCCCAGGGGTACGTATAAACCACATTTCCTCCAGGTTTGTAAAGGTTTTCAATTATGAAATTATGTATTTATTAATTTATTTTAAACAAATATTTGCCAAACACTTAAAATGTGCACATTAGAATGAAATTCTTTACAGCTCAGCCGGTAGGAAGCCCATCATAATCAGGGCACTCACGCTACAGACACATCCAACCCTAACCAGGGCCAGGTGGTAAGGAGGGAAGACTGCACAAGCATCAGGTCTCCACTGGGTGCCTGACTTGGCCTGTTCCTCACATCTCTCATAGCAATTAGTGTCCAGCACATCTTTGTAAAGAATGACTCCTTATCACCAATAAAGCAATCAATCAATCCTGGATTGGATTTTAACTGGACACTCCGCAGGTTAGGAAAAAAAAAATTCCCATCCCTCTAATACTAAGTACACTTTGAAGTGAAACCGGAGGTGCTTCCCTTTGAGCTGAAGCGAGAGGTGAGTAAGTTGAGTCATAAACCCAACTAGAAATAAATGCCAGGAATATATCCCATTAGTGAGAGTTGCATACATATATTTCCTAAACTTCACTCATAGTTGCAGTTGGGGTAAAACACAGAGTCTTAGGTTAAATGGTTGTATTTTCTTTCACACTTCATCTGAGCCACTCAGGACCTAGTGCACTTCTTTGAGTCATGCAATATTTCAGCACCTATTATTAATCACAGATTTGGTGGGACTGTTCCTGTCAGGGATTTATACAATAAAACCTTCTAGCTGTGAATTGTGTAAGACTGGTGAATCACAGACCTGTACCCCTGAAACAAATAATACATTATATGTTAATTTAAAAAATTAAAAATTAAAAAAAAAACGCTCTATGGAATGATCACTGGGCTAGTGGTTAGTAGATGGATTTGGAATCCAAGCATAACACATTCTAACACTGTGATTGGGGGAATCACCTAAACTCTCTTAGCTTGGATTTCCTCCTCTATGAAATGAGAATAATAATAAATGTCCTTCCTAAGTCCAGGGCCCTTGGGGGGCATTAATGGGATGAGGTCTATAGAAACATTTTGTGAACTATAAAGCACTCTATGAATTTAAAGGATGATGATGATGATTACTACTACTAAATCCTCACGGAATAGGTGAATTTGGAAACCCCTCACTGAATGGATAAAAAGAGCATACAGATATTAGGACAGTGCCTATAGATAATAATAAATAAATGTGGATTAGCGTGAGTAGAATAAGAAGAAAAAAATATTTTCTTCAGATTGTGTCTTCGATTAAAAAGATACAACTGGGGGCGCCTGGGTGGCTCAGTTGGTTAAGCGACTGCCTTCGGCTCAGGTCATGATCCTGGAGTCCTGGGATCGAGTCCCGCATCGGGCTCCCTGCTCAGCAGGGAGTCTGCTTCTCCCTCTGACCCTCCTCCCTCTCATGCTCTCGGTCTCTCATTCTCTCTCTCTCAAATAAATAAATAAAATCTTTAAAAAAAAAAAAAAAAGATACAACTGGGTTCAGTGTGCTTTTCACAGCTATCACATTTATGATCTTTGCAATTAACTTCTAAAATATTCATATTTAAATGGCATGCCATAAAAATAATGGATTCAGAAAAATTACCATATGTGGCAAGAACAAATAAAAAAACCCAAAATATTTCTCTCTATCCCCAAAAGTTTCAGAAGTTTCAGAGTTAATAAAATTCAGTAGGTGCCCAGACGGTATAGGCCCACAAACAGAATATCATTTTGAAGAGAATTTAACTCCCTAGGATCACCAAGGCCTGTGGGACACTGCCACAGACCATGATGAGATACAGGCCCAAACTTTAAAAAATGGGCTTGTAGGCAGGTGAAATGCAATATGGATTTCTAAAATAGTCATCAACCAAGTTTACATATGTTAGCAAATATTTGCATGTATTAGTATAAACAGATTGTTATAAAATCGTAAAATGACATAAAATGAAATGATACACAATAAACTTTATAACAATGTAAATTTAGTCCTTGGTTCATTTTCTTCTTTTTTCATTTCTCCAAAGTACTTTTGGAAAATATTCATGTGCTAGCAATTGAAAAAAAAAAAAAGGAAATATTCATGTGCTGTTATTGATTTAGAATACTACAATTTTTTGTTTTATAAGCCTATATTCTCTTATTCTGTACACATAGAAGATACAGACTAATTTTTTATATTATTCTATATAGCCAGCTTTCATATATTGGAAGACATGTTTGGAAACAAACATGCACTCAATTTAGCTTTCCCAAACTGCTATCTTAGGAGACAGGGGAGATGCAACGTTATATCCTTGATGGAGTGGGAGGAAACAGAAGCAATCTCTCTCTCTTCCCTCCTCTCTTTGCCCCATCCCATGCCTTTCCCTCTGTCTCTGTCTTTAGGCCCTCTGGAACAACAATAAAAAATGTTAGAAAAAAGCAACTTTTCAAACATTTTACCCAAGCATTTTTTTCTTTTTATTTAACAGTGTATTCATTATTTATTGGTGCATAACAAATCACCCCCATACTAGCTTCTTAATATAAGAAACATTTATTCTTTCACAGTTCCTGTGGGTCAAGCATCCAGGTATGGTTTAGCTGGGTCCCTTAGACTCAAGATCTCTCATGAGCTTGCAGTCAAGCTGTCAACAGGAATATGGTCACCCCTCAGCCCCAAATGGGGCTGAAGGTTTTAAGTTTACTCACAATTGTTGTAGCCAGGCTGAAGATCTGCATGCACTGTTGACGTCAGCTCCTCAATATGCCCTATGGGTATCTCCCTAGGACTGCTCACAACATGGCAGTATGCTTTCCCTAGGGCAAGTGATCCCAGGGAGTGTGCGAGAGTGCACTACAAAGGAGGTCACAGTCTCTTTGCAACCTAATCTCAGAAATGACATCTCAGCACTATTGTCATATTCTAGTCATTAGAAACAAGGCACTAGGTCCAGCCCCAGTCAAGGGGCTTAGATAGCATTGCGTATCATTCTTAGATCACTCTAGAAAATGCAAAACAATGACAGATGAGTTTATTTCTGATGAAACAATATTAACATGCTCAGCATGACTAACTCCACTCATAAAGTGCCTTTGATGAATCGAATCGAATTTTTATTCCAAAAGAACCTAATTTAGTCATTTTCAAAATTGTTTCCGATCAAATACCTAAACAGTAGAGTGCCCAAGATGTGCCAGGCACCGGGCGTGGTGCTGACAGCACGAAGAGAAACGCAGCCTCTGTCTTCAAGAAGCTTTTAATTTTGAACTTTGTTATTTATTTCTAGATCTTTGAAAATCTTTTTAAATGTTTTAGTTATTTGGATTTTGTTTTATTTTGTTGAAACAAGGAATGATTACCCTACTAAATAAATATGCAATTAACTGTGCTCTTCCAAAGAGCTTCAAAGGCACTGAAGTGTCAATATCTCCCTGGATCTTAGATTCCCTAAATAAATATTCAGTTTACAGTGAGACAGACTAACACATAAAAGATTAGGTTGCCTGTCCTCTGCCACAAAGGTAAGAACAGGTCATGGAATAAAAGAATCTGTCCTACCTGAATGGCTATCCATTTTCCTATTCACCAGGGATTACTGCATTTCTCTGAGCTCAACACGCCAATTAGAATCATTAATTTCACAAACCTACTCATGTAGTTCATTTTTACTCTTTCGCCTCTTTATCCCTTGACTTACTATAATCAACCCCTTTCAGCATTTCCCTGCCTTTATCTTTGCCTGAAAGCATTTAACTTTTGCATCACACGGTTGTTCCATATCTCTCTTTTGCTCCAAACACACTGTGCTTTACACTAAATCTTTGAGACCACTTTCCAAAATCCATGCCAGATATGCTTCTGATCTTTGGAATTCGTGTTCTTTAGTGGTATTGTCATCAGCTTAGCTCTGATTAAGTCTCTCTTAGCTGACAACATCTTTCCAAAGTAAAGGACTTTGAGCTTCACCTCCATGCACCAAACCAAATCATGGCTATTCCAACCATTCACATTAGAATTTCCACTATCTCCAGAGTTTACTTCCCTGTCTGAAACCAGATAGTGGGAGAGTCTTTAGACAAAGTAACAGTCAGTGAAGCAAGATACTTGAGTCCTAAGTCAAAGTTGGTTCCTTAAAGTCATTTAAGGAGAATTATAAAAATACGGCATGTTAATAGTCCACCCACATAAAAGTGAATTAATTCAGTTATATTTCTATCATATTTTAGTATAACAAGGTAAAGGTTACAGAGCAAATAGTTAAAGTCTGCCCCACTGATATTGCTATGTAGTTAACATTTTCATGGTAATATAAAATGCCGTACAAGATGTTTTCTGGTGTTTGACACCACATCTGCCTAAGCTTGTAACATTGCTGGTCTAATTCACATGAATAAGCATTATGACTTCCAGGGATCTGGAACTCTGAAAAACGTAAAGAGAAAAACATTTTTGAAGAAAGGTTTATAAAACAAGGATAGTTGTTCACCCAATTGAATTATATAAACTTCATTGGATCCATGAGTTAATGACATAAAATCTAAATGTGCTAGAGCAGTGAGTGGTCATAAGAGCATAAATTTCTGTCACTGGCAATCAGGCAGTCTGGGACCTGTAGGGAAACTAGATGTGTTCATGGCTTCACTGTGGCTAGCAATATACAATAAGCAGCAAAAATGGGCCTCCAGAGGGAATCTGCAAAAGGTTGTAGACAGATGTTCTGAATCTTAGAGTCCAACAGAAGTGTATTTAGGTCAAGGAATAAGGTTCAACAAGGAGAGAAAGAGCAGAGACAGAATTTGTTGTGTGACCTCTAGAAACTGTTTCAATAGAAAATTGTCTTGATATGTGCTTTCTACAAGAGAAATGAGATTAGCTCTGAACTACAGTTAAACTAACATTAAAAATCTGGATCTAAATGGAATTACATTGAAAATGTTGTAGTATCTAGAGTTCTATGACAGGGTCCATAGAAAACAAATTTTTTTGAAAAGAGGATTCATTGAGCCAAAGAGCGGTGTCATTTTCTTAAATGACGCTTATTTTTATATCGGTTGTTCAGTTAAATTAAACTATCTTAGAAAAGTTGTTCTAATTCTTCTACATACCCTTCTTCTTTCTAATATCTATGTGAAGATATGGAAACTGATGTAGCCAATAAAAGCATGAGTCACATTGGTGTGACTGGGATTTCTTTTTTCCATTATATATACAATTTTATTTATAGATGTAACTGTATTTATCTTATTTATAGATTTATAATATATACAAATATTTATTTGTATTTGTATTTATATTTATTATCCATTTTGTATATATATTTTTCTATTATATATGTGTGTGTGTGTATATATAAAATCAAAATTGTGTTTGATTCTCCAGTGAAAATAAGAAACACAGCAGTAGAATCCTATGTAAACTCATAGGATCCTAGGTGTAATCTTGCCACTCCTATATGGAAGAAAACTGTTAAAATAGCTAATAATATTAATAGCTCAGACAACAGATTATTTAAGCAATTATGGTAATAGCCATGTTACCAAATTTCCATCTTTTTCCTTTACCCTAACTTATCACTCCCTTGTCCCCACTACTTGCTCTCCCAGCCTCTGCCTCAGACACACTATGACTCACTCCAGGCCAGATCAGTTCCTTAGACTATGCGTGGTTTCTAAAACTCCT
This sequence comes from Phoca vitulina, assembly GCF_004348235.1. Taxonomy (NCBI): domain Eukaryota; kingdom Metazoa; phylum Chordata; class Mammalia; order Carnivora; family Phocidae; genus Phoca; species Phoca vitulina. Next base: position 28,892,687 of record NW_022589708.1, on the reverse strand, counting down.
TCGAGGACTAAAATATTATTGTATTTCCAAAGTTTACATGATCCCTACCTTCTAATCCTCTCCACCTCTATCATGAAGAAAATGAGAAAATGACATAAGTTGTCCCCATGTAAAAGAAGGTCCGTGCAACTTCTCAGTAATAGACAAGGCTCATCATATTTTCACTCATTCTCCCTTCCATTTTTGGGTGATCCCAATGAAGGATGATTTGCTGATGATTAGGTTCTAACTCCACAAGATTGGGCCTCCTACAAAAGGGAACCCATGTAATGGTTTCAGCCTAGATTATTTCTTTCTGTTTCTGGAAAGTACACCAAAGAGTAGCATTGGAATATCAAAACATTACTACCATAGCCAAAGTGATCTGTTGCGAGAATAATAAAAATATGTTTACACATATGCATTACATTTCTACTCCTGTGTTTGGAGCCATGGAAATTCAGGAAGATGAGGAATCACTTAATATATCATTAAAACATTAAAAAGTGACTTAAAAATAAGGGCTGTTTACACCTCTTTGTTATAATGGGGATAACAACTTAGTTTTTATTTGAAATTTCTAGAAAAGAGTGACAACCAAGACTAAATACATCATACCAAATCAAACTGGTTGAAAGCATGAACTCCTTGTAATTCTGATATGAAGCTAAGGGCCACAAAATCCTTGAACATTCAAGGACAAGTGAAAGAAAGAGGAAGAAATGACTCCTATCAAACACCAAAGCTGAGTTTTTTTTCTACTATTTAGTGCAACACCCCCTTTTTTTTTGTTTCCTTAGGTAAGCTCTCATGGGGCTTGAACTCATGACCCCGAGATCATGACCCCATGCTCTACCAAATGAGCCAGCCAGGTGCCTCTATGCAACTCCCTTTTGTGGTCCTACCACATTCTGTTGACCTAGTTTACCAATTGCTTTCTTTTCTTTGATAGTAGACGAGAGCCCAAAGACAAAATCAGAGATAAGTGGGGGCTGTATCACCTCGCTGGTAGCAGCAGTGTGGACTGTGGACAAGAGCTCTAAGTCCCGGAAACAAAGAGTTGTGCTGAAGCCCATTTTTCTGTTGACTTCTGCTTAGAGATTAGAGATATTCATAAGATTCAATAACACCCTTCTAACCGACTAACTCTTGGACCGACCTTCATGGTAAATTTTTCTTTCCACTTAGCACATTAGAAGAGACATTTTAATTTTGTGACACAATCAATCCATAAGTAGTGGTTAAATGTCTCTTTATTCTTAGTTCTGTCTTGGCATCGTTGGGGATGGCTAAAAAGAATAAAGACTGACCTCTACTTTCTATTGTTAACATTTGACTGAACAAAAATACAAAACACAAATTATGACAAATACATAGTACTTACTCTAAATATGCACTGCATTGTTTTGATTGTATTAATCAATTAAATTTGCCTACCACCCGATCAAATAAAATACAGTTAACTCTTGAACAATGTGGTGGTTAGGGGTGCTGTACAATTTTTTAATCCCCCCCAAAACTAACTAATAATAGCCTACTGTTGACCAGAAGCCTTACCAATAAGATAAACAGTCAATTAGCACATATTTTGTATATGTACTATATACTGTATTCTAACAACAAAATAAGCTACAGAAAAGAAAATGTTTTTAAGAAACCATAAGGAAAATACATTTACAGTTCTGTACTGTATTTATCCAAAAATCCAGATATGAGTGGACCCACGCAGTTCAAACCTGTGTTGAGCAAGGGTCAACTGCAGATTATTATCTCCACTGCACTGATGGAAAAAGTGAAGCATGGAGAATTTATCTAACTTGCCCAGGGTTATATAGCTAATAAACTGCAGATCCAGGATTCAAACCCAGGCATTCTGACGCCCCAATCTTATTCAGCATGCTCTCCTAACCCTTGAAACAGTCAAGTGTCACATGAATTTACAGAAAAAGAAAATATATGACGCTTTATCATGGATAAAATGGAATGGACTTGGAACTTGGCAAATGAGGAGACCATGGCCAGGCAAGTAGCAAAGAATTCTGGCAAGAAGATGAACGATGCACATGGAGTGTCCACAGGGAAGTAGAGAAGCCAATCCGACCAGAGCAGACGGGTATGAGGAGAAATTAGATGAGATCATTAGGATAGGGAATACTATGGAAATCCAGAACATTTCTAGTGAAAACTGAATTCCTAAGAAAGTAAAGTTATAACTGGATTAAAAGACATTATCTCAGAAATGTATTTTGTTTCATTCCAACACAAATAAATCTTCTCTATGAGTGTAGAGTTCTCTCAATGATCATTTCATTTTTGGAAAAACTGAACGGGGAAAATACGGAGTGCAAGGTAAAGATACATACATGCATGTTTACTTTTAGGTAGCATGGGAGAATGGCATCCAAGGAGCTGGAGTTTTCTATCCTCACCCACAGTGCATTTGATCACCCATCTTTGTGATCTCTGGCCACCAGAAATATACCAGACTTGTATTGAAGGTGAAACGTGTTAAAACCATAAGGCCTTACCAAAGGACAGCATACGGAGGGAAATTTTCTCAATGTCACCTGCTGTTTTGGAAGATCACTCCTAAAGGAAAATCAGCTGAGAGGCAGAGAGAAATTGCAGCCTCCCTGCAAAAAGCAGAAAGGGAGGTGAGGGAGGAGAAACGGAAACACATCTAAACCATCTCTGGGGGGAAAAGGATACTATGGACAAGTTTGCCAAAAACAGAGTGAAGCTGAAGAAAGCAGGGGATCTGAATGTGTCACTAGAAAAGTTAAGCAAGAGGGTAAAGTAAGCTAGCTCAGGAACATGGCCAGAATACTGGAAGGAGAAGAGGGAACAATTTCATAACCTCTCAATCTTTCCAACTTCTTACAGTGTTCCAGAAAAAAGAAAGTGTGCTTGATAAGAATGATTTATTGAGCAATTATCTCTTTCCGCCCTCAGCTCTCTGGAACTGGACAGCGGACAAGTCTGGTGAATTATATCTGTGGAGTTCTCCTGGAGAGCTTCCTCTCAAGGATTCACAACTTTCCAGTTAGTCACGAGGCAGCTCTACTTTCTGCACAGTTTCTGTTATTTTAACTTACCCTTCTCTGTCCCTTTCTCGGTCCTTGCTCATTCGCCACTGATTTAGGATTGTTTACTGCACCTGCCACTATAATCATTGTTTACCCCCTGCATGCTTATCCAAAGTGCTTGTTCCTGGGCCCCTGGGTGGCTCAGTGGGTTAAGCGCCTGCTCAGGCCATGATCCCAGGGTCCTGGGATGGAGCCCCCGCATTGGGGTCCCTGGGATGGAGCCCCCGCATTGGGGTCCCTGTTCAGTGGGGAGCCTGCTTCTCCCTCTACCTCTGCTGCTCCCCCCTGCTTGTGCTCTCTCCCTTTCTCCCAAATGAATAAATGAAATCTTTGAAACAACAAAAAAGTGCTTGCTCCCTTTTTGCTTCTCCCACTGTTCCTACATGCTGGTCCTACTTTGGACTATCTGCTCTGGAAGCTAATGGGATGGCTCATGGGCTACTCCAGCTTCCCTCCCTCCTCCTCCAGCCATGCTCTCTGGCTTTCCCCTTCTGCCTCGTGGTAAATACCCTGCAAATACCGGGCTCTTCTCTTCTAGTAGTGTTCTTCGTCTCCCAGAGTTTCGAGTCTCCACTTACCCTTGTCCATCCCGGCTTCATAGAACCGCCGTGGTTACTGCTGACAAGCATGGGAGGCAGGATCTCAGGGAAAATTGTGCTTTTGGTTCAGTAATTACCCGGGTTTGATTTGGGTAGCCTGAGAGTGCTGAAAAGTCTGTTTCAGCTGAACATCCTACAGTCTCAAATGTGGTGAGCCGGTCTCGTTTTTCATCTGCTGTCATGGTTAACTGGCAACTTCCAGGCATGGGGTGACTGTCTGGCATCTCAAGCACACACACACAGACAATTACATGAAGAATGCCAACAGATTACAGACCATCCAGTTATGTTTTAGCAGAGTTCTTCTAGCAGGGAATGTGTACCAGCATCTTAGATCAATTGTGGCACATTGTTTATTTTAGAAGCTTTGTTCCAGAACTGTTGGGCACCGGATCATTCCAGCGTTTTCTGCATTACAAAGTCGAAGGAAAAACAAGTTTGGGGCTGAGTGTTCTCAGTGACTCGATGACAGTACCAAACTCATTCCACTTAACATTGTAGGGTGAACTCAAATTGGGGTCCCTGAAGAGAGAGACCGGATCCTTTATCCAGTACATTAAAGGAGGCATTTCTTATTTCTATTAAACAATCAAGAAAGGAAAGATCACGCAATAGCAGGAAGAGCACTGCAAATATCAGGGTTACCAAGAGTCACCCAGAAACCTTTAAAATAATTTAAAGTGGTGATAGAACAAGTAACACAGTGTGTTTCTATTGATGCAGTAATCCTTAACCCTTGAACTTAACTTGTACTTGCACCAAGAAGTCAGGAGAACTGTTTCTAGTTCCTCTACCAAGACAATTTCCCATAGTTTAATTGATCAGGAATGGTGCTGATTTTCTCATTTAAATGATCCACGAAGCACTAAAAAAATGTGACTCTTTGCTGGAATTACTTTTCTATGAAAATAAAAGTGGGGTGGGGACGAGTAAATGGATCAAGATCATACTGCGCTGTGAGATCTAAATACATCAGAGATAGATGGATATACCAGAGCTCTGATTTCCTCAATTCTTTGCAAAGTAACCAAAGCAATTCCAAGAAGTCTCGTTTTAACAGAAATTGAATTTCTTAAATATTATCCACCTGACTTCATAGTGAACAGACAGCTACCTTGAAAGCGGGGTTAAGAAAAGATAAAATTCAAAGGTTTGAAAATAAGTAAAGGAGAAGCAAGACGCTTTGACTCATTACCAGCACTACGCATGCACATTGAGATACAAAAACAGCTAAAAAGGCAAGGACAAAATTAAACAGTAATGATGATTTATAGTAAGATACTCTGAGACATGACAGAAGTCTCAGTACACCAAAAGGAAAATCTTGTTTGCTCAAATTATTTGTTTCTTCTGTCTAATGAATGTAATTCTAATATACAAGTGATAACACTGGCATTTCTTTGAAATGTTGATTCAGTTTAATTATGAAAATCACCAAGGTATTTTCTAGCTGCTGCATCACTCCCTGTACTAAGATTAATCACATCAACATCATTCATTTAATCTTCAAAGAGGAAGCAGTTGTCCACAAAAGCCTTCAAATAGCTTCATTAGTGCAATTTTTCAGTCTCAAACACTTAGCTGGCAGCATATGATTGAGAGTAAGGTCATTATATTCAACTATTTCCTAATCTAATTTTTTTAATGTTTCTATATTTAATATAGAAATGTGTAAGTGTGGAGTTTTGGCCTTCTCTTTGTTTGGCAAACAGTTCAAAACGTGAAGAAAAGATGGACTGTGATTGACAAAATATTTGGCTGCCAGGGTTTCAACTTAGAAAATGTAATGGGCAGGCCCCGGAACTGATACATTTTCCCTTTTGGGGTTTGCTCAATGTGAAAAGGATTGGACCTAGACATGTTGTGTTTTCTTGTCTCTTGCAGACAAAGAAAAACTTGAACATGAGAGACATTCCTTCCATCCAGGAACTAGAGTTAAAACAGTCACTGCAAATAAAATTTCTTTAGTGTTAAAATGCAAGGTGGACTTTACATTTAAAAACAGAAATAGTCAACCTCACTTAGGTTTTACTACTAAAATCCACTTTTAGCATCCTCCCCTTTAATAATTTCTTCCCTTATTGGAAACAAATAAGCATCAGAGTCCCATAAAATAACACAGTAATAATTGATGCATTGATCAAATTGCAGTATCAATCATTAAAAATTACCGTTGCAATCAAAAGCATCCTCAGAGACTTAGAGCAGAGCCTGACAACAACAGGGGTGTGGTGGTTGAGTTATTTGTAATTACTATACCTGCTCTGAAGTGTCATGAAATGTGTCATGCTGAGCCCTCTTACCGAGAATCAAAACTTACTAAGGGCTGCTTTAAACTTTGCAACAAGAAATGATTTATTTGACTTTTGACTGGTCCACTTGCAGAAATCATTGCATGGCAATATTCAGTGAGTGTGCAAAGAAGGAAAGGATAAACCAAGTTAATATCTGGGGACCATATAATGCCAGATTTTGAAGGCAAGATATGCGGAGGACGGGACCAATAACAGAGTATGTTGGGGTTAAGGCAAAAGGATTAGGGCTTTTGGTCGTGAGGACAGTTCATAACCACACAGTGATCTGAGATTATTGCACAAATTGTGTTTCCACAAATTATACAAAGACAACTACAATATTAAAAGTAGTAACTTCTTTTAAATTGCTTTAAAATAAAACTACAATGAATTTTTGTGGAACTAAATTCTAACTGATACAACACAATTTTAAGATAAAATATGAAGATGAGAATAACCCCAGCTTGAAAAGGTCAGTGTTGCCATTTGTCCAGCCACATGTGAAGTCACCGGGATAAAACGCAACCTCATTTGACCCCTTGAACACCACGAGATCCGTTTACATGCACACTTTTTTCAATAAATACAGTACAGTTCCATAAATGTATTTTCTCTTCCTTATGATTTTCTTAACATTTTCTTTTCTCTAGCTTACTTTATTGTAAGAATACAGTATATGATACATATAACACACAAAATATGTGTTAATCAACTGTTTATGTTATCAGTAAGGCTTCTGGTCAACAGTAGGCTATTAGTTGTTCAGTTTTGTGTGTCAAAAGAGAAGCAGATTCTTGACTGAGTAGGAGACTGGTGTCTCTAAACCCTGGGTTGTGAAAGAGGAGGGAGAGACTGCATTATTTACATATTCACATATATTTCAATATGATGATCAGGAGAAAACTTTGTGCATTACTTAATTCGTGAATTCATGAAGTTTTATTACCCACTATTGTAATACTGTGTTAAACATTCAGCAAAATACAAAAATAAGAAAGATAAGACTCTCTTCTCTTGAGAAGCCTTTACTGCTTCTCAAGAAGCATTTTGTATTCTCTGCAGGGGATGATAAAAGTTTTTATCTTCATATGTGTCAAAATGTTTTTTATAACAGTAAACAAATAAATTTAGAAAGACTCAATGCTCATTCCAGGTGGTGTTTCTAAAAATGAGCCTAAAATACCCATTTTAATGGTTAATGTCAGGCATTTAATGGCATTAATAATAGAACTAAAACCAAAAACCAATAAACCTGAGCAAGTGCAGTTAAACATGTTCTGAAAAAAAGATGTGTCTACTTTTCAAATAACAAAATAAATTTATTTTATTCATGTAAAATCTGGCTGGAAATAAAAATGACCATAATTTAGAGAAAATGTTTAAAACTGTAAATCATATAGTTTCATGGATAGTTTTATTGGTTCTTCCCTCCCTCCCTCCCTCTCAGTGTATACACACACATACACGCATACATCCCTCCCATTCCTAAGCAGAACATTCCTATGAAAGCTTTCATGAGCCAAAATGGTGCAGAGCAAAGACGCAATTACCATTAATCTATATGGAAAAATTTTTGAGAGTCCCCAGACCCAAAAAATTATCTCTCTTAGACTTTTCTGATTCCTTAGGACACAGCTTGCTAATGGACACACACAGTAAGTTGAGATAAAACACAGCTGCTCACAGGCACAACTCAAAGCCTGTGGTGGGTGTGGCTCCCGGGGAAGGAGCTTGGGGGAGCCATTCTTACTGCTTGCGGGGCACACTGCCTCTATTAGGGGACACTGCAAAACAAACACTGAATGCTATTTTTGCTTCTCACCTTTTTCATAAGATTGAAAATCTTCAGGTTTCTTCTGGTTAGCAAAACAAGTATGAATGTAGGTCTTTCATAAAAGCAAAGTAGCTTAACTGAACTTCTGAAACTCAGGGGATACCTGTATATTTTGATGCATGCCTGAGGTTGGAGGTGGAAATTTTATAGTGGGTAAAAGTGAATCTCATCAAGACACCTGTAGTAATATGGGATCCAAGTATCATTTAATAAAGCATAGAAAATAAAACAAATAATTAATAGAGCTTACTGAATTCATCTAATTCACAAGCACTCCTGGCATGCTTCTGGTAATTTCAATTAATCATCTTAAAAGTAAGAAACCTGTCTCGCAGTACTAGATGATACTGGAAAATCAACAAACCAAAATAGTCTCAGGAATAATAAATGTGTATTCCTGTTTGCAAGCATATAAAGGATAAATACAGGTGGCTTGACAAAATATGAAGAGTCCAGGAAACAAAAATAATCATATACAAACTAATACCTACTCTGGGTCTTATCCTGAGTGTCTGGAATGTGTCTCACAGATATAAGAATATGCAGTGGCTCTTTTAACAGCAAGTAACTGAGAAGCCTCTTTCACAGAACTCTAAGGAGCTTAGAATCACCTTTCTGACCATCTTTCCTGTCTTCTATATATCCTCATAAAATATTTACTGTTCTTCTGAATGACCACTCTGATTATCCTTAGACTCCTTTCAGATTCCCTGATGATGTCATGGAAATGTTAAACCCATTATGCTAAGTTAGGACCTCCATCTGCAGTGACCTCTTGGCACAAGCTTCGAGGACAGCATGATATTTTTACATAAAAGTTAGTCTTCATTCAAATCCTCCAGGTCTGATCCTGAAAAAACACTGACAGCTCAATCAACCCTAATAAATACTTAACTAGGTCCATGGAAAAAATAATAATACAATTCCCCCCCAAAATCCATTATATATTCACAACTGATCATAAAAATGTCTATTAAATGTACAATTATTTTACCACATTTTTATTGGAAAACAAGCATTTATCCTAATTTACAGGTTTAACCCAAAGGTGGTACATGACATTCCTTTTCATTAAGCTATTAGGGGAGTGACGAGTGATGGCGCCCAACTCTAATTATCTTTAATGTAGTGTTTCAAATTGATCATGCATAATGCAATTACAAATCATAATTAAATTAATTTGTATTGATTTAAGATTTTATAAGTTGTTAATAACTACAGTGTAGTACCTCTATTTCCACAAGCTAACATTAATATTTTCAAATGCCAAAGCACTTCCTCCTTTTTACTCCAGTTTTGTTCTCATTAAAAAGTTCACAAACTTGTCAGCACTTTATGGAGGTGAAAGCTAATTTCAAAACCCTGTAAGTAGAAGTTTTGAGAATTTAAATAAGGTTTCTCCAAGAAATGATGTCTGATGCATTTGTAACTTTAGGGTCATCTAAATTTAAAAACATATCTATCTCTGAAACACCTTGTCCTCCTCCATCCCCTAACTATCCGGCCCATCACAACTGCCTTTCTGCCTGGCTAGTACAGTCTTTGCACATCATACCAGCTTCTGATTGAGTGCCTGAGTCCAGGAAACCAGTGGAAATGCAGAAGTCCTTTCCTTAATATTGCGGGGGGCAGGGGGGAGAGGGGAGGAGGGAGAAGAATCTGGAAGCCAAGAGGAGGCCCAAGCAAACTTTACCCCCGCAACAAAAAGACTTCCCTTGTCTCCTCATATTAACCACATTCGAGGAATAAAATTCCCTCAATAATCTCTACATCTGAAGGCAAAGTCCTAGTGGACATCTGTCCCAGTAGACAGACAGTACGGGGAAACCAGGAACACCTCCTCCCCCTGTTTCTCTTGAGAACTTAAGGGGAAGATGGGACAAGGAGAAGAGTAAGACAAAAGAGCAGGATGGATTAATGACTCATAAAAGCCCCAGCAGTATGTTTTTGTAACAGGAACAAATATTGGACAAATTTGCCAAATCATCTGACCTGTTTTGTCCCGTACTAAAAAAGTATTCCTTCACCTCCTAAAACTTAAACTGTAAATCCAGCCAGACCCATGGCATAGAGCACAGAGAGACTTAATCTGGTCCTTTGACCTTCTACCAGTCTTGCAACTGGGAGCAGGGTCTTGTGGATTGTTGCTTTCACGCGGAAGGGTGGGCCTAGAGTTAAAGGGGTTTTTTTTAGGGTCTTTCTCCGAGTGTATTAAATGCCTTAAGATCCTATGAGGGGGGAATGAACTAATCAAATGGCGGGGGTGGCTTGGAAATGGAAGTGAAATGTGTATGAGAAAGGCTCAGAAATAAATATGACGGGCAGAGCCTCCCGATCCCCGCAGCCTCTCGCTAAGACTGGTCAGTAACAGACGCCTACTAAACTTCGGGAAAGCACGCTCACAGCAAGTTGAGGCGCGAAGTCCTCTCAGCCCGGGTCTTGGCTGCGCGCGAAGCTTGCTGCTCACTAGCGACCCCTCCAGCTCTCAGGCCGAACCACGCCGACGCCGGAGCGCACCGCGGACGCGCGTCCGGGGCGCGGAGCCCAGCTCCTTTCCCGGGGTGGTCCCAGCAGGACCGTCCCATCCCGGAGCAGCGCCGCAAGCCGCCCGCCAGCTCGGCACTGCGTGGGAGCGGCTGCAGAGCCCGGCACTGGGATCCAGTTCGAGACGTTCGAGAAGAGCACCCCTCTCCTCACCACGAGAGAGAAGCTGAAGTCTCGGGGATCCTGAGAGTAAACTGAGCAGGAGGGGGAAATGTACGACCACCACACTCAGGCGGAACCGACGCGGGGCTCCGAGGGAGGGAAACCCAGCGAAGAGCGAGGGTGGAAGTCTGCAGAGAGGGCGGAGGGACTCTTCCCCTATATTGGCCACCTTCGGCCTGAACTTTAACAGATGGGGTCAAACCACCAAGATGGTTTCAGATGAAAACAAGCTTGAGCAATACTTTCTCTACACATCCCCCACTAATTGAAAAGTATACATCCACACACGCACATCCACACACGCCCTCCCGCAGGAAAGCAAAAGCAAAGGGGGTCCAAAACTTGACTGGGTTGCCAGGCCGGGCTCCTCCCTCAGCCAAGGTGCAGCTAGTCTACACCGCAGCCTCCCGGTCAAGTGGGCGGGACTGCATCATAGGACACGCCACGTGGATAAATGCAAGCGTTCTGTTGTTCCAGGTTTCTGAGGCCTCAGCCCGGTTTCATCACCAACTGGCAAAACCAGTTCTCCAGCCTGACTTCCGCAGACGTCTCTCTCTAGTCCAGCACAACAGATGGGGTCCGGGTGGTGTCTCATTCTCCCCAACACTACACAAAGCAACTCTCCAATGGACCCATGTGCCTTAGTCAAATATTTCAGAAGGAATCATGAGTTGTGAAAAGGTCTCTACACTAAACGGTGCTGAGAGAAGGGGTAGGAGAGGGGCGGAACAAATGTTTTCAGACAACCTCCAAACACAGTGCTATACTGGAGAATAGAATTAATTCAATCAAACACCTCACATTATTTTCCTTGACTAGGAATACTCAGAAATGGAGATGTGGATTTCCCTGGACTTGATTTTGGCAGTAGACTCAACACTCAGCTTCAACCCTGAGACTGAAGGGCCAGCCATTTTAATTCCCCTGTGTGCGTTGTCCCTGGGCTTGGGATGATGAAGCCCTACCGTCCAGGAATTAGAACATTTTGGGGGGCAGAGGGGGGCTCCATACATAAAATAACTATTTTAAGATAAAAAATATAAGACTCTGGTTTTAATAGTCTTACAGCTGAGGCTGAATGTTAGGTGTTTCTTTGGAAAAGATGGGTCTCGTATTTTGTGGGATTTGGGGTGGGTTTTGGTTTTTGGCTTTTAGTTTTTTGGCATCAGTATGTGTGACTAGCAGTGCAGGTTGTTAAGTTTCCAAGCAGGAATCAGCTTAAAATGCATGGATTCTATTATATGTACAATTTAATCACAAGGTATTTAAAATAGACATTTCCATCTAAAATCCAATCAGAAATCAACACAGTTCCTCCAGGCATTAGATGATCATCTCGATTTTGCATTTGTAAACTGGGAGAAATAAATGTGACTTGTGGATACCAAGAGGTCAAGTACGGCTGCTCAAATATTTTTCTTACAAAATGACGGATTTATTAGACAAATAAGTAGCCCGGCTGATGCAAAACCCCCAGTGATTGAATTTTGACGTTAAGTCAACAACAACTCGAACTACATCAGTGCTTCAAGATTTAGTTATGATGGTAGAGATTACTGAACAAATAAGAGCCAGAAATGAATACAGATTTCTGAGGATCTGCCCCTGGCACCCTCTTCTTGACATTCTCCTCCATATGCTCCCCCTATCCAGATTGTATTCTAATTAAAGGACTTGCCTATGCCTTGTGATTGGAAAATAACTTTAAAATAATTAGGCATATTTTTCTGTTAAAACCAACAACAAAGAACAGGCTCAGAGAGAAAGCCAATTGAGTTTCATTATAAATTCCTTCGTGGCCTGAAAGTCACCCACAATTAGAAGGGAGGGAGCATGCAGTGGGTGCTGAGTTTTGTTTTTTTAAAGATCTTATTTTCATTAAGAATTTTGATAACTACTCTCCTACCCTTTCCACCCTTTCTCTTAAAATACTGGTTTCTAAAAGATTTGAGAGACTTGGACCATGTTAGTATCCCACTCGCGGATCTGAATCCACTGCTAAATAATTAAACCGACCGTAGACTTTCAGGAGTATTTAGATTTCACCTTTCCGGGGTCAGTGGCTACGCTCCACCCCACTGCGGCAGCCCTCGACCCTCCCCCCACCCGCTGCGACAGTGGGGGGGGGGGGAGGGGTAGGGCTGGCCGTGGTGCTGAAAATCCTGCGTGAATTTTGTGGGGAGGGCACCATTCGTGAAGGCTTTTGCTCCTCATAAAAGGGGCTTAAATAATTGAGATTGCATTTAAGCATAAAACAGTTCATTTCTTATCTTTTCCTGGAGAGAGGCGCTAATCTGCTCCTAGTGTGAAAATGTCTTTTATTTATTCTATATGGGACTTCCTTATTGCAGTGGAATTGGTGACTTAATTCCCATTTAAGTCTTCTTGAGCTAGCCAAGAACCATTCCTTCCACCTTCTCTTTCTCATATTCATCAATTTCCGGCTATACTTGGTTCCCCCTAGTCTATGGAACTGTGTATTTTGCAAGGATAAATCCACATTTGATTTCAAGGCTTCATTTGATCAAGGGCTTGACACAATTTCTCTCTTTAGCTAGAAATTTGCTTTCTGGGTATCCAGGCACAGACTGCTAGAGGCAATAAACTCGTACTAGATCTTTATCTCAGATTTTATTTAAATACAGTAATAATTGTGCTCTGTTAAATAAGTTGCCATCCAGGCTTCTCTCCCAGTTTGTCATATTCTCCTCCCACATATGCATATACCCACAATTTCTACAGATGTTTTCATCATACTGGTTTCTAAAATCATCTGTTGTATTAGTTGTTTTCCCAAATAAATAAACCTGAAAGTGCAAAATTGCTAACCCTGAAATACCAATAGAATTCATAAGTAGAAAGAAATGTTTCATAATTATTTGCCACTCCCCAGGATTAAGTAATAAGTTGTGCAATTGAAGCCCTTCTCCTACTTCTCTATGCTTCTTCCTTTTTTGATATTGAATAGTACCTTTAGTCCAATAACGCATCTGTTTACAGTTTGCCTGAACTTGTTTCTGGATTTATATTTCAATATGCTCCTTAGGATGCAAAATTCCTGTCAAATTAAAGAGTGCTCATGTCTTGCCCGCTTCCAGCAAATCACTTGCAGCACCTAATAAATCCAGCTGGGGTTCCTTCCATAGCCCAATGCTGCCGAAATCATTATTGTCCTGCCTTGTTTCATGTCAGAGGCCTCTTCGCCTCATCTGTCATGAAACCAATTTCACTTTATTTACATCCATTTGCTAGTTTAATTACTGTGCTGATGAATAGCCTGAAGGAATTAAGTTACGAGTCTTTGGAAACCCAAAGCGACAGATATATGGGCTACCTTTTAACTACAGGGAAAGAAATGAAGGCTAGTGTGGCATGCGCCAAAATTTAAAGATAATAAGTGTTTCTCTCTACCCAGCTACTCTTGAAATTCAGGATGAATTCAGGAGTATTTAGATTTAGATTTTATGTATTCATCATCTCCTGGATGAAATACAGTGCTTCAGAACCCCTCATATTTACACATTCACTGCAGTTCTCTACAATACAATTCTCCATTTTTAATGCTTTTTTTTTTTCCTAAAAGAGCTACAGATTATTTTCTAGCTAAACCAAATAATCTAACATGCTGGTGTTTTGGCATCTGCCAGTGTTAACCTTTCCTTGTAACTGAGAACCCTACCTCTATATAAACACAAATAGGTGCCTTTGTAAAAAGGAATATTTAATATATCCAACCTAATATACAGCATAAAATACTCCATTTATGTTCTATAAATGATGTAACAGATGTCATTTATAGAGTTTTTGTTTATCACTGAGCACAATTTCACAATTATCTTCTTCAATGTATTTTTTAATCAAATAAGAGCATCCTGCTCCCTCTCTTTTGCAAGTCCAAAATAATAGAGTAGTGAATCTATGTTAATGACAGAGGTTTTGTGATATGGTTATATAATCTGTGCTCTCAAATATATATAAGTAGTCAATCATTTGCATATATATTTAAAAACTAAGATCAATAAACTTTTCAGTCATTCCATTATCCTATAAATTAATACTGTAAATCATGCCTACTAATCATGACAACATTAAAAATCATCTTCAAGAGTATTCTTTTCTAAATTTTATCATTAATTATAGATTTTGAAACTTAAAATTAATAATCCAGAAATTAATTCCTCATATGGTTCATCATCATTGGTTACCAAAAACAATAATACCTTAATTGACATTTGATTTTATATTTTCTGTTCCCCAGGTAGCATCACACATGAAAAAAATGCAACTTTTAAATTTAAGTGCCTTTATGTTTTCTTTTCATTGCTCTGTTTCTGACATTTTAAAATCAGTACTTTTGTAATGTGTTAAGTTTATAGCACATGACAAAATATATTCACCATTTCAAGACAGAATGAAAAATTTTTTCTTATAGACCTGATGCCTTATTCATTTATATCATCTTATTCATTTATACCAGAGTTATTAATTTTTACCATCTCCATGCTGAGTTCATAATTACTTCTAAGGTTGTGCAAACTTTTTAAACTATTTATCTAACCAAATTTTTTTTTAACAATCAAGGGCAAGAGATACTTCTAAACAAAGCAGAAATAAGAAATATGGGAGATTTAAATGCTTTCTCATTTCCTCTCCTCCTAAAAGAATTAAATACTTTTTTGTACCCAGTAGACTCTGCAGTTTCATTTATCATAAAGCCAGCCTAAAGGAAGGGATAAAAATGTAAACACTTTTTATTTACTATCAGAAGAATTAAGGTGGTGAAAACGCTACTGTACATGTAGATAAAATATTAATAAATTATATAATCATTACAAATCCTCTAGGTGCCTCCCTTCATGCCCTCCTTACATCCCCTAAATGCACATTTGCCCCATTCCCCCTCCCCCTGTACTTTTAATATAGTTCATCTAGAAAACAACCTACATAACTAAACAACATTTTTTGTATCAAGTCCTACTTATAAAAGTTTTGCAGTAAAGGAACCCTAAAAGACCCTTCAGGTAAAATTTCCTTCTATTTTAATAGAACCAGATACTCTCCCAATTCTTCTAGCAGAGATTTATGAACAGTCTTTAACTTGACAGAAAGGAAATCTGCATTAGTTGAGTCTTCTTTAGCTGTTTTTATTCATTTTTTTATAAAAGAAATGAGAAATGGTGGGGGTTTAAAATGCTTTTTCTTCCCCTCCCCCATTGCTCTCATCACCCCCCCTCCCTTCGAAGACCCTCTCCTCCCTCTCCAGCTCTTTTTGATTAATAGATCCATGTGGCTAACGGCCTGACATATGGTGTGCGAAGCAGCTTGAGATAGTACCTTAGGCATCCCCTACGGCCATTAACATATTAGGGGCTTATGTGCAGTCAGACAGTCAGACCTCATCCAGAGCTGGCGTTTTCAGAAAGGCTGCACCCCAGAGCTGTTTGATAGAGAGTTTCAATAATGCAGCACTCTTCAATGCGTTGTGTCTAGTGCTGAAACATTGGGACAGAACCAGAATGAAGTTTAGAAATGAGACTCAGTTACATTCAACAACAGTAAAAACTGTGCCTACATCTGTTTGTATATGGATATGCACGTGGAGGCGCAGCTTCAAGCTCACAAACATACACCAGCTCCTGAGTATTATCAGTAAGCAGGCAGCGTCACCTGCGTGGATTTATTTTGTTTAAAGATTTATTTTGTTTAAAGTCGTCTTTATACTGAAAATACTAACAATGCAATAACAGTACAGTTACTAATAGAGATTATTCAAAAGCAAAAATAAAATACAGCATAATGTTTAAGAAATAAACTTCTCTGAATCATGTAGCCTGATGTTTTTCCCTAGTAGAAGAAATTAAATGTATTTTTACATCTACAGCTTTGAAATAAGAAAAAGAGGAAGAAAATAATGAAAATTTTAACTGTAAAAGATGTGATCATATTTTAGATACATTTGCCAATCAAATCCCTGGAAAGGAGACTATTCTTGCTCTACAAAACCTGAAAGTTCACAAACAAGCAAAAGTCTTGACAATAATTCTATAACTCTGAGGGTGGCGAAAGCCTCTAGGAGACAGAAATATATATACAAACACACATATATGTATGTATGTATCTCTATATTTCGTGAGGGAGATGATATTCAAAATCAAAGAAGACATCCCACTTGAAGCTTATTTCATTCACTTTAACTGTTTAACAGCATAACTGAAGCTTGAAATTCGCTTTGCCCAACGTTCTTATTCCAGCCTCCTGCTGATAAACCACTGTACCCCTTTTGAACTGTACTCTGGCTGTTTGCTTGGCAAATAAATGCTGTTCCGCCCTATTAAACCTTTTAGGTAGTTTCATCTTCGGATTTCTCAAATACAGAGCTAATAAGGAGGTGCTTTGATGCTGTTTTACTTTCAAACTATAGCCTCGAGGCGTTGAAACGCGCAAAAGGTAACCGAAAAAGTAAATTGCCACGAGCAAGGCGCACCCTCCCTTTCAAAATCGCTCCGACCCTCTGCGGTGCACTGCGTGGCAGCCGAAAATCGCCTGTTCCTGGGCAGAACTACGTCCCGTTGGCAGCCCCTGGGGTTCTGAACCCGTGCCACGTTACCAGGGGGATGAGGAGAGGGGAAGCACTTTTAAGTTTAAAAGCCCTGAGATCCCTTGGGGGAGGAGAAAGACAGGAGGTAGAGACGGCAAAAGGTTCTCAAAAGTTGATTCTAGGCAAACAAATATCAGACGGGAAGTGAAGATTAAGATACAGCAACTTGTTTAAGCAGCCAGTAATAAAACTTTTGCATAAGGTGGGGCGGCGGTGTGCGACTGCTTGCTCACAGGCGCTAAGGCTGATCTCAAACACCGGGCTCAGCTTACACTTGGAAGGAAGACCCCGGCGCGCACTCTTGCCTCGCACACACTTGATTCCACTACACACACTACACACACACACACACACACACACGCAAGCAAGCAAGCACGCACACACACGACCCCTTAGTTGAATATAAGCAAATGAAACAATTGAAACATATCTGTTTTCTTTAAAACTGGGATGAAAGAGTCTCTCGCTCAAAAGTCTCTCATTTCCTCTCACTTAGGTACATTTTCAGAAGAAATGCAAGCCCCAGGGAGATAACTCTCTGCCCAAGTAAAATAGATCCTACCTGCTTTTTAAAATGCCTGTATTTCCATTGCTAACTCATAAAACATATTTTAAGCAGGGTAGTTGAGCTCCAGTCTCAGCCTCAGAGCCCCTTCTCACATTCTGCTTCTCTTTCTTTCATGACAATGCTTTCGTAAAGTCGCATAAATGATCAAAATTAACATAAATCATTATTAGTTATTAGGATTTGGTCTAAATTACACTGTGAATATCACACCAGCCCCATCTGCCGCCCCTGCTCTCGCAGCAATAGATTGCAGATAAAATAAATGTCCTTACCCCATTAGAAGGTTCCTGTCTCTGTAGCCAAAAGCCAAACAAAAGCAATAAATACCGGGCTTTTTCTCTCCACTATTCAGCTGTGACTCTTTTCATCAGCTCTTCCTCTAGAAAAGCTCGATAGCTGTCTGAAAATATTGCATTTTATATCACCAAAGGGCGATTAATATTGCATTAACTGTATTTAACATTTTTTAAGCGCGAGTAATCTACAATGAGTTTCTGCTAATAAGTACAGGGGGTATCAGAACTACTGCAGACCACTTAAGATATCCGTATAAACATATTATTTGTCTCACACTTTGTTTTGTTTTGTTTTTTTAAATATAATGTTAGAGTGTAGCGCGCGATGTTTGAAGTGGAAGAAGCCGTGCTAATGGTCTGCTTAAAGTATTCTGACACTGACTGGAGACAGCCAGGTCCCTGCCTTCATTAAATGTTTATTGTCAACACTTGGCGGGGGCGGAGGAGGGATAGGGTGAGGAAAGACTGGTGTAAGTGTATTTCCTCGGCTGGAAATTGTCATCACTTTGTTTTAGTCTGATTCATGCCTACAAAAGTTTGTGTACATTATGCTGCACAGTGATGCTGCCAGGAGTCAGAGTCACCAAACTTTTGTTTGTAATTCATTTTGCCTAATCAATGTGGGCAGTCTATCTCTTTTCCTCCTCCATCCCTTCTTTTGCCGCTGCTCCGTCCAAGCTCTCCTTTAGCAACCTCAGTTTCCCTTCTCCTTTCCCTATCCTCTTGCCTTTGTAAATCAGAAAGCTGCGACCTCCGGGGCATTTGGGCTTGGGGCAGAGGATGGATGGGACGGGGTGCTTTTTGCTCCACCCCTGCGTTTGCAGGAGCAGGACTCTGGACTCACTACTTATGCTTTGCCAGCTTCTCTTAGACCGAGATTTTCCACCCCCCGTTTTGCGATCCAGGATTCTACTGAATTCTCCCGGAAGGAAGCAGAGTGGCCAGCCTTCCTCCCACCCTGGGTACAAATCCTTGCGTAATAAATTCAAATCCATAATAGGGCTTTCGTGGTGTGCACCTTAACAACAACAACAACAACAACAACAAAAACCAAGATCTTATTGCTTCCAATGATTTTTTTTTTAACGTAAACCAGTTTTGAAAGTTTCATGGTGTTTAAGGTGTCTGCTCGACTTAGGCAAACTGTGGGGAGGGGAGTATTTTTAACCTCTGTGAGCGACTAGTCCCCTCCCTTTTCTCTCAGAACATCCTCAAAGGCACTTACATGGTGGGAGAGGACTTCTGAGAGCTCCTAATTACCAGCTGCGGAACGCCAGCTCACCTCTCGGAGGGGACTAGGAGCACGCAGCGCGCATGTGCGAGCTCCGCGCGCTCCCTGCGCACCCCGCGCGCGCCCCGTCCGCCGGGCGCTCCCAGCGGTCCGCGCCCCGCCTGCCACCCGCCACCGCTGCGCAAGCGCGCCGGGTGTCCAGGCCTTGGACCGCTGATCCTTTGGGGTGTTTGGCGGACCGGCCAATTCCCTGCCAGGGCCCGAAGGCTGGTGGCTGTCCCGCTGTTCGAGAGGAACTGCGGTCTCGGGCGGCTGGAAGCCTCCAGGCCGCGAGTTTCCCGGCAGGCGGTAGAGGGGCGCGGACCCGGCGCCCTGCGGTCGCTGGGCCGAGGCTCGCGCGCCTGGGGCGCTGGGATTCCCCGCGCGGACGGCCCCGGGTGGGTGGGTGTTTCGGTGGCAGGGGGAGAACCCTACACGGGTCGGGGGAGGGCGGGTCCCTCCTGGCTGCAAATTCTGACCCAATCAGCTCTGCCTGCGGTTTGCAACGGCACCCGCCCCATCCACCCGCTCGGAAGTCCGAAGTCTAGCCAGGATGACAAGTGAGCTGCCGACAGCTGCGGCTGGAGGGGAGGGAGCAGCCCCTCAAGGCGGCCCCCGAAGTAACTCCCTGAGTGCATGGAGCACTTGTCCGCTCCACTTTCAAGGCCCTTCCCCGCCCGCGCCCAGCCCTACAGGGCCTCCAGATTCCGGCTGAGGGAGAGGGAGGGCTGCCCGTCTCCCATCAAGTTGACAACAATTACGAAAGTTTTTAATTAGCTTCTTGTTATCATTCATTTTATTAATTTCCAGAACTCTCAAGCCATGAATTATTCAAAGGGCAAGGCAACCGGAGCGGGGCGGTCGCGCGCCCCCGCCGCACGTTCCCGGCCCGGCTCCGGCAGCGCCGCTCGCCCGCCGCCCCGGAGGGCGTGAGCCGGCCCGGCGCCGGCAGCCGCGGCGGTGCGAAGGTTTGATCAAATATTAAATAACGTAATTATTGCGACAAGGCTTATCTCGCAGGTGGAAAAGAGGCTCCCCGCGAGAATTAGAATTCGGCTGCTATTTTTAAAAAATCAATTAAGCTTGCGGTCTCCTTTGAAACCGCCCGCGAGCTCTGTGTGGCTCTCATCGTGGGGCTGAGACTGTGGCGCCAGTAACACCCATAAACAGAACCATGCCAGATAGTAATTGTGGTCATCACCTTTATCATCCCGCTGGCCACCAAGGCAATTCGAATGGAGTGGGGAACACTGCTTTTTACCAAAGTCAGAACTCACAATTCCCACTTCATGGACTAGACTATGAAAGCTCATCCCCGAGAAAGATAGAGCAGGGATGCTTCACGCAGGGTCGGCGGGAGAGGCCCGGGCGCCGCGGCAGAGGGCCATGGGCGGGGGCTGGCCAGGTGAGTCCTGGGGGCTAGGGCGCCCTTTCTTCTCTTGGCATGGCTACGTGTGGTAACAGGACAGACGTAGTCTTAATATCACGAGAAAGTATAAACTGATACAGTCATGGCAGTGGGTGCGTGCTGGGTTTATTTATGAGAGTGTAATCGAAGTTGAGAGCAATTTCAGAACACGCATGAAACAAAAATCTACTCAGAAGTTAGTTGATGTGTCTTGAGGGCATCATTTCTTAGACCTAGAGAAGGAGCAGGACCCTGAGCTAGGACTGGGGCAAAGAGAAATTTAAAATGAACGGATGGCATAAACGTGGCAGGAACATTTCATACTTATTTTTCTTTTGCCCATCCTACTCCACGACCGCCTGGATTTCCTGAGAAGCTGAAATACAAACGGAGCACAATTTTCCCACTCTCTCCAACTTACCTTAAGATTATTCTTTTAAAGTACGGGAGCCACTCATTTTACTATTTCCACTCACCAACTGGTTTCAGAATCTGCTTAGAGTGTAGTACCTCTTCACAACCAGAAAACTTTGAAAGGCCAAGTACGCTGAGTGACAAGCCTTTGCACTCTCTTCAGGAAGACGTTTGTTTGCTTGTTTGTTTCTTCCTAAATCGACAAAGGTGTCGTAGAACAGTCTTATTATTCCTTCCCAAGGTACACAGATTCACTCACCAGAGAGCAAAGCATTTCTGTTTTGCACAGTTTCCTACTACATAAAATAGGAAACTCTGCAAAGCATATGTTTTCATGATGTTTTATTAACATAATATTGTCTTCTTTTTATTTGGTAAGGATTTTAATACAAAACAAATACTTAAGTTATTATTACATACATTGGTCATCATTATATAATACAAATGTATTTGCCTGCAACATTTCCATTTGGAGCAGATTGGAAAAAAAAAAAAAAAACAGCCTTCGTAAATCTTTTCATTTGTTCATTCCTGGTTCTCCAACAATGAAATCCGGTCATACTTTCCTATAAAATAACGGTTTGTTTGTTGTTTTTTTTCTTTACAAATGCATTTTATTAAAAACTTTGATGACATCAAGTCAGTAACAACAGAAACAAATCAATTTTGATGGAAGAGATCTATTTTGAAAAATACCTCTAGTGCTTTTTTTAAACATTAACAACTGTTTAAAATCACAGCTTTTTAAATGTACTATTCTTTTTTGAACATCAAGTGTTTTGTTTCACAGATTTGCCGGTGAAATTAAAAAGACTTGGCTAAAATAGGATGATGTCAGAAGATATAATCCCAGCTATTCAGAAACTTTGTACATTTGGCATCTGATCTAGTCCGGGGTCCCCAATAAATAAAGTATCTCTGGTCTTTCTGGAGCAGTAGGTGGCACACTAAATGTTTCAGATGAACACAGGCATTTGACACGGTGGCTGGACAGATCCGATCTGTGCATGATTTTTTATATTTATTAACCTCCAAAGCAAAGTCATTTAGTTACAACATTTTTAAAAGAAATCTTTATAGGCTAGAACAACACATAGAAACCTTCAAATGCCTCTTTCCCTGAACCTCAATTTAATTTGGGGGAGGGGGACCTGGTTATTTATTACCTTCCACCACTTTGAAGTGAGTGCTGTGGTTTAAGAGTTTCTGCAGTTTAAAAAAAAATTGATAAACACAGGCAACTAATATAGAATTCATTTTATTCAGAGCACCGCTTTTCACATGAGTTATCTGAAAGTGAATTCTGATTCAGCAGAAAAATACATCATTCTCACCCCTTCCTCACTTTATATCCCCCTTTCAATATCCTCCCCTGTATTTGTGGTTGAACTGAATCTCATTTTTTGACCGCCTTCACCAGGACTTGGCCCAGTATAAACAAAAATGCACCCAAATCATAAAACTGCTCTTCAGTTATGTTTTATTTGTAAGCGTACTGGGACACATCCCCCTGTTGTATTTTGGCGCACAGAAATGGTTCTAATAGAAGTGGGGAGGGGGAAAGGTAATAGAGCAAAGACATAACCAAGGAGAAAGCTCAGCAGACATACATGGACAGGTAGATCAATCCGTGAGACATTTCAGGATTAACACTGGCAGTTTGTAACCACTGTGTGAGTGTGTGCATTAAAGAAAATATTTACAGTAGTCTTCCTTTTTTTTCTCTTCCTCTAAATACAAGAATATGACAAGAATGTTGTGTTTTCGGTGAAAACAGGCAGTAGACTGTGAAATCACACTATCCACAAAACGGTCTATCAGAAAGCTAGCCCAGTTTAGTGCTCAGTTTCAAATGCATAGTATGTTTGCGCTGCAAACAATGATATACAACGTAATTAAATAAATAATACCTAACCAGAGTGAGACCTAATTGTGTTTCTTTCTGCACCTTTCAGATCATGCATGATTTCAGTCTTGTTAAATGGCAGAGTTTTCCTTTTCTCATTTGTTGTTTTCAATTTTTTAGTTCTTATTAAAGGATGGTAATAAACCATCTCCACACGAGATCAAAAGAGTATCTTGTGCACCAAGCAGGCATTTTACCTAACCACCTTCAACTGTCTCTCTCTCTTTTTTTTTTTTAATCCATCAGCAGTTCATAGAGTACCTTGATTATTACTATGAAATACTATACAAGATTTTCTATTTGGGAGACTGATAGTGCAAATTAAAGTTCTTGCTACCCAACATTTATCCCCAGCAATAAATTACTTTTGAATAATAATAATAATAATAATAATAATAATAATAAAACACAGTTTTGTTCTGCTTCCCCCCCAACATGCAGACCCCTTTGAAACAAACGGAGGGCTTTAAACCTGTCTTCCTCTCTTCTGGGATTTAGTTGATTTTTCTCCCAGCCAAGTCCTGCTCCAACTGAAAGCAGAAACTTTCCAATATTTCAACGATTTCATGTTCTTCAAGAGAGAAAGAAGGGGTACCTAGAAGAGCAAGATGGGTCTTATTCTGGAGAGAAAATGGGGCACAGTATCTCTCCTAGTGTCTTCCACCCCATCAGTATATTTGAATCAATAGGGGGAAAAATCAGTAGGTAGTTTAAAATAAACCACACTCAGAAAAATAATTGAACGGTCACGCAAGTTCTATGGGGAGGAAGGGGGAGCTTATTTTGAAATAATCTTTTTTCCGGATCTTAGATATATGAACAAAAATGAAAAGAGAAAAACCTTGTTAAATTGTTTTCTTTTCCTAGAACAAAGTATTTATTTCAGAGCCCCTAAATTCTTTTTAGTCAGCTCAAAGACTGTGTGTCTCTCTCTCCCTAAACATCCCCACCAGGAGAGTGACCAGGCCAGAGCAGTATAGGCCAGATCACCCGAAAACTTGGGACCCCTGAATAGCCTCCCTCTCCTTTAGCTGTGCCCCCCACCCCTCACTTTCTGGCTATGGAGAGCAGCTATCGGAGACTCATTGGAACGGAGAAAATAAATCAAAGAGGACACGGATGGGGCGGAGGTGAGACTTGGGAGGAGAAAGTAAACACAGAGACGGAACAACTAGCTTCGCTACCCAGAATTTCACCTTCTGGTTTGTTTGGTTTTTCATTTTTAACTCAGTTCATGTATGTAGGGTTGGAGTGGGTGGTAATAATAGTGGTGCTCTTTTTTTTCTCTTCCTTAGGGGGGAATGAAGCTGCAGAATACGGCTCCCCAGAGTTAAGTTTCTAAAGCATTTTTATCTTTTTGTTCTGTTTTGTTTTAGTTTGTCTTTGTCTGGTTTTGGTGGTTGGTAGGTTTGTTTTTGTACATAGTCCCTTGGTCCCCAGGAGATTTTGACAAGTGTCTCTGGTCAAAAACAGTCCATTTCCCTACTCTTCCCGAGTCTCCCCCCCCCACCCTAACCCCCAGAACCAATCTGCTCCTCAGAACCCCTCCTCCAGTCTCTGCTTTCCTTCCCCTCATCTCCCCACTCACCCAAATATTCCCCCTTTCTCCCCAGCCTGGCTCTCCGGTGTCCACACCCAGCACCGCAGTCCTCTTTTCTGGGGAGGTTAGTAAAGGGCAGGGAGAGCAGAGAGGGGGTAGAGGAGAGTGCGCTAGGAGGGACTCCCCAAATGCAAGCAAGATAACGGACACTCCAAATCTAGGGGAAACAGGCTCAGGGAAAGGCCCCGAAAAGCCCCTTCAGCTCCCCGCTCTGCCCCGCCCTGCACCTCCCGCTCCCCCCTCAGTAAGTGGCGGAGAATTTCATCCGCTTCTGCTTCTGTCTCTGGTTGCAAAACCACACCCGCACCACGTTCTTTTTGAGGTCCAGTTTCTCGGCGATGGCGGCGATCTTCTCGGAGGAGGGCCGGGGTTGTACGGCGAAGTAGGCCTCGAGGGAGCGCTTCTCCGGCGCTGCGATGGAAGTCCGCTTGCGCTTCTTCTCGCCGCCGTTGAAGAGCTCGGGCTTGTTCATTTTCTCGCGCTGCGCGCCCTCGGCCTCCTCGAGCCACGCCTGCAGGATGGGCTTGAGCGCGATCATGTTGTTGTGCGAGAGCGTGAGCGACTCGAACCTGCAGATGGTGCTCTGGCTGAGCGAGCCCACGCCCGGGATCTTGAGGTTGGCCAGCGCCGAGCCCACGTCGGCCTGCGTCACGCCCAGCTTGATGCGCCTCTGCTTGAAGCGCTCGGCGAACGCCTCGAGCTCGCGCGGGTCCGTGTCCGAGTCGCAGATGGACGCCAGGCCCGCCGCGCCCACTACGGCCGCAGCCGCTGAGGCCGCCGCCACCTGCCCGGCCGCCGCCGCCGCCGCCGCCGCCGCCGCGCCGTGGTGCGCCGCCGCCGCCACCAGCCCGGGGTGCGGCAGACCCGACGGCATGTTCATGGCGGCCGCCGCCGCCGGGTGCGACAGGTGGCCCAGGCCGTGCATGTGCGGATGCGGGTGCGCCGAGCCGCCTAGCAGCCCGCCGCCCGGGCC
>NW_022589708.1:28387195-28866756 GCF_004348235.1 Phoca vitulina | reverse complement strand
CGTCGTGGGCGCCGCCGCCGCCGCCCGCCGCGCCCGCGCCACCCGCGCCGGCCATGAGCGCGAGCGAGGGCGACGAAATGTGGTCCAGCAGGTCGCCAGGCTCGAGCGCCTGGTGGTGGTGGTGGTGGTGGTGGTGGTGCGCCAGCGGCACGGTGGACGTGGACGTGCATGGCACGCTGTTCATCGTGTGGTACGTGGCGTCTGGCTTGAATGGGTGGCTCTTGCCCTGGGACACGGCGATGTCCACGGCCGCCAGCGCCTCTGCCCGCGCCAGCAGCGTTTCGTCTAGGCTGGCGAAGAGGTTGCTCTGCAGCTGCAGGCGACACAAACCAAACCAAAACAAAAAACAAACAAACAAAAAAGGCAAAAACACAAAACAAAACCACACACAAGCCGGAAAGCACAAGCAAAGGGCAAACCAAACACAAAGCAACCAAAATAACGACAACGGGGGTGGGGATAGCGGAGACCGGGAAAGATGGAATGGGGAGCACATTGAGGACGAGACAGGGGGGGACAGATGAGAAGGGACGTGAGTGGGGGGAGAGGGATATGGGCAGGGGAGAGGGGGGCACAAGAACACATTCCGGGAACCGGCGTGGGAGACCAAAAAGGAAGGGGGAAAGAAGAAGAAATGGAGATGTAACTCGCAGCTGGGGACCCGTGTCACGCACCCGAACACGCACAGAGACCGCCTTTCCGAGGCGTGAAATTAACAGAGAAAGTGGAGGGAAGTCGAGAGTCATGGCCCCAGCGCTTCCCACTCTGATCGCAGGCGCCCAACACGAGGCAGAGGCGACGGGAACACGACATTAAGCGCCACCGGACAAAACGTGCCTCGCCGCGGGATTCCTCTAAAAATCCCTGCCCGCAAAACCCAGCACCGGGACCTGGCGCGCATCAGCACCCGACATGCAGTGTCTCGGAGACGGGGAGGGGGCAGGCGCGCGGGCCGGAGCCTCGGGCGTGGGGCGCTTACCGGCGGCGTGGGCAGGCAGGCCCGCCGGATGGCCTCAGAGCTGGAGTGCAGCGACGGGTACTTGTGCTCAGGGAGGGTGGGATGCATGGCAAAGTGAGGCTGCTTGCTGTTCATAGACATCATCTTGATGGCTTGGCATGTAAATCCACAAACACTCCGAAAGTCTGCCGGAAAGTGCGCACGCCGGCTCCCCCGGCCTCCCTTCGGAGGCTGCAGCCGCGGCTGCTGGCGGCGCGGAGGCGGCGGCCGCGCCGGGGGCTGCTGCTGCTCCTCTGCTGCCGCCGCTGCTGCCCGGCGCTCCCTTTGACCGTGCAGAGCGCCGCGCACCGGCCTCGCGATCCCACTTCTCCTAGAGCTCTAGCCCCGCGCGCCGACGGGATGCACTCCTCTTACACCTGAGCCCCACTTCTCGCGGCCGGTTCGGGGAGCTCTCGCGAGAGCTCCCGGCCCCGCCGCGCTGACAGGCATCAGCTGTCTCTGTCTGTCTGACGCGCGCTCTCTCTCTCCGCGGCGCCGTGCGTCTGAGCGCGCGCGCGCTCGCCCGGCCGCGACAGGCGCTTGGGAGCCGCTCTTATAGTGACCACCAGCAAGGACAGCGCAGGTGATGCACCTGTAGCTACCCGGGCATGCGCACTGCACGCCTCACCTTTCCCACCGCGGCTCTGGAAAGATCAAAAAGGCTAGCTATTGTTTCAGGGTACGCACCTTTTAGGGGGAGAAAGAAAAGATGCTCACAGCCCCTTGGTGCTTTGCCTCTCTCAAACTCTCCCCCATCCCCAACGCAAGCCCGGAATATATGCGCATTACTTAGGCACACCTCCGCTCCGGGATGTCTAACAAGCTGTTATATAATGTATACAGCTGGGTATTTGTATGTTAAATTATGCCCGCGCATTCCTCTGTATACAGTATAAATAACAACACAGAAATGCGGAAGATGCTGTCTTTTGCTGCAAGAACCTGTTTCTTTCAAGGTTTATAAATAGGTTCCTGGAGAATAATCGCGGTGACAGACATTTGTTTGAAGCAGTCAGACGCTATTGATTTCCATATAATTTAATTTCCTCCGCATACTTTGTTGTTGTTGTTGTTGTTGTGAATATAACTGTGTCAGGCACCGACAGTGACAGCCACTTAGGAGCCACAAGGAGCGTGTGCTTTCTACTAGGGAACCGCTGTTGAAATGAAATTGTGCATTTCTCTTATTGTTTGTCTCCTTTAACCGTGTACAAACCCACATTTCAAACGAGCTCCGGGTGATCTGAGGCTTCTAGTAATCAAAAGGAAAAATAGTTAACAGGGTGTTGTTGGGATCCTTCCCTCTCCTCAGCGTGTACACACACACACACACACACACACACACACACGAACTTTATGCTGGAAACTCCGGGAGAAGGAAATCGCTTCAGAGAAAAAAGAATTAAGATGTTGAAAAGAGAACTTTCTTTTCCCTTCCATCGTTTTGGCTTCTTTGCTTCTTATCTCTGTGTGTCTGTGTGTGTAGATAGATAGATAGATAGATATGTATATATATGCGTACACTTCTCCAATAGGAGATGGGATCAAGCCAGTTTATAGGAAAGTGTGATTAAAATATTAATTCAAACCAATTTGAAAGAAAGAAACCTAAGCTCTGGTCCAGACTTTTTTATGTATTCTCTTATTGTGAAATCAAAACCTAAGAAGAATGAATCAATTAGCCAACCTGTTATATGGCCCTTGTGTGGCAGGCAGATCAGGGGCCTCCCGGGAGAACCACAGTTCAGGTGCCGAGTCCCCAGGGACACAGAGCTTGCCCCGGGTGATAATAACAGCCCAGATGTTATCACATCTGCGGCAGGAGAGCTGGAGAGCAGCAAGGGGCTACTTATGGTAGGCAGAGATCAGATAAATAATCTTTCTGGTCTCTCCCACACCAGAGAGGTTTGTATTTCCACCAAAGAGCAGATCTCATTTCCATAAACCTCAATTTGCGTTCGTGTGGATCTCTTCTTCGGATAAACGTGTCCGTATTTAGCATACCCACTCAATACTCAAATTCCAAGAAAAGCCCACAGGCGTCACCATGGCTTTTTCTTTCTTTCTTTTCTTTTCTCTCTACCCTCCTCCCCCGTTGCAGCCAGAGAGTGGAGTAAGAAAGATGTTCGCTTGCTGGTGCGAGAGGAGCCTTGCGTTCCCATCCATTACGTGGTCCCCTGGGAGTGCTAAATGCAACTTATCTCTACGGGGAATGGATGAGGAGCAGGACATCGCTGGAGGGAGCAAGTGAGTCCTAAGGTAGTCATCACACCAGGTGTCCAGGCTTAACCTAATCCTTCCTGATACCCATGGCAGCGATTCCCTGAGCTCTCTCACTAGGGAAAGGAAGGGTCCCGCAGAGGGCAAGAGCCTAGATCCTGCCTGCTCCCCAGGGAAACACTGGCCTTTAGAGACCCGGAAGAGTGCATGGGAGAAAGAACTGCAAACAGCATAGGTTCCTCCCCAGTGGACCCCCAGAGAACGAGGCCAGCCCCCAAGTACTGGAAGCTCATCTGGGCTTACACTGTGACTCTGGGAGGGCACCAGGAAACCCAGAAGTCAGGCACCCTGCCAGAGGTCAGTTCACCGGCCTGCCGAGACTCCTCCCCTAGTTCACATTTCTTTGGACAACTTTCTTTGGACAACACCTTGGGGTGGGGCCAGACTTTTGTCCAGATTGTCACAGCTTTTCCTGGGGCTAGAAATATGAGGGCTGTGGGTTCAATTCCCAACCCACCTGCTAATCAATGGACTGGAAGCCCATTTAGGGCACATCTGTGTCCACCATGGTACCTAGCAAGGTGCTTGTCACAGAGTAAAAATGCCCCATCAAACAATAGGAAAAGAAGGCAGATGGGGAGGGCCAGGAGTAAAAGCCAGAGAGTTCAACAAGCCAGGGTTAATGGGGAGCAAGCAGGAAGATCACTGAAGGGTCTCCTCTCTTCCTAAAAGGGAGATTGAGACTGGGCCAGAAGGGTGTGTTGTCCCCATGCAGAGTTGTAAATCTTGATAGCAGCTTGTTCTTTTTGGGAGTTCAATTATTTCATCCCTCCCTCATTTACTTTCTACTTTACTTTCCTTCCTCAAATGCTTGGTAATCAGGGCAAGACACTGGAAAGAAAATGAGGTATAAAATAGGGGTATCTGCCCTCCAGGAGGTGGCAGTCTCTAAGAGTGGGGCAGCCCCAGGTGAAGGGGTACTTATGATACAGGTGCAACAGGTTCAAAGAGGGAATTGGACAGAAATATGGGATGGGCTGGGAGATGTTGCTGGGACAGTTATCCTGCCACATCCCTGCTGGGCCTGGACCCCAGGCTAGAGGGTGGGGCACAGTGGCAGATCTGCATGCAGTTCCTTGACCTTATAAAATCTTTCTCTCCTTACCCCACGGCAGTGAAAGAAAAGGGTGGTGGACTGGGGCTCACCAATATGTCACTGCTTTGTTTTTCTGGTTTGGCAAGTGCAGTAACTAGTTGGCCCCTGCCTGTGCTAATGAAGCACACATGGGGTCTGAGCCTTGGCATAGATTCCCAGAAAGGTCCCCCCCTTCCTTCTTATTTAATGACCAACACAGATTCTCCCCCCCCCCCCCCATCTCATAGCTTTGCATTTTATCAAGAGGGGGATAATGAATGCACAGCTATTGATTTCCAAGGAATTTCCGCCCCCAGGGATAGGGAGTCTATCATCTGGATCAGAGACACATTTCTTTCCCTCATTAATTAATTTTCTCCTCCTCCTTTGGCAGGCCCCACTTCACATCTCCTTTGGCAGCTGCTTTTTCCCCCAAGCTCAGGGAGCAGAGATTCCTTGGTTGCAGTGAGGGCCGCGAGAGAGGCGCTGTTCGAGGGCCGGCACTGCAGGGAGTGAACTCTCCTTACCTTAGACACCCACCCAACGCCACAGATCAGGAGAGCGCACCTGACAGCAGCTGCCCTTTTCGGCTGCCTTTCTCTTTCCAAACGGGTGCGGGGAAAAATCAGCGCCCCCCAACTCAGCAGCTACACACACACACACGCGCGCGGGCGCGCGCGCGTACACACACACACACACACACACACACCCTCTGGGATTGAACCCGGGTTATTTGTTCGGATTCAGGGACAGGAGATTGGCCCTGAAGAATGTCCGCTTCAGTGCGTGGAGTTTGTGTGTGTGTACAGGAGGAGGGGATCGGGCTCCACGCTCTGGCCTGAACCCAGGGATCGGGCCCTACCTGCAGGCCGGCCCCCTCGGGTTCTGGCGGCCCGAGCCGAAGCTCTGCACCTCCCAGACCCGGGGTGCCACGGTTGCCGCGGGCAGTTGCCCAGTTTGAAACTAGGCACATTTCACAGCGCAGCCCGCGCTCTGCGTGCAGGGAGAGCCCCCAGAGCTCAGAGCTGGCCGGCTCCAGAGGCCTGTTGGGTTGTTTTTAAGCAGTGTGAAGGGGCAGGCGGGGGAGGAGCAGGCCCAGAGTAGGGGGTGGGGGTCGGTTCTCTTGAAGAGGAGCTGCGCTTGGGTGGGCCGGCGGCGCCCTCGCGCTCCGACACTTTCTGTCTGAAGGGTGGAATAGAGGAGCTACTGGTGCGGTACTTTCGCTTCCTCTCCGGCCGCCTTCCCAGGGCCAAGTCTGGGCTGCCTCGATGCTAGGTCTCTGTTAGCGCTACCCCTCGCGCAGGCCGATTCCGGCTCTCCTGCCGCTAGGGGCCCGGGCTCCTCGCCGGTCCTGCCGGGGTCCTCAGAAGCTCCCCCACGCAGACCGCCAGGCCGCAGCGCCCACCCCGTCCGATTCCGGGCGGTGGCCCTGCCCTCGGCCAGCCCGCGGGCCCAGCCCTGCCCGAGCAGCGAGTTCGGAGCCGCGCTCTTGCTGCCGGGAGCTCGACAGGGAGGCCCTGTCCTCCCTTTCTACCGCGCCCCGCCCGCACTCGGGCTGCTCGTCGGACGTAAGTGAGTTATTGAGGCCCATGGTGATCTCCTTAAGGATCCGGCCCCCGCGTTCAGATTGGATTCCAGCTGGGACCTGCGGAGAAGGATCTTGAGTAAGCCTGTCAAAACCCCACTGTTTTCTTTCTTCTGGCCGTTTAATTCAAGTGCAACTTCCGTTGGGAACATTTTCCTGGATGTCGACCACCCCACCCCGAAGTGATGCGTCCCAGTAAAGTTCACTGCCGGTCATTATCACTCTTGGCGTTACATATGTAGAGATCGATCTATCTATGTATCTATCTATCATCTATCTATCATCTCCACCTTCTCCACCTTAATCTCTCCATGGACTCAAAACCAACCTACCTTGTGAAAGATCTATGGGCGAGGCAGGACAACTACGTCTGGGTCCTAACAGGGGCATGCCCCCCGCCCCCACCGCGCCCGCTAGTTTCGCTGTCCATGTGAACAATGTTGTATCACTAAACAAGGCCAAGGGCCCCAGTGGTTTAGATCCTAAGAGGAGCAAAATCCCCCCCGCTCCACCCAGGCTCCTTCAAAACCGGAAGAGCGCGCTAGTCAGAGAAGGGGTTCGAGGTCCCTGAGTTAAAAACAACAACGAACAAACCAACTCTACAAAAGGCACTCCCGCCAGTGACCCTATGCGACGAGATGGAAATTCCGTCGCCTTCCCTCTCGTCAGATAGCCGCCTGCCAGCCGCTGCGATTCGGACGCACGCAGGCCGGGGTTGGAGGGAGTTCCGCTGGCGCAAATGGACAGCAGAAGACCCCTGGCCCGGTACGAGTGCAGTTCCGGGGACCGCGAGGCGGGCGCCCCTCGCCCTCCGCAGGCTCAGCTCTACCCGCAGGAGCAGGATCCCCAGGAGGGCCCAGAAGCCGCCGAGAAAAGCGCGAAGCCGCGAGTCCAAACGCCAGAAGTGCGGAGTTGGGTCCCGTCGCCCGGCTCCGGCGCTCGCCGGCGCCGCCGCCCGCCGCCCCTCCTCCTCGCCGCCCGCACAAATCAAAGCCCCTTGCGAGGGACTGGGAAATAGTTGCCTTGTCATGTAACACATTGCCCTGATTTATTATAAAATTTTAACGAAATCATGCATATTTTAACAGCCTTTAATCACTGCATGAAAATTTAATTCATGGACTGTAGCGCGTTTAAATAAATGAAGTGTTAATTCATTAGGATTAATTAATTTGTTAAAGGATTGTGTGCAAGGTTAAGGTGGAAAGAAAACTCTTTGTTGGTTTCGCGTCTTAATCGCCAGGTTTCGCGAGTGGTAATAAAATGAAAGGAAACCGCAAAGCAAGTCGTTTCTTCGGGTGGGGCCTGGGCGGGACCAGCTGAGAGAGCCCTCGAGAGCGCGGGAAATTCCGGCCCGCGGGGCACCGGCGGGTCTGCCCTCCCGGGGAACCGGGGGGGGGGGGGGGAAGGGTGGTGTTTGGGGAAGAGCGGCGCTGGTTGCGGAAATCCCGGAAGTCTGGGTGCGTTGGAATCAGAGGGAGGTAGGGGCCTCAGAGCCGAGACTAGCGGGCTAGACCTCACCTCCCCACCCCCAGCACAAAGATGACCCCGAGTGAAGCGAGGTCGCGCCTTCCGGCCCTCGCAGCGCAAAGCCCCGGCTTAATGGACAGATGATGGGCCAGCCCTGCCACCTCCTGAGCCTTCCAGCGCCCAGGGAGTCACTGTCTCGCCATCAGGCCGCCGGCCCCGGCGGCTAGGGCTAGCTTAGAGTCTCAGGGGACGCTTAGAAAGAGGAGGCGGAGCAAAGCCAAACTTGCAAGCTTAGGCTGGAGCGATCTAGAAACCTTTCTCAATCAGAAGCCCTGGCATTAGGCAGTGGGTCCTTCAGCACCTCTTCTGAGACGTCCGTGAAGTAGGCGCCCCTACAAGGACAGCGAACAAGCAGAAGAGACGTCCTTTTCCACACCGAGCTCTTATTCATCCTTAAAGACCCAATGCAAACAGCACTTCCGTGTAGATGCTTGATTTCCTCTCTGCTCCATGCTATCGCCAACACCGACTTTTTCTACTCACCGTGCTGTAAGAATCAAAAGGGACCAGAACTAGCTCCTCCGCCCTCACAGAAAGTCTCAGTAAATGCCTAAATCCTTGCCCTTAGTAACCCCGAAATTTTAAGTGTCACACAAGGCACACACTTCTCCACACTTGGTTTATTAGAGGGGGTCTGTTGTTCCCTCTTAAGACACAGCAGACCTTAGAATCTACCATTTCAAGAAGTGGAGCTCCAATTCAAAGTATTCTAGGCCGCTTCTGTCATGTAAAACTGAAGATCGCCCTAGCTTGAGCTCCAGATGGGTTCTTAAAAGAAATCTGCATCTTAATAGATGTTTCCTCGCTCAGAGTGGGGTTCCGAGAATTAGGCAATAAATGTTCACTATGCACTCTGAGATCATTGCTTAAAAGGTTTTCTCTCTGCCAAGTATTATTAAAAGGATTGGGTTACATCATCACAGGCAAAGACTGTGTTGTAGGACTCCCACAAATAGGAATGAAAGACCTTCTTATGAGGCTTTGGGAAACACTTTTAATCTAATAGGCCATACTCCATAAAGTTAAACTGTTAATCTCAGTTTGATGTTGTACAAGTATCATTCACAGGTACAAAATCTATGTATTACACTTTGAATAACTGAAAACCATTCAAGTATACAGAAACAAGTTGCTGAACCATCTTAGGGTTTAAGACCAAAGTTCTTCCCTTGTTCAGTGGTACCTTTAAACCATTGTAGATACAAAAGAAATTATAGGAATACAAAGCAGATTTGAAATTAAGGAGCTATAAATCTTAAAGTCTACCATTTTCAGTTTTTGTCTCAGCTGATACATTAAAACAGGAAAAAACATGTCATTGTGGATGGGATTAATATTTTGAAAATTAAAAGATGAACACTAAAGGTCATGTCAAAAAAAAAACAAACCTAGCATCATGTCACATTCCCTTGGCAATTACATTTTAGAAAGCTGAGCAATCAAAAGATGCTGTTTTTATAGGCATGACTGATTAGTGTCTGCTTCCCTTATCACAAGTGCATAATAAGGGTTAAATTCATCTAAATGTCGGAGTTAATGCAATTCTTTCTAAATTTAAAAGTGGCACCCAAACAATTCTCATCACTGAGCTTCCACTTAGTAGTGGAGTTAGACCCTGGAACATTGGCAGGAATTAAATGCTACTTGAAAAGAAACATGCTAATATTTCTAAAGTAGTACTTTAAAAATAACCCTCGGAAATTTCAAATCCATTCATCCTTTGGCCTACAGATGTGAACTCTCATGCTTGGGGGAGAAGAGTACAAGCTCTAGAGTCAGGGGCCCAGCTCTAAGACATGGTTCTATCCCATTCCAGCTGTGTGACCACTAACCCTCAAATCACTTATTTTAAACTGAGGATAACAGTTCTTGGCTTACAGAGTTTGAAGAGGATTAAAGGAAATAGAAGTTAGTAAAGTGCTTGGTTTAAATAAGTTTATCTTTGTTTTGAGAGTGTGCATACAATATACTTAAAAATACATGAAACCACTAATCATGATATATCAGATTATGTAAAGAGTACAGATGAGAATATGTGATTAAAATAAAATCCTGCAGGTTATTCCCTTCAACTGAGAAATGTCACAGGTTTGATTAATTTAATATATGAAATATTGTTTTGGGAAGGGTGGAGCAACGTTTCTGAAGCAGCTGGGAAATACTTGGTCCAGCAGAGACACTCTAACCCTGACTAGGCAGCACTAAATCAGGTTACACATTCTGCATTGCCATGCCACACTGTCAGTATATATTTGGATTAATGGATTAAAAACTGACACATTCATAGTAAAGAAGAGTTACAGACAGAATTAGAGTGAGGCTTACCCGCAAATTTACTCTGTGATTACTCAGAAAAATTGTTGATTTCTACATTTAATAGAATTTCAAATATATTACCACATTGTCAAAGATATCTAAACTACTTATCTCTAAAAGTATTCACTGACTTTAACACATCAAAAGAAAAAAATCACACACATATACTTATTGGAATATGTGTTAAAATTATGCTTCATGTTAGCTTTTCTTTTTGGCCCTTATTATTTCTAAAAGTGGAGGGCATTATTCTCCAAATCATAAAAGTGATTTGTTACACTTTTATAGTTTCATTGAATCCTTAGAGTCTATTATTAACAGGGGTCAACAAATTTTTCTGTAAAATGCCAAACGGTAAATATTATTTAGGCTTTGTGGGCCATATGGTCTCAGTGGCAACTATTCAACTCTGCCACTGCAATGTAGAAGCAGTCATAAATAATATGTAAACAAATGAGTGTAGCTGAGTTCTAATAAGACTTTATTTAGAAACACTGAAATTTGAATTTTATATAATTTTCCTGTATTATGGAACGATTTTTTTGATTTTTAAAAACCGTTAAAAAGTGTAAAAACCATTTTTAGTTCACAGGTTTTCACAAGAAACAGGTGTAGGCCAGATTTGGTCCATGGTCCAGTTTGTCAACCTCTATAAGATCAATTAAAAATGTAAGTTTTACTGGTCGTTACAGGCTAATTCAATATCTAAGACAACATCAAGGATTACAGTGCTTATGACATCCTTTATTCAATTCACATAGAAAAGCATGCAGTATTAATGTAAAACAGTACAGTATTAATGTAAAATGTTCAGTGCACATTAGATAAACAAGTCATTAGCATACAAACCATTTTTAAAGGCCTATATAGGCATACCACACATGTTTAGGATATACTTTTTCAGAGCCTAAATTAAAAATTGTGCTTAGCTCACCTATTCTCATCTCAACACTCTTCATGAAAAAAAATTCTGTCCTACATAAAAGATATTCTATTAGCCAACTAAAACTTCTTTTTCTTAAGTAAGGAAAACAGTGCAAGCAAGAATGCTACCATGCATACAGAGTTTCCACAAAGAATAGTAACATGCAAACAAGAACTTCACTCCAAAAAAAGCTCCCCTGGGATGAAAGTGGATCAAGCATTTGGCAAAGAGCACTTCTGCACCTGTGTATCTGGAACAATGACGCTACCATGTTTAGGCTCCTCCAAACCCAACCAACCATTCTATGCCTTCTTTCCAAAGTAGGCTCAATTTCTGATTTTCAACACACACAGAAAGATGAGGAAATGAAAGCTACCTGACATAAAACAAATATTTTCATATAGAAAATGTGTTCTTTCATTCTAGCAAAAGGTTCTCACAAAAACTGTACAAAACACAATGTTAAAAATGCAAACATACATATACAAAACCTAAAAAAAAAAAAGTAAATGAATGCTGGACTAATATAGAGTGCTATTTCTCAACCATGGCCCTGCCTAAAAGTTGAGCCATCACTAAATATAAATAAAAAAGGGCAGGCAAAATTATTCCCACCCTAGGAAAGCTTTAAAGAAACTCAAGTGTCTTATGAGCAGTGTGTAGACAACCCAAAAAGTTTTATTTAAGAAATCCAAGTTCTGAAGACAACCGAGGCTCATTAATAGGCCACTGTATCTAATACCTAAATCAAGACCCAAGAAAACAAAATATACCCAAACCAGATACATATAATATTCATTAAAAGAAACCCTCTTCTATCTTTTCTGTTTAAAAAGATGCCCAAATGAAACTGAAAAAGGACGAATTCTTTAAAATGAACAAAAGTATTTTGGTTACAGGCTAATCCACCATTCTGACTTGACACTTGACTACAGATTATCAATTCAAAATCGTATAGAACTTTTATGAGGGAAAAAAGTAACTTTAAAAACTTATATTCCTCTCAGGACAAAAACATAAATGACACCTTTCTAATGAGTCAACTTTTAGTTGCTTTTGATGGGCTGGCATTGGAAAGACTGCTCTGGATTTTTCTTTTTGTTGACTGATTCATATTTTTATTCCTCTTCTCAGGCACAAAGGAAGTAGACCAAGGAGACTGAAGGTGGTTATGAAGACCATGCATCTCTGAGGTCATCTTAAATAAAGATGACCCAAACCTCTGATCTTCAAATAGCCGGTGTGAACTGCTTAACAAAACACCCTGGGAAAACTCAGTCTGAAACAAACAGCTTGGGGGTTTGATTTCATTAGTTCCTGGGTTAGAACTGGTATGGAGAGAAAAATCTTCATTCATTTCTTGGTCAGATGGAGAGAGGAGAAAAAAGGAAGTGGGTTTCCAGTCATTTCCATTTTCTAACTGATCAGTAGTTAGAGAACCTTTGGAAAGGTTTGGCTTAGTTCTTTCTTCCAACTTATCTGGTTCCTCAAGAAATTCACTGCCTTGAGATGACTTTGATAACCCATCCAAATCCACTGACTTAAAACCGTTATTACAAGGGCTCTTGCTGTTGTCTGATTCCGACATCATTGAATCCAACTCAGAGATTTTGTCAAGGTAAGCTGCGTCCATGGATGCTTCACTGGATGTTCTTGTCCGATTCATTTCAAAAGAGCGAATAGAATTCAACCTCTTAGATAAGCATGAGCCTGATTTCTCACTTAATTTTAAAGAAATTTCTCCAACAGAATTTGCTATTGTGTTCCCCTCTGAGCTTTCAAAATCCAAGTTTTGGGCATAGCTTGTGGAACAACAGTCCCAAAACCCTGTCTCTGAGGAAGTAAAACACTCTGATTTCTTTTCATTTTCACTTCTATCATCTTCTGATGAATCTTTATTACAAACATTTGGAGAATCACAGAAATCATCAAACACCAATTTTCTGAGATGGTTTGAGTGCTTTTTGGAACCTACTGCTTTGACTACAGAGCTCTCTCTATTTTCTGGAGTACTGAGCTGAAGGCAACTAAGGGACAAAGGAGTACAAGGAGCTGGAAGATCATAAAGTTCTTCATCTTTGTAGGGTATACAATCACTTGGCTTATTACCCCATTCTCTTTCCAAGTAAGTATCCATACTTGTATCTGTCACATCTAACATTATTTCCACCTGTTTCTGATATAGGTCTTTATCCTTAGAACAATTTGGTTCTGTTTTGCTGGTGCTTTCCTGCCTGGCAGAACTGCTAGAAGGTTTTGGCAGGTGAGAACTTGAGGTGGATGAGCCAAGCTGCTTTCTGGCACCATCACCTTGATTCTTTGATGCCATCTCCTCCTCGTTGCCTATGCTCCCCTTGCCATCTGTAGAAAGTGCTCTCTGGCAAATGGAATTCATAGCTTCCTTCTCTTCACTTGAATTTTTTAGCTGTGCAATTTGAGATTCTAGTTCCTCTATATACTTATCACTTCGTTCCAGGG
The DNA here is from genome assembly GCF_004348235.1 of Phoca vitulina. NCBI lineage: Eukaryota > Metazoa > Chordata > Mammalia > Carnivora > Phocidae > Phoca > Phoca vitulina. The sequence continues at coordinate 28,853,570 of NW_022589708.1, read as the reverse complement.
CTTTCTTGAGGCGATTGGTTTCACGTTCATGCTGTTCTACTTTGGACTGAAGAGCAGCTACTGTAAACCTTCCAAACCTGCAAGGAATAGAAAGATAGTTAACTTTACAGTTGCAAGCTTTTTTCTTTCCTTTTCAAAGTTTAAGAGTGCAAACTGTCTCAACCCATTTCAATTTCACATACCAGTGACATTTCAGACCACTCCATGAACAGGTCAAAAGCAATGCCAGATGTAGTATCTTCAGAAAAGAGTTTTTCCATTTTATGTAACAATATGCATATGATAACAATGGCAAAGATCTAATAGGATACTTTTGTGGTCAAATCAGATTAGCTGTGGCAGAAAGGCAGAAACTCACTGCTGACTTCCCTTCCAAGAGCTAGCTCTCTCAATTCAGCTCATATATGCATGCAGGGTTATCCCCTAAAACAATGGCAAAGATTTATGATAACATTTGAACAGTGGTCCACATCTTGAAATATTTACATTCAATCATTTTCCTATCGTACAGCAGTGTTTTACAATACATTTCTTATACAATGTCACCTTGTCAAACATAAAATGCCAATTTGAAATTCAGAAATCTTAGCAGTCCCAGCAGGGGTGGTTTTAAGTACTTATTTGGACCCTTTCAATTATAGCCACTCTTGATCTGAAGCTTTTACTTGGCCTTTCTGAACACTGGCCTTTAATTCATTCCAGCTCTACTTATTTTTGGCATTTTACAACTGTGTGGGACATCAATCTCATTTCTTCCAACTTTGAAATACAACGTCAGTGCTTGTGGTTCCAATATATTACACATAAAAACATTTTCACATTTTCTGAAAAGGAACATTTTGGAGAGTAACTGAAAAAGAACGTATCAAAAATTCACTTCTTTTACTCAGGATTATCTTGTTTTCATTATTCCCTTAAGAATGGGTACTGGGGGGTGTCTGGGTGGCTCAGCTGGCTGGGTGACTAACTCCTGATTTATGCTTGGGTCGTGATCTCAGGGTCGTGAGATTAAGCCCTGAGTGGTGCTCTGCCTTCAGCGTCTTGTCTGCTTGAGATCCTCTCCCTCTGGCCCTCCCCTTGCATGCTCACTCACACACACTCTCTCTCTCTCTCAAATAAATAAATAAAAATAAATCTTTAAAAAAAAATGGGTACTAGGTTCAGCTCAGAAAACGGTTCTGAGCACCCAGTATGGGCTGATGGTATATCTGGAGCTGGGGATACAAAGATCAGTAAGACTGTCCCACCCCAATGGATATAAAATGTCTACCTTAAATTCCATCAGAACATCAAAGAAAATTCTATCTTTTAAGAAACTGCTTCTTATGAGCCAATACACATAAGCCTTGCATTCTAACCCCATGAAAAATACTTTTCTCCACAAAAGTTCTTTTAAGAAGCCTCTTTCTATAATCTTTTTGATGACTTAAATATTGACCCATCTTTTTTTTTTTTTTAAGATTCCGTTTATTTATTAGAGAGAGAGAGGGAACACAAACAGGGGGAGTGAGAGAGGGAGAAGCAGCCTTCCCGCGAGCAGAGAGCCCGATGCGGGGCTCGAACCCAGGACCCTGGGATCATGACCTGAGCCAAAGGGAGACGCTTAATGACTGAGCCACCCAGATGCCCCCAATACTGACCCATCTTAAAGAATTCACGTATTGCCTGTTTGGAGGAAACTACTTGAGAAGGTGTTCTTCAAAAAAAAAAAAAAAAAAAATTTTTTTTTTTAATCTGTGGGTTTATCTTTTTCTTCCTTTCCTCCCTAATTTTTTTTTTTTTAAGATTTTATTCATTTATTTGAGAGAGAGAGACACAGCGAGAGACAGAACACAAGCATGGGGAGTGGGAGAGGGAGAAGCAGGCTTCCCAAGGAGCAGGGAGCCTGATGCAGGGCTCGATCCCAGGACCCTGGGATCATGACCTGAGCTGAAGGCAGATGCTTAATGACTGAGCCACCCAGGCTCCCCTCCCCCTAATTGTAAAAGTAATTACAATTAAGGGGCGCCTGGGTGGTTTCTTGGTTTAGGCTCAGGTCCAGATCTCAGGGTTGTGGGATCAGCCCTGCCTAGGCTCCCACTCAGCAGGGAGTCTACTTCTCCTCTCCCTCTGTTCCCCTCACCCCCAATCATGTTCTCTCTCTCTCTGAAATAAATAAATCTTTTTAAAAAAAAAAAGTTATTACAATTAAGAGAACGTACTAGGTATTTAAAAAAAAAAAAAGAAACCCACAGTAATTACCTTTTAGAGACAAACACTATATGTGTATGTGCTCTGACTCTCACTCAGTGCCCAACACCTCCTCCTACACTACAGCCCAATTCACTCTCTAGCTCACTCCAACACAATTCCTGCTCTGTTTGGTATTGGGGGGGGGGGGGAAGCAGAGCAAAGGTAAATATAGATTCATAAAATCTCAGGATTATACAAGCCTTAAAAGAAAGGGTGCTGAATATTGATCTACTCACTGCAATTAACTAACTGAACTCCCAGAAAGAGCACACTCCTTCAACCTCTAAAAAACAAAGCAAAAACCACAGGTATAACAAAAACAAAACCAACTACAATAACAAGGCTCCCTGTTTTAAAACCAATTTTACTACTATGAGTATCTGGTTAAATGAATGATGGTAGTTTTTCCTTCTTTGTTAGAGAAAAATGTTTTAGTTTATAAATGTAGTATTTAACAGAGCTGTGGTTTCTGCAAGAGAATTTTAAAGACCGGACAAATATCTTAAGGACATCAGTAAAAATGTTTGTAAGTTCTTGATCGTAACTACTCTATAATCAAACAACCCACATATTTTTATTCTTATTTTTATTTTTAAAGATTTTATTTATTTGACAGAGAGAGAGATAGCAAGAGCAGGAACACAAGCAAGGGGAGTGGGAGAGGGAGAAGCAGGCTTCCCGCGGAGCAGGGAGCCCGATGCGGGGCTCAATCCCAGGACCCTGGGATCATGACCTGAGCCGAAGGCAGACACTTCAAGACTGAGCCACCCAGGTGCCCCTCAAACAATTTTTTAAAGATTTATTTATTTTAGAGAGAGACAGAGAGCACGAGCAGGGGGAAGGGCAGAGAGAGAGACAAGTAGACTCCCCGCTGAGTGGGGAGACCGATATGAGGCTCAATCCCACAACCCTGAGATCATGACCTGAGCTGAAATTAAGAGTTGGACGCTCAACCAACTGAGCCACCCAGGTGCCCCAAAATCAAACAATTTAAAGTCAAATAATGCTACTAGATAGGAAAGTCAACTATTACCAAAGGATGTTCTTGGGAACTCAGAGGCTTATAGAAAGAAAGACTAGTGACAAATAAGAAATGTTTCCCAAAATATTAGCAGCATTTTATTAGAAGGTTTTACCTGGAATTTCAAACGTCACTTTAAGATGCTACATTTGCCCCTATGTTTATTCTTTTTAATTATGTTTTTAAAAGAAGTTAGCAAAGTTGAAGTCAAAATGACAGCCCCAAAAGTGTATTGTGTGTTACTTCAGAGAGAAAGCTGAAGTGCCATGAGAACTAACAACAAAGGCCAGCAAAGGAGCACATATAACAGGGACAGCAAGGAGAAGTCACTGATGGAGCTGGCTGTTTTCTAAAAGGTCACTGTCCTCAATTCCCCAAAGTCCCCTTTCAATACTTTACAAGTCTGTAATACTCTGAGTGATCAGACCTTTTTACATGTTAGTAAGAGGCCTGTGCTGGTGGGCAAATTAACAGAAATGCATAGTGAAAGCCATGGAACTGATCCATTAATCAATCAATCCATGTAATTTTTTGTCTCTCTCTTCCCCATTCGAGTATAAGCTCCAGGAAAGCAGGGAGTCTGACCATCTTACATTCACTGCTAGCTCCCTAGAACAATTCCTGGTATACAGCAGTCCTCATTAAATACTTCTTGAATAAATGTTATTTTCTTACTTTAAGATGCATCAGTGCCTTAATCAAGACAGAACCAACAGCATAGGATAAGCCAAAGGTCCTTGCGTCCCTTTTACATCTGAGTATTCTGAATCACTATATTACTAAACTGAATGTTTCATACATTTGACTTTTTTTTTTTTTCACTGACACCAAGGAAAACAACAGAGAACAACATATTCAGAGTATAGTTCTGTGGCTTTTTTTTTTTTTTTTTTTACTACAGGCTTGCCATCTTATACTGCTCCTTCTAAAAAAAACTGCCACTTAGGGCTCCTGTGTGGCTCATTCAGGTAAGCATCCGCCTTCAGCACAGGTCATGATTCCAGGGTCCTGGATCAATCCCTGAGTCCTGGCTCCCTGCTCAGGGGGGAGCCTGCTTCTCCCTCTCCCTCCGCTCCTCCCCCTCTGCCCCCACCCCGCTCGTGCTCTCTTCTCTCTCTCTCTCTCTTCTCTCTCAATCAAATAAATAAAATCTTAAAAAAAAAAAAAAACTTGCCACTTTAACCTTACCAAAAGAATGGAAACATATGAGACTTCTGACATAGCCATTAGGAATTTTAAGCTTACCCTCGATTACTGTATTAGATTTGGCAAAGGGAAATTAATCAAGTTATATAGAAATAACAATTAGGGCTGCATATCTGATGCTATACTTCCATAAAAGAAGACAATGAAGATAAGAGCTTATTTAACTTTGGGTTTTAATACTCTTATTCACACTAATTCCAGATATTTCCAGAGTACATAACATTAAATGAATCAATGCCAAGGCAAGCCGGAGGGAATTCTAACATCATTTACCATACTTCCTTTTCCTGAGCAAATTTCAAAATGGAGTATTTTTATAAACATTCCATTAGAGACCAAAAGGCTTTGATTTTCAAAGTAGCAGTGATGGCCAAAGGCTTCATTATGTCAGAGAAAACATCGTAAAGCAGTTTGGGAGCTGCAACTGATATATCGGAAGTGTGCTAGAATCCGGGAGAAGCTTAAAGGATTTTTCAGCTTGCAATGTTAATGGATATATACATTCTGGATTAGGGTTCCCCTTGTCCAAAAAGCTACAGAGGTACAAGATTGTTCCTGTACCTACTAGCAGTAAGAGAAATGAAAGTCCTGTTAGTTTGACCTTTGAGGTATTACATCTAGAATAGATTATCGCTAACAATGAAAAGCTCCTCAGTCCACATTTTCTCATAGCCCATTACACAGAAGTAATAGGACGTGCTTGAAGGGGATTAAAAGAAAGCAAATGTGGTAAAAGAATAAATGCCAGGACCAAGTACCAAAAGACCTAACTTCTAGTGCTATGCTGCCATTAACTAGTTGTGAGAACTTGAGCAATTAACTTGCCTCTCTAGTTCTCAATGGCATCCCCAACAAAAGGGATAAAGTCAACAAGGCCAGTGGGTTGCTGAGACCACTAAACTCCCGAAACATCTTCAGGACATAGGGGGCCATCAGGGAAATAAACCCACCTGCCCCCCATGTATCTTTGATTTCATATCTTTTCCTTACTTGCTAGATGAGGTCGTAATTATGAAACAAAGTGAAAGCAGTTTTTGGATCTGAACCAGCTTTTATGATCTGGCCTATGTGACAGTTTTCCAGCATTGATATCCTTGCTGCACATGCTTCCAATACTCATAAATTTCAGTTGCCACAGTTTAGGTAAATAATACCAGTTACTTAACAAAGTGGCTCAAATTTAACACATTATATTGACTGTAACTAACTGCATGAAACTGCATAAAATAAAAATTTCAATACTTGCTTTTCAGTTCACAAAAGAGTACATAAATAACAGATGTGCATCAGTGACCAATCGGGTCACTTCTTTCTAAGTCTGAAAGTGGATGGTCACTCTGCATCTGTTATTCACACACAGACAGTAACACATGTAGTACTGTCATATACATTTTACAATAATGGATAACCAAAAGACAGAACTGGCCAACAAAAATGAAGGTGCAGCTAAGAATTGAATAGTGATCAATGTTAGAAGTAAAATTGGAATCAAATGTAAATGTAGTTATTGAAGACCTGACCATGGAAATGTTGAAACTGTCACCATTTGAGACCCTAGCAATGCCTGAGGAACCTGGGAGCGGCAAACTTATTGACATAAATGAGAGAAGTAGTTGTGGTGAAAAGAATAAAGATGTCTAGAGGAAGTGACAGGTTGGCAAAAAACTTCACATTAAAGCAATATGGAGATATTTCACGACACTGAAAGCATTAAGGATAAAATGTTGGAAGCTGTTGCAAACTTAGGAGTATGACAATTCGTCAAGACATTAGAAAAGATGCTAGTAGCTTCATATCATAAGTTCTAGGATAGGAAGACAAGCACTATTCAGGTTATTCTCCACAGGTTTTTTACAAAGAAATAAAATACTTCACAATGTTTCTAATGTTTTAAATTCTACTACATAAGCATTAGTGTACTAAATATTAGTTTTTCTCTTTTCATTTCCATATACATTTATAACTGACAGTAAAAGATTTAATGTTTTGACAAAAATTATTAAAGTTTATAAAGCAACTTGATTTTTCCCATTGATTATTAAAACTGCTTTTCATTTTTACTTGAATGGCCTTTTTTATGGTCCTCCACAACTGTGCAAAGTGAGGATTACCTATACTGAAAGAATAGTTGATATGTAAGAAAACCAAGTAAACTTAAGTGAGTCTTGAATGTTTTTTTTAAAGAATAACCCATTCACAGAGGGAATTTTATTGTAGAGTTGCCTGTTTACACAACTGCAGTTGTGTATCTTCTCAATTCCCTGACTTTCAGAGATATTAGAAAATACCTTATTTTAAACATAGAGTAAAGGTGGGGTTTCGAAGGAAAGAACATTCCATTATTCCTTTCCCTTTCCTAAATATTTTCTCCTAATGCAAAATTCACCAGTTAGAGATTCCTTAAATTTGCAAACTCCTCTTTTTGATTACACGTAATGGAAGTAATAAGTAGCTTGTAATATGAACTCTTCAGAAACATGAAATTTTGATAGGAGTTGGAAGAAAAGGGAGAGGCCCAAGTACTGTGTTCTGCCTTATGGTTACGTGTGCAGGGTGGGCAGAGGGGCATATTTCAGGGAAAGAGGGCACAGAGGTCCAGGACTGTAGGAAGCTCAAAACTGTACTTGGTGGTGGGGGCCTTTCACTCTCACCTGTTTCCAAAGAGTAGTTTGTGTGTTTACCCATATTTCACCCTTGTGTACGTGTCAGGAGGATGGTCGGGGGCATTCTGTCTTTAAACTACTAGGGAAGCTTTGGGAAGTAGCTGATATATTTTTATCCACTGCAGAGCTGTATGACTTATCAATATTTCAAGAGTTTTCTCTTTTTAAAATTAAACACCCAGTGAAGAAAATGCTACATTCTTAGAGAATTATTAATCACAAAAGTGCTGTCTATGACCAATCCTAGCCACACAAGTTGGTTCCACAAAAATATGTTAAATAATATGAACCATACTAAGAGAACAGGAAGAAATTCTTCCCCCCTGAAGACTCAAGACAACATTTCTATTTTCTGGACCATCATCAAAGAAAGAAAGAAATACCCCATCATCAAATAAATGAATGAATACATATATACATAAATAAATAAAGTGAATTTTGTGATGGAATTTACCAAGAGTAAGTGTAACAAGTAAGTCTTTAACAGTAACCTGACCACTACTGAAAATGACAGTGACAAAAATAACTGCAGAAACCACAATTTATTAAATGTTTACCTGAATCAAGCACATCACTATATGCTTGTTATATATTATTTTTTATTTAATTGTCCTGTCAACTCAATGAAGGAAGATCTGTTATTTTTATTTTAAAGATAAGAAATGAGAAGCTTACAAAGACTGTCTCTTGTTCAAGGATTTGCAGAAAGTGGCAGGAATGGGATTTGAATTCAAGTGTGTCTGAGTCCAAACACCATGTCTGACATTATATGAAGTGCCTAAACATGAGATCCCTTCTTCAGTAATATAAGCACCTATTTATACTGTAAGGTAATGTAAGATACAAGCTAGGATTGCTGAGCACACAGTCTGTGCACACAGTTAAGTAACTAGGATTGTGGTAGTATTTACTAATACATACACTTGCTAATAAAACCTGGAGTGGAAATAAGGGATCAAGATGTTGAAAGACATACAGATATGTATGCACAAAATTGAGAAATATTTATCAAAAACCTACTATGTTTTAGACACAAGTTCAAGAACATTTTGCAATTTCCAAAGATCATTTACTGAAGTGGCCTTGCAGAAAGCTATAGCACAGACAGATCACCCTGACAAATGCCAACCCAAAGAGGGTAGCTATTTTAACCAGAGATATGAAGACTAAATCAGAACCTAAACCACAAATTTGAAAGCCCCATCTTTAAGTGAGCTAACGACAGAAAGTATACATGATCATTTTGTCTACCTCATGCATAATCAGCAGGCATCTTCAACTATAAGGGAACAGTGCTACTTACGTGAAATGAGCAAAATTAAAGTGGGCCTAAGCATCACATAGGTACTTGTCCCGGGGTCTTATATTGAGGAATAAAAAACACAAGCTATATTATTAAGCTGCATCTTAGTTTTACCATAAAATAGAAAGTACTTCAACATTTGCAAGAATAAAAAAAAGTCACAATATCCTCCTTAAAGACAAAGGTCACATGGACAGTGGAACTAGATAAAGAATTAAGGCCCACGCAGCCATTCTTCCTCTTTCTACCTCCCAGAAGTACCGTTTAAAGACTAAGGTACAGAGGTACAGATCTGAGATTCAACAGTCTTGCACAATTCACAGCGCTTACCAGAGCACATCTGTACCTCTGAAACAAATAATGCAATATATGTTAAGAAAGAAAAAAAGAAGAAGAAGAATGTAGCAGGAGGGGAAGAACAAAGGGGGGGAAATCGGAGGGGGAGACGAACCATGAGAGATGATGGACTCTGAAAAACAAACTGAGGGTTCTAGAGGGGAGGGGGGTGGGAGGATGGGTTAGCCTGGTGACGGGTATTGAGGAGGGCACGTTCTGCATGGAGCACTGGGTGTTATGCACAAACAATGAATCATGGAACACTATATCTAAAACTAATGATGTAATGTATGGGGATTAACATAACAATAAAAAAAAAGATTAAGGTACAGCCTGCTTTGCAAGCTTTCAAACGGAGAGCAGGGTTTTAAAATAACAGCTCATATTATTAATACAATTTTAAAGGAAGTTTTGTGTGTGTGTGTGTTTATTAAACTATACCATGCCTTTGTAGTTGAAAATTGTGATGTTGAAAATTCTTGCTGAGATACCTAGAAATTCTTAACACAAACAACCTTAGTGTTGGGCTGCATATGTAAATTGAAGAGGAACAGATTCTCTTTTGTGGTCTCTAAAAAGGGCTGACATATGTATATATTTGGACCGCCTCTGAAGGTGGAGTACTCTTTTTACTATGGAATAAATTCCATTTTATTTGATAAATATATTTCATTTCAATTCCACATAGAAACGCCCTAATTTTCTGCCCCAAAAGAAAATATCAGCCTTGAAGTTTACAGGACATCAGTGGGGATCTTAATCTTTCGTGGAAGGAAATAACCTATGACATGCTATTTCATGTCTTTTTACAGTTCTAAAAAAAGGACTTATAGGTTTTCCCAAATATAATAACCTTAACAACAAAATCTCAACAGTGTAATAGGACAACTACTGTTGTATGAAAAAAGCATACTTAAAAATCTCCTGACTAGTATCTATCTATTTTTCACTACAGTTAAATCAACCTCTCTCTCACCATGAGGAACAATCTATTTTTTTATTCTTCCAATTCCAAAGGGAATGTTTATTAACATGAGAAACAATCTAAAACAAAATAAAACAAAAACTGTGTTCCAGCCACCCTGTAATTATTACTCTGATGACAGTTACTGAGGACTTAAAGTATGCTAAGAGGATATGAGAAAGGAAAACAAAAGGTGTAGAACACATTCTTGTTCTCAAGCAGGTCCTAATCTTCCCAACAACCTTATTGCTTAGTCATTAGCATGCATTGCAGGCTCTTAAAATATCTTATCAATACAATAAAGACAAGTTGACAGAAAACTGCAGAAACTGTCCATCCCCAATTAGCTGAATACCCAGAGAAGGGCCCCTCAGGCGGCTGAGGGGCTTGAGCACACCTGGCTGTCACAGTCTGGCCCCAGGGTATCATCAGGCTCCCCTGACAGTCTACAAGTTCCCCTTCCGGGAAAACCAAAGGGCATAGCAGAATCAGTCATCAGATCAGGCTGGGGTCAAATACCAGGAATCATGGCGTTTGTCAGCGCAGAATCATTAGAAGTAAAAAAGGCCAGAATAGGTCAAGAAGGGACAATAGCCAAGGCCAGCAAGACCAGAGGTGCTGCTGAGGAAGTCGAAAGACAGGAGTAGTCTGGGTGGTACTGGCATGTCTTGAGACACAGTTTAGGAAGAGCAGAACTGTGACCCCAGGAGCCACAGCTCAGAGTCAGCATGGAGACAGATAAAGGCAGGATAAATCCAGTTCAAGTAAGGAGACTCAGACAAGAAACCTTGTCCAGAAGCCCAGCAACATCACCTCCTCCTTTCCCCTTTCTTGCTCCCAATCTCTAGTATGACTCAGGAAAACCTCAGGAAATCCCTCTGCTCTCATTTGGAGAAAATGCCAAGAATCTTGGGAGTTTCTTATCCCTGTAAACTCTTTGTACTTTAAGCTTCAAGAAAGCTCAGAATCTTAATTCCCTGATTAGTTCCTTCCACACTGCAGCATGGAGTATTAGAGTATAACGACTCCTTCCTTCTGCCAGTCTCCAGAGAACACACACACACACACACACACACACACACTCACTCACACACAGAGTCATACACACACTTACAAGTATTTTATACAGATACACACATGGCATGCATTTTTATAAATATGTCTTAGCTCCAAGAAGCTAGCCAGTAGATTAAGTGAGCATGACAGTCATGGAACTTGTCAGTATACCATGTGATCCTTAATAATATAAGAACAGTGGGAAGAACAAGAGGAAAGTGTTTCTTCTGTCTTAGGAAATCATGGAGGGCTTCACAAATAAGAGTAACTGTGGAGGAATTAACAAAGCAGAATAAAAAGGGAGAGGCTAATGGGAAGGACCAGGGAAAACAAAGGAAATGGCATGAGCAAAGGTGCAAAGGCCATGTCATAACATGGTGAATCTGGGCCCAGTGAGAAATTCAGCATGGCCAAAGCAGAGTATAAGAACGGGAAGGTTGGAGAGGACACAAAAAGGCCAAAGCTAAAGTCATATTGTAAAGAACCTCACAAACTTATGAAGAAATTTGGGCTTTAATTTGAGGACAATGGGGAATCACCAAAGGTTATTAAACAAGGGAGTGAGATGATCAAATTTATATTCTAGAATCTTGGCAACAATAAGGCAGATGCTTTAGGGTTGAGAGTGGAAAAGAAGAGGAAGCAGTCAGAAGGTTGTTTAAAATAGACTAAGCAAGAAATCATGTGGATCTAAACTAGTGGGAATGAGAAGATGGATTACAGAGACATTTAAGAGGTAGGACAGATAGAATATACTGAACAATTAGGTGTGGGATGAGGAGAAGGGGTGGAGAAACAGAAGACTGAGGTTTTTATCTGAGGCAACCAGATGAGTAGTAAAGCCATTAAGGAGGATAGGAACAAAGCAAGAGGATAAACAATCTTTTGAGTAGAATGGATAACGGATACAATTATTTAGACACACACCTCTATCAGTTCTTTGTGCTACACATTGTTCCAAGGACATGAAATTATTTGTTAATCCTCGCAGTAACACATCATCCACATTGTATATAAAGAAAATGATGGCTCCAAGGGATTAAGTAATTTATTGAGTGTTATTTATCTATTCATTTAATTATTCAACAAATATTTATCAGATGCCTTTCAGGTGCTGGGGTTTTGCAAGTAAAGGAAACAGGCAGTAAGATTCTTACCCTTGCAGAGCTTAAGAGTTTAGAATGGAGGGGACAGACAACAAACAGATCAAGCTATTAAGTAAACAAGATAATTTCAGACTGATTAGGGCTAGGAAGACAATAATACTATAGCCTTGGTTCAGTACTAGCTGTGGGCTCTGTTATAAGCACATTTCAAGTTTTAATTTATTTAACCCTTACTACAACCTATTAGATAGGTACTACTTTTGGCCTCATTTCACAGAAGACAAGAACAGAGATACAAAAAGGTTAACTGTCTTCCCCCAAATCACAGAGCTAGTAAGTAGACAAAACCAGAGTTCAGTCCTAGGGAGTCTGGCTCTGGAGCCTGTGCTCATAATCACACTATACTGCTTCATCATGCCCTGATTTTATTTATGACTATGGTATCACAGTAAGACAGAGTAAGGACTTAGAAAGTACTGAAGCAGAGGGCTGCTTTAGAATGAATGATCAGGAAAGGCCTTTCTGAATCTGATGACAGAAGGAGTCAACCACATTAAGATCTAGAAGCAGAACATTCTAAGCAGAGAGAAAAAGTCCAGCATGTTTTAGAAACAGAAGAAGGCCAGTATGGCTGGAGCAGGATGAGTTGGGAGAATAATATGAAGTGGAACAGGCAAACATAGACTAGTTTGTGAAGAATCTGGATTTTATTTTAGGAAAAAACAGGACAGTTTTAAGTAGGAGACTTTTATATAATTTGATTTATATTTTATAAAAAGACCATTTCAAGTATGGTGAAAATGAATTCTGTAGGGGAAGGAGGGGCAGAGTGGAAGCAGGGACATTTGAATCCAGGTAGTCTGTCTCCAGTGCTAAGCATTTATTTAAACACCATGCTATATGGTGAATTTAAGGTATAGGATCTTGGGTGAAGGTATAAAACAGACAGAAATATGAATCTACAACTGAAGAAAAAAGGTAAAACCAAACAAAGATTTATTAGATTTTATTTTATCTCTGACATACAGGTAGATGATTATTAAAGCTATGGGAGTAAATGCGATGGCTCATCAAGGAACACAAATACAGCAAAAAGGGAAGAAAGCCCAGGTCATAATCTATGAAATCTACGCTTTCCTCTTGGGAGTACTTTTTTTCTTATACTAATAACAGGAAATACTGTTCACTATCCAGAGAGTATCTGGAGCCTTTATCTTCCCCCAGAAGGAGCAGGGGCATGGGGGGAAGATTGGTCCATAATGACAAGCCTTGGGTTGCTGTGCAGTAAAAGAGCTGCATGCAGGGAGACATTATCAAATCCATAGATCTCACTAAAGACACAATGACAAGAACACATAACATTCCTGAATACATATTTATAGAAAGGAAAGCCATTAATCCAACTATAACCAAGTTTGATATTAATGACCTATAGAGTTTTATACATGGAGTTTAACACCCTATGCTGTTAAGGTAAGTTAGTAGCCGAGGGCAAGAACTGTCGCTCCACTAAAGCCTCATAATAGTCGGCACAAACCGCAGAAACCCTGCCTAGTGTGCCTAGAGCAAAAAAAAATGGCACAACCGAACAGAAAGATCTGAGACAGGGCATGAAACCTTCAAATGCTTTACAAGTCAATTCTTCGTATCTCTTCAAGCTAAAAAAAAAAATACTAAGGAACTCCTAACTCTATCAAGGGAAAGTATACCTACATTTCTGGGCACAGTTTAGGAACAGTAATTGAAGCCAAGGGTATTTAGGAATATTAACACCCCTTAGCTTCTTCTCATTTTTGTTGCTTTTTACCATGTGGAGGTGTGACACTCTTGGCATTCCCCACTGAACAGGAGACTGAGAACAGGCCTTTCTGTTTAAAGCACAGAGTGATGGATACAGTGGAGTCATGCTAACCAGCTATTTAAGTGGGGTGATGATAGTCACGATGGAGAGATATGCAAATCACATAGAGGAGTTCTGCTCCGATCAGTCTGAGAAGGAAGCCACCATGTTTCTCAAGCGTAACTGTAGCTACTACTAGAGACAAGGGCCCAGAACTAAAGGGACTACTTAGTATTTCTAACAGCTCAAGCTGCTTCCCTCTAGCTCAGAATGCCTTCCTCCTCATGGAAATCTCCATCTTTCAAAGCCAGGCTCAAGTCCGGCCTCTTTGATAAAGACTCTCACCATTGCAACATACTGGTCATTCTCTAAATTCCTACTGTGGTCTCTACTATTTGACTAAATCTGTTCAGTATTTAATTGTTTCATGTATTTTTGCCTCTTGACTTCATTAGATTATGAGCTTCCTAGAGGCAGGGGCCATGTTTCATGGGTTTTATTTTTTTATTATACATCCCCTTTCTTCTATTAAAATACTCTATAGTCTATATTTTAGTATTCATTTCTAAAAGAAAATATGGACATTTTCTTAGGTAACCACAGTTACCTAAACAAAATTAACAGTAATCTCTTGGTATCACCTAATATCTAGCTCATATTCAAATTTACCCAATTGCCTCAAAAATGTCTTTTGACATGCTTTGTTATGAATCAATGTCCAAACAAGATCCATATACTGCATCTGATTATTATGACTCTTAATTCTCTTTTATTGTAAAGCATACCCCCCTTCCCATTTTGTCAATGATTTTTTAATTCATTTTTTAAAATTTAAAAACAATTAATTTAAAATCAACTAATACAGTGTATTATTAGTTTCAGAGGTAGAGTTTGTGACTCATCAGCTGCATATAACACCACCTAGCCATTTTTCCTATTAAGTGTACCATATTTAGGATTTGTCTGTTTCCTCCTAGTCTTAAGAACTATGTTTATTGGGGCGCCTGGGTGGCTCAGTGGGTTGAGCGTCTGCCTTGAGCTCGCCTCATGACCACAGGGTCCTGGGATCAAGTCCTGCCTCGGGCTCTGCTCAGTGGGGAGCCTGCTTCTCCCTCTCCCTCTGCTGCTCCCTCTGTTTGTGCTCTCTCTCTCTGTCAAATAAATAAATAAATAAAACCTTTAAAAAAAAAAGAGCTAACTTTATCATCCATTTACTCAACAAATACATATTAGGAGCAGAATATGAACCAGAACTCTATAAAATGCAGTGGCTACAATAGTGAATACAACTATAGTCCTGGCTTAGACAGAAGAAAGCCATGAAACAGCTGTACAAAATATTAACTACTAGCAATTATGATATGTGCTATGAAGGGAAAGTACAAAGTAGTAAGAGAAATTATAGCAAGGGGACCTAACCTACTTTAGGGGTCAGGAAGAGTATTTATTTTATATAGTTCAATGCACCTTGTACAGTGTTAAGTAAATAAACATTCAGTACTCCCCGGCTGGCTGGGAGAGTAAGTTTTCTTCAAATTATCAGCCTTATAAACTAAAGGACACATCACCACCTCTGGAGTTATGAACATTAGATCTGATGCTCTTAGGACTCCATGTTAAAGAAAACTGAAAGGGCAAACAAATGGTTTTCCCTAGTGAAATAAACTATTTTAGAAGAGAAGAAAAATTCAGGAAGTGGCTATATAAAATCAAAAAAAAAGACCCCATTTTCTGGACCACCAGTTTAGATATTAGGACAATGGATTTTTGACAAGGAACAGAATAGATATTACTGAAGCCTAGAAAAATATGCTTAGTAGAATATCTGACATACTGCTCAAAAAGGCTTTTAGGTTAAAGTTGAGGAAGGAAAATTACCCAGGCACACTTTAAGACTGGATATAATGGATGGAAACAGACAGAACAGAAAAACAGTAACAGAGAAGATAAATAATAACCCAGATTTTCATTTTAAAAGCTTATAGCACTATTTTTAAAGTATTATAAAATACATTACTTTTATACAGAACTCTCTACTTAAGACCAATGTAAATGTTTAAGTCACCCTTGTCCACATCATATGTTAGTCTCGTTGGGGGTAATAGCATGATCTGAGTGTCTTCAAAAGAAATACCTTCTGCTATGGATTGAACTGTATTCTCCACCCACAGCCAAATTCATGTGCTGAAGCCCTAACCCTCAGTCTGACTATACAAAGAGAGTCTTTAGGAGGTAATTAAGCTTAAATGAGATCATAAGGATGAGGCCTTAGTCTGACAGAACTGGTGTCCTTATAAGAAGAAGAATAGAGGGGACACCTGAAAAATTAACTTAATCTCTTTAACTTAATAAGCATCCAACTCTTGATTTCGGCTCGGGTCATGATCTCAGGGTTGTGAGATCGAGCCCTGTGCTGGGTGTGGGCGTGCAGCCTGCTTAAGATTTTTCTCTCTCCCTCTGCCCTTCCCCCACCCCACCCCTTTCTCCCTCTCCAAAAAAAAAAAAAAAAAGAGGAAGAGAGACCAAAACTCCCTTTCAGACATGTGAAGACACAGTGAGAAGGTGGCTGTCTGCAAGTCAAGAAGAGAGCCCTTGCCAGAAACTAAAACTGCTGAACCTTGATCTGGGATGTCTAACCTCCAGAACCGTGAGAAAATAAATATTCAATGTTTAAGCCACTCCGTCTAAAGTATTTTGCTGTGATAGCCCAAGCTGACAATTACACTTTTCTAAATATTTTCCTCTCTAGTATCTAAATCTTAAAGCTCTCTCCTCTGCATGATTTGTAGAATATGTCTGCGCAATTTGAAGGATACATCAGAAACTAAAGCTATGTGCATAAAAAGGATACCTTGACACCTAACCAAGTAGACAAAAGAAAAATAATTGCTTAAGGAACTTCCTAATCAAGGGAACAAAATGGAACAGATGGTTTTATTTGCTTGCATTTACTTTTACACTCTTGAAATTTCATATTTTTTCAAAACAAATAGAAGCTCTCTTCAGGTGAACCAGATCTGGGTATTTTCAGCTGTGGTCAGCTTCTCTCTGAATCCCGCTAGGGTTTGGTGATGCAGAGTAAACAAGGCTATAAATCAACTGCAATGCATTTAATACCTCAATGCATTGCAAATTGATCTAGAATAGGGGTCAGTTCAAATCGTTTTTTAAGTTAAACTGTTCCCTTCCCCTGAAGGGAAGGAATGGAAGTTAAAGATAGCAACTCCTAAAGTTATATGGGTTTCAGAAGTGTGGCTGTTTGTTAGGATAGTCAGAGGCCAGGTTTCTTCAGGTGAGATTCTTCCGTTACTTATCAGGTTGGAACCGAGGATATTTAAAAACACATCCTGGTGGCTGGCATTAAATCTGAAATCTGGTGGGCAACTTTTCAAGAAATAAAAGCTACAGACAAAATAGCTTTAGTTCCATTCAGCACACTGTGGGAAATGCAGCTAATGGACAAGCATTACTATGACTGGCAAGGCGAGGTGCCAATAAATGAGAGGAGCAGAGATTCAAACCACCACATAACAGCAACATTTCCTAAGCTTATTTCACTAATTTGTCAAAGTAGAACATTATCTGAAGTGAAAGAAAAATGAGGTTGGAAAGCACAGGGGAAGGAACTATTTAAAAGTAAAAGCTATGCTTCTTTCTCTATTGGTTAGTTATCCCTGCTTTGAGTAATTATGGTTTACTTCTACCATTTCCTGATACCACACTTGGTTTTACTAAACGCAGTGTTTTCTCTTTTTCATATGATAAGCAGAGAGTTACTTCTGGTAGGACAAATTTCCAGTTGCTTATGTCTGCCTTGCCTTTTTCCAGTAGAAAGAAATGAAGTCTAGTCATTACAGAAGGAAAGTGTGGAGTTCTGATATGCCACCCCTCACAGAGGGATGGAAGGCTATATTCTCTCCTTACCTTTTTTTTTCCCCTGAAGAAGAAAAACTTCAAGTGCTATCTCCCATCTTTTCTCCATCTTTAACTCTCAACTCTCAATTGTTTCTTATAATTTTAAACAAACTGTTAAACAGGGCAATACTTGTACTCTTACTTGGAATGGAATGAAAACTATCCCATCATAAAGGAAGAATAGATTCACTTAATTGTATAATTAAAATCAGTCTAAAATTCAACAAATCATGCCTTAAACTCTATTTCAGATATGCTTTTTAGTATAATGGTTAATGTAATAGTGTAATGGTTCTCTCTGTAATGTAATACAGCATGGACTCTGGGACTGGACTACGTGGGTTCAAATCCTATTTCCATTACTTACTAGCTGTACAGATTGGATAAACTAACTTAATCTCTCTATGCCTCTGTCTCTTCATCTGTAAATGGAGAACACTAATAGTACATCACAGGTGGTTGTACGTGGCAAAGAGAAAGCACTATACATACGTTAACTACTATCAAGATTCTTTCAGAGAGTATCTAAAGGGCATTACATTAATCACCCTACTCTCTGTTAGTACTATTAAACAGTTACATACAAAACCAAGTGAAACTTTTCCTGTCTTAGGTCACATAAAACAATCCTCTTGCTAATCAGATAAGGAAAAAGAATAAGAATGAAATCCTTTCTTCAAAATTAGCCTTAAATGACACAAAGATTTCACCAATAACATAAGTATACACTTGACTTTTAGAGGCAAGACATTCTATTTAAATCTACATGTTTCAATGAAAAGAGTCAAATGAAAAACACATACAATAATAGCAGCTTATTCTAAAACATTGACATCATCTGAAACATTGCTTTATGAGCAAAATACATACTTCTGGGGTGATCTGTTATCAACTTCAGCCTTCAGTCGTAAATTCTCCCTCACCAGGCCACCATTTTCCAATTTCAATTTTTTATTTGCCTTTAAAAAAGAGTTGAAAATAATTAAGCATGAACTAAAACAAGTGCCTTATAAAAATTATGTCATGAGCCATCTGTATTTTTTAGAGTGATATCAGAAAATTGAATACTAGAACATGGTCCTCAGAAACTTAAAATCACCACTGGGAATGACTTGTGAAACTGTGAACACAACCAAGCATTTTTAATCCATAATCCCCAAGCACTTTGCAACTCTCCTATCCAGGGAAATAAACAGCTATGTTAGTTAGCTTAGCGTCATTTAGGGACTATACTAATGGCAAATATTTTTTTTTTCCTTTTTCACATAACTGAATATTCTAAGCATGGTAACATTATACTATATGCAATTATTTGCAAAACTAATGCTAAGAGTTAATTCTCATGAATTATGAGCTGTAAGACTGATTTTGGGTTGCTACTTAAAAATAGCTTTTTAGTGATAACAAATCTAATATAGTTAAACCACTTGCTTTCTTTCTTCAAAAGGCTTTCCCAAATGCCTTGGCTCACAACTTCTGGGACTCTCAAAATTGGGTCAATATTTTCTAATAAAATTCTAAGAATTCTCTTTTGATTAAAAAAATCCCAAGTATGACTTTCTTTTTGAATTGTATGATACCTAAAAATTGTCTAACACAACATTAATTGCTAGAAAATTTAGAAGTTGAATAATTGATTCTGGATAAAAAGTAGTGTGCCTCAATTTTAGAGTCTTTTTAAAAGCTATTTAAATTCCTCAGTCATGGCATTTTTTAATTCCAAAGAATAACACTCCCTAGCCTAGAAACCAATCTCACTAACTTGGCAAGAGAAATGTCTTTTGTTTGACTAGAACATTGACATTTAAAACATTTTAAAGTGAATGGGTCACGAAAACTACTGTCAACAAAAAGGCTTAAACCAAAAGACTTAAAAACAGATTTCAAAAATTTGACCAATGTTCTTGAATAATTTCCAGAACTTCTGACTATACTGCTCATCCACCCACACACAAATACCCCAAGAGGATGACAAGAGAGAAAGGGCAAAAAACATTCTTCTGGGCACAAAGCCTAGCTAGCTCTTGTACTTACACTCATGGAGGTTCTTTTTGGGCTCTTGAGCAGCTACTTATCCTCATGGTTGCAGACCAACCAGTACTGTGGAGGGTTAATTCTTTAAGTGACTGATAAACACTATTACTGCCCCTCTGAAGATACAAGGAAAGTCATTTACTTCCTCATACACACAGACAATGAATTAAGCTTTCAAACACAGCACCATAAGACGAGGCACTTAGTGAATGCTTTCTGATGATGATGACAAGCTTAAATTAGAAACTCATTTGACTTCTCTTCCCCATCCCTTCCATACTGTATCACTACATTTCAAGGTCTTTCACCAGTCCTGTGGCTCTCTAATATCCTCATTATGGGCTGGCTGGTTCCTCAACTATCAGAGGTATTTTCTTTTCTTTTTTTTTTTTTTTAAACCACCAGAGGTATTTTCAGTTTAGGTGGGTCAAGATTACAAAGCGCAAAGTTCTACCCATTTGTTGCACCTAGGACTTCACATAACTATTTTCCATTTGTAATACTGATTGCGTAATGATACTGATCTCATAATGGTTTCAAAACTTACCTAGTCCTGGAAACATCAGAAAACAAGTCCATTTCACTCATGCTGTGTAGTCTGAATCTTTTGTACTCCTATATTTGATTTATAGTATGTTATTTTGTACCTCACATTCAAATTTTGCTTCCACGTTTTTTAATTCATTTGTGCCCCCATTTATTGCCTAGTACTACCTAATACCACCACTAGGCATCCAAAATGGGCTTGTTAAATATCCCAAATAATTCTGAGGTCTCAGTGTAGCTTTGGGTATTGAATTTAACATGTGACCTTTAAAAGAGCAAAGAAAAACTGTGTTTTATGTACTTTTCTTTCACATACACCCCCTACACCACTTTTACAAGCCCAGAATAATGTTTTCATACAGATCCTCATCTTCAAAGAAGCATTTATTGCCAAAAATTTAAATGAAGTTTAATAACTATAAAAGAGACCACGTAGAACTTAATGATAGCTCAAGAAGACAAAGGGAAGTTAAAGGGGACAGAGTAGATTAATAAATATTGTAACTTTCCAGCTGTCTTTCCTTTTTATATCCTCTTCTTGGACAAACCAACAGGCTAATGTTGGCCTTCAATACCCAAAGAAACTACACACTTGCCCTAAACTTGTAACAAACTCAGTGTAATTCTATCTATAGTTTCTTTTTTATCTGAAAGCACTAAGTTCCCTTCTTTCATTATGGCCTTTCCTGAGCTCAAACAACATTTATTTTATAGGCAGATATGTGAAGATGGCTTAGTATTTACACTAAGTTGCACACTTCTATGCTATTCAGCTTCACTGAGGATCTGGGTGTCAGTATGTGGTGGCAGTTCTTTGAGGAGCTCATTAATGTTTTCAAGGAGGCAGGACTCAGTAATTCAACACAGTAACAATATTTTAAGTGAATACAGACAGGTTAAATGGGCGGCTGTGGACATGGATACCACAAAACCAACTCCATACAGCACAGCAGGACTTCGCTGTGGATAAACTTGAAATGAAAGCCAAAGACTGGTCCCTCTGGCCAACAAAACTCTACAGCACTTGATTATAACAACCTCTCATACTGACGGCATGGATCTCATCTCTTTTCCTAGACTGAAAAAGCCTAGAGGTTGCCTTTTCCACCTATGCTTTATCTTGTTGGGTGAAAGGAAGAATAACTGAAAAAAATGAACCCACTTCATAAGCACAATACTTTCTTACATGGAGTATTCCAAAGCAGCTACTCAAAGCTTCCTTGGAATTAGTCATTCAGTCTTTAACTAATTACAATCTTAAAAATCAGAGAATGGTAGTATTAGAAAAGATATGTTCCAAACCTTCCATTTTATAGGTAGAGAATTGAATATATTTGTTTTTATGCATATAGGGCAGTCACTGACATAAGCTTAAGAAAAAATTAAGGCAAACCACAAAGAGGGGAAATAGAAACATATCCTTTAAACTGATGTCACTCTTCTACAAGAAGATGCAAACTCATACAAAAGCACTACAGTCTCCAATTATGGTCACAAATGGAATGACCTGATATTTCTTGGCAGCTAATGTCATTTAAGGAGAAAAAAGTTCTACTGCTTATAAATGCTCATCCAGAGATTTTTGTCCTTCCCCAAAAATCTTCTAATGAGTGAAGATAATATGGCTATTTTACTTTTGAAGGTACTTAAAATATAGAATTTTAAAAACTACAGCAGAATTTTAAAAATAACCACAACTTACTTCCTTTAACTTATCCACATCATCTTTTACTTTTTCATAGATTTCATTAGCTGTTCTAAGTTTTTTCTTCCACTCTGCTACAGTTTCTGGGTCAATTTTACTTGGATTATCTGCAACTGGATGCTTGTCTTCATTTTGGTTGCCTTGCATCAAGGTTAAAGGATCCAGAATAGTCTTGATTTGTGACTCCAAGCTAAGATTTTTACTCTTAAGATCTTCTACTTCTTTCTGCAGACAATCTATTTCATCCTGAAAAAGAATTGCATGGCCATTAGATAGACACAGATACTAAACACATATATATGCTAAACTGAGATCAATGTGTTTTTAAATTTTATACTCAAAATTCTGTAGGTACACAGATTCATTATGCATCAGAATAGCTTTGTAGGCAGAAAGTCACATACAGCTGAAATTCTCAAAATGTATTTGACTCTGGTAAAAGCTGGCATTTCCACTGCTTTCATTTTAATTCAGCGATAGTTTGTAGTTAAAAAAAATAAAAATGTTGGGGCGCCTGGGTGGCTCAGTTGGCTGAGCGTCCGACTCCTGATCTTAGCTCAGCTCTTGATCTCAAGGTCATGAGTTCAAGCCCTGCACTGGGTTCCACACTGGGCACGGAACCAACTTAAAAAATAAAATAAAATAAATAAAATTAAAATAAAAATGTCAG
The DNA here is from genome assembly GCF_004348235.1 of Phoca vitulina. NCBI lineage: Eukaryota > Metazoa > Chordata > Mammalia > Carnivora > Phocidae > Phoca > Phoca vitulina. The sequence goes on along the minus strand of NW_022589708.1, from coordinate 28,830,973 downwards.
ATCTTTGATTTTATTGAAGAAAGCCAGAAAACAAGACAAGTCAACGTGAATTCAACAAGGAAGTAGATTCCGCAGAAGAAAATTCTTAGGCATGTTTAATTGCTTTAGTAAGGGGAATTAAAAAGATACAGTGTTGATCAAGGTCATAATAGTTTTGTTTGATGTTTACATTTTTGCTTCTGCATTTGAAGTAGAGTGTAACCCTATACCATGTCCTTCCACTTTCCTTCAGAATACGTGTGGTTAATTTTTAGTTTTACTTTAACTTTTCTATATTCTGGTTCTTCAATTACCACTGTGACTATTTCAAGTATTAGTTTTCCCCATCTGGAACTGCTGTCTTAAATCCAATTACTAAACATTTGGTCTAGAACTCTTTTTTGTGATACCATTTATTAATCTATAATAGATATTTCATCTTAAACTAAGATTGTTAGAAATTCTGTTAGAAAATAAACTCCAAGTAGTTCAATATGCCAGTGAACTCTTAAAGGATTAATCTGATTAATACCTAAGTATGATAAATATTAAGTATGTAAGAATACATTTTAGAGTTAACAGACAGTACTATTTATTATTTTAAATTACAGTACATGTCAAGTTCAATTGCGTTTTAAAATAAGAAAGTAAGTTTTTTGTTGGAATTAATACATTAATAAACAAATATGAATTGGAAAACATATATGAATGAACATTTATGCAGTCATTTATTTATGCCCCACTTTATTTCAAAATATTTTTGAGGCAACTGAAGCAGTTTCCATGTTATACTTTAACTTAAAAATATTTTGTGTTAAAATAAGAGATTAATAACATCCCCTCTTTAGTCAACATAAAATAACAACTGGGTTTAATGGTTACTATTCAAAACCATGCATATTCCAGGGGTGCCTGGGTGGCTCAGTCCCTTAAGCATCTGCCTTCAGCTTGGGTCATGACCCCAAGGTCCCTAGGATTGAGCCCTGCATTGGGCTCCCTGCTGAGCAGGGAGCCTGCTTCTCCCTCTCCCACTTCCCCTGCTTATGCGTACCCTCTCTCTCTCTCTGTCAAATAAATAAATAAAACCTTAAAAAAAAAAAAAAACACCCAAAACATACATATTCCATTAGCATGAAGCTAATTTGGAAAATTTCCATCACCATATCAAATCACCTTCCCAAGAAAGAAAACTACTGCATGATCTCACTTATATGAGGTATCTAAAAAAACTGGATATATATAAGCAGAGAGTTAAACAGTGGTTACCCAGGGTGGGGAGGTAGGGGAAATGTAGAGGTGGGAGAAAGGAGATGGGTCAATATGTACAATGTTATAGTTATGTAGGATAAATAAGTCTAGAGCTCTCATGTACAGCATGATGACTATAGTTAATACTGTACTGAATACTGGAATTTGCTAGCAGAGTAGATTTCAGGTACTCTCACCACAAAAATAAAAGTACGCGAGGAGATGGCTATAGTTAGCTAGCACAATCATTCGTTAGCACAATCATTCACTATGGATATGTAAATCAAAACATCATGTTGTGGGCACATAAATATATACAATTTTTAAATTTTATTATTTGAGATAGAGACAGAGAAAGAGCTTGAGCACGAGCGGGGAGGAGGGGAGGAGGGGCAGAGGGAGAAGGACAAGCAGACTCCCCACTGAGCGGGGAGACCTACATGGGGCTCCATCCCAAGACCCTGAGCCTATGAAGTCAAACACTTAATCAACTGAGCCCCCCAGGTTCCCCAAATATACACAATTTTTATTAAAAACAAAACCAAAAATAACCTCACTGGTTAACATGCAAAAAAAAAAAGGAAAAAAGCATATTTCACACCAAAATCTCTTTCCTGGTAGTTGACAGAGGTATATTTATTTTACGAAAACTAATCAGGCATAGAATTATCAGGGAATTTATAGACAAACAAAACGGAATGAAAGTTACAGTCACTGTTTACCAGAGCATTCATAATGCCCTGTGGGGGCTGGAAGACTGACTTTCACAAGAGGGTTTCTTTTCTCTTCCAACTTGAGGAGCAAATACTTACAAAATGATGTGTCTGTTGAGGACAAATTTGAAATTAAAAAAAGGAAAAAAAAATGCTTATATTTGTTCCTGTCTTCTATTTGAAATAGAAAAGGGAAAAAGAAAAAAAAATTATCAAATAAGATATTAAATAGGCTCCATACCCAACATGGGGCTTGAACTCCCGACCCTGTGGATCAGGCGTTACATACTCTACTGAGCCAGCCAGGTGCCCCTCAAATAAGATTTTTTTTTTTAAGATTTTAATTATTTATTTGACAGTGAGAGACACAGCAAGAGAGGGAACACAAGCAGGGGGAGCGGCAGAGGGAGAGGGAGAAGCAGGCTTCCCGTGGAGCAGGGAGCCCGATGCGGGGCTCGATCCCAGGGTCCTGGGATCATGACCTGAGCCGAAGGCAGACGCTTAACGACTGAGCCACCCAGACGCCCCCAAATAAGATATTTTTTTTTTTTTTAAAGATTTTTTATTTATTTATTTGAGAGAGAGAGAATGAGAGAGAGCAAGCACATGAGAGGCGGGAGGGTCAGAGGGAGAAGCAGACTCCCTGCCGAGCAGGGAGCCCGATGCGGGACTCGATCCAGGGACTCCAGGATCATGACCTGAGCCGAAGGCAGTCGCTTAACCAACTGAGCCACCCAGGCGCCTCCAAATAAGATATTTTTAAAATAGCATTTAAAATAAGATTTCATTGGATGTTTACTCTAAGAAGTCCAGAGACTGAGATAGCTCAGTTTTAGCTTGAATTCAGTGTTGTCCTCATTTTAAATTATAATTATTATTTACCTCATACTCTTTGTGGAGTAACTCAAGTCTAGTTTTCCGAAGGTGCTTCCTGACTGTATGGCTTAGCATAGGTTCACTCTCGCTTGTTCCTCCTACAAGGGGAAAAAAAAAAAATCTAACTTTTATTCTTATTTAGGCAGTATAAAAACAAAGATAAACGGTTTTCTTATTGTCTTATATACTTCTCCAGCTTAATTTCTACCCTTTCCCTTATATACACACTTGGGGCTGCCACCTAGGCCTTTTCTCTATCTCAATCTAGAGAAAAGATAAGTATCAAATAACACCATAATACCTTCAGTAAAATATCATGGGTGTTTACTTACCTGTGTATCTTATTACAATAAACTCAATGAAGGCAAAGGCTGTATTTTGTTAATTATCACATTTGGACTACTGCAAAATTTGAATACCAGACAACAGTTAAGTGGTAATAAAACTAATTAAAACTAAATATAAATATATTTATATTTAACCAATTAATACATCATCCATATTATCAATTTAAATTTCACATAAATAATTATCCAATATGTTTATCTATCTCTATATATGCGTTCATATTATGATATATATATTATTATAACCAAAGTATTCAAACATACCTAGTTACTGGTAACACAAATGAAAAGATTAACGCATCTTTTAACTGAATCTAACAACCCAGTTACGATGGATTATGAATCACAGCATTAACTGTATGCCCGTAACGCAATACAAATACACTCAAAATGAATTCTTTCTGAGAGCTCGTCAACTATGCTGTGGTTACTTTCTTTGTACTTCTTAGTATCATGACAGCAAAGGCATTTTACAGATGTTCTTTTTCAGGACATTCTATCCAAATACAAGGATGAATGAACTATTTTACTTCAGTGAATTTATGAAATATCACTTAGATATGAAGGCAGGAGAAGATATGTGAAGAGAAGCTGGGGAAAACACATTCAAATTATTTTAATCATCAAAGTTCACAACAGAAAAATATTCCTCTACCAGATTTCACCCAAGTACCAAGAAAGAAACCTTGGAATAATCTCTGATTCCTCCTTTGGATTTCTTAGTTCCAAAGTCCTACTAGTTCTTCTTTTGTTCTGGTATTTATCTTCCTTTCCATTTCCACTGTAAAAATCTTACTAAGTCCATTTTCCCTAAATTGGGATTATTACAGTGACTTCTCAATGTTTTCTGAAAAGTGTTTTCTATACATAGCCAATGATAGATTCACTTTCAATTTTTTGTAAAGCAAGAAACAAGTAAAAATCATTTTAATTTCTGCAATCTAAGAATGATAACTTAATATGAGCAGAATAAAATCCAAACACTAAAAACGCTCTTTAAATGTTTAATTTTTCAAGGATCTTCTAGTTCAAGTTTTATCTCCCTTTTACCCACACTGGTATCACACTGAATGTTCTTTTTTATCCTTAAACCAGACTCACATTCCCCCTTAACTGGGCTAGAGCCTCCTACCTCACATACTCACGTTGTGTCTCTCCCCTTCAACCCAACTCACATATCATTCCTCAAGCACATTCTGGATCTTGCCACTCCCTTGTTCAAAACCATCAGCTTACTCTACTTTTCACCCACAGAGCAAGTCCCTGAATTAGTTTATTACTCAAGATTCTCTGCACTAAAGTCTCAATTTATATTTTCAGTCTTATTTCAGTAGTCAGACCAAACTTAACTACTGATCATTTCTAAAAACATGCTTTGTGTTTTCCTACTTCTAATCCTTAGTTCATACTATTCTCTCTGTATGAAATGCCCTCCCTAATCTTTACCAGTTGAAATTTTATCCATTCTTAAATCTCTTAAGGCCACGTGCTTTATGAAGCCTTTCTTGATATTCCCAGCTGAACTTCCTTGTCTGAACTCTATGGGCCTCTTTGACCTTTAACACCTGCTGCTTTAAACCATTAATATTTTGGTCCACATGCACAGCCTCTTACCATAATGTTAGTTCCACAAGGCTCTAAGATTTCTCATAGTGGCTTGTGCCACTCATGTGTTCACTTACAGATTATACAAATGACCAATCCATCCAGTATGACAGTGGCAAAATGACATCAGTGAAAATTGTCTATTTTAGTCTTTCTCCAAATATACACTATTTAGAGATTGTTTCAAATCTGTTTTTATGTGTTTATAAAATAGGCCCTTACCAATAATCTCCTTGCAAGGATTTTCAGGCGTGATGGGGACTCTGCAAGCTGGACACTGGCTATTATTCTTCAACCACAAATCAATACAAATTGAACAAAATACATGGTTGTTGATGCATATGACAGGCTGGCGTACCTTTGAAAAAAGAAACACTACTTTTAGTACAGGGCAATAGTCATAACTGGGAGAATCCCAATAACTTTAGTTTAGAGCAAACAAACAGTTTCTCTAGAGTACAGCAGAGTAGGTGCTTTAAGAGGAAATTATTCAGGATTTATAAAAACACTGGTTTATAATTTAAACAGCAAACAATGCTGACAGAAATACTAACATGCACTAAATATAAAAATATTTGACTCCATTTATACAATATGCACAAATACTAATACTTTACATTTATATAGTCTTATATTTTACAAAGGGCTTTCACATGTACTTTCTCTGTGTTTTTGTTTTGTTTTAAATAGTCCTGTGAGGTAAACACAGTTAAATATACCTCACAAATAAGGAAACCAAATTGTGAAGAAATTAGGTGGCTCGGTCAGGATTAACTAGGTGTTCTGAGTGTGTGTCGCTGTTTTAAAAGACAGAAAATAGAAGAAAGAAGTTACGTTAGTTTTCTACCTGATGTTATGTTTGTTTACACATTTAATGTCTATCTCTCCTATTAGAAAGGAAGCTGCATGAGAACAAGAACTTCCCTCATTTCATTCATTCCTAAATTTCTGATGCCTAGAAGACAGCCTAGTACACAGTAGGTACTCAATAAAAACTCGCTGGATTAGTAATTGCTATTAAGACAGTATTTAACATTAACTGGGGAACTGCCAGAGGGAATAATAACTTAATATTCTTCAAGTAGCAAAAATTTTTAAATAAAAACCGAAATAACATGGAAATGCTTAGGCTTTCACTTGATTCACAAGGTAATGTTACTGTGGGACTCAAAATACTTTATAGCATTTTCAATAGTTTCCTGTTCTAATAATAATAAAAATACCATTTTAGAGTCCTTCTATACTAGACATCAGAAGATTAAGAGAAAACAGAGAAAGTAGAGGGAGGAGGAGGGAGGAGAAGAGAGGAGAAGAGAGAAGAGAGGAGAGGAGAGGAAAAAGAATGAGCCTGATATGGAAAGAGAAATGACTATGGGATTAAATTACATGGAAGTCATCGTGATCTGTTACTGACAAGCGCTGCTTCAGTAAATGGTAAGAATGGAAACTTGATTGAAGGTTGAGAGAGACAGGGAAAGGTTAAGTGACAACAGAGAATATAGACAATTCCTTCATGTTTTGCTGTGAAGGAGTGAGCGTAAGAATTAAGACCATGGTAAGAGATGCCAATGAGAATGATACAGTAAAGAGGGGATATTAACGATGGAGGAAGAAGAGGAGGGATTAGAGCTATAGGCAGCAAAGTCCCTAAGAAGTCAAGAGGGAATGAAATCCAAAGCACAAAGCAAAGGTTTTGGCTTTTATGGGATTGAGGATCTGTCTTTCATTGTAACAAAAGGGAAGGCCAAGGGTGTGAGAACAAATGCAAAGGGGTTAGAAGATCTGTTGATGGAAAAATGAGAGAACTCATGTTGTAACTATTGCAATTGCTTATATTTTAATCATTAAATATGAGGTGAGGTTACCAGGCGAAAGTGAGACGTGGGTAGGGATATCAACTTGAGAAAACAGAGTAAAGCAGTATTTTGAAAAGGGAGAAAGTAAATTTACTAGTAATTTACATATAGCAGGATTGCCAAACATTGCTGAGTTCCTATTTGAGATCTGTAATTTTTACTATAAACAAAAACCAATTAACACAGGTGTTTATTTTTCTTACCAATTTTTACCTGTTCAGTTTCAGGCAGGAAGCAAATAAGTAGATGGGTTTACCCAGAGTTGGATTTGTGCCAAGAAAGAGAGAGACAAGGGATCGATGATAATAAATGACCATGGTTAACAAGGGACATGAGTATATGAATGGTAATGATGACGGTGAAAAAGTGATATTCATAGAGTCAACGAATTGGTCTTGATAAGGCTGAAGTAATGCTGGAGAGTAGGTATGATGAAAAGAGGATCAGAGTGAGATGCTTATATTCAAAATACCGGACGTGGTACAGCTGCTTTCTTTAATGTTTTTTTCCTGGGCCATCTTATCTGGCATAGTTCTATTTTCTCTCTTAATCTCTTGTATCACATGATGTTAACATCTTTTCTTTGACAACTCCTAAGAATCCTCTTGTAACTGGACCTCAGTAAGTGGCAGAGCTTAGGTTTTGAGAGACAAACCTGGGGCTAACTCCAGCTCTGCCACTTGAGCTGTTTGACCTTGGGTAAGCCCTTTAGTTACAATGAACATAGGTTTCTGTCTCTGAAGATAATGGCTTAACTTATTATACTTTTCATCCACGCATTAAGATATAATAATGTAAAGATATAAACACAGAGGGTTCCAGATAGCAATCCCTCAAAAAAAGAAAAAAAGAAAGAAAAGAAAAGGTAACAGTATTACTGTATCTGTGCCTCGGAGCCAACTCCATGTAAGGATCTTGTAGCTGCCTCAATCATAACATGTCCAAACCCAAACTTGGCCTCCTCCACACATTTGCTCCTCCTCCTGCACTCCTTCTTATCTAAGTTAATGGCACCACCACCTCATTACTTGAAGTAAAATACTCAGAGCTGTCTGTCTCACCCTTTTCACTTAGTCTCACCATCCAGTTGGTCATCAAATCCTGGTATCATATATCAAGTCTAAGTGGCCAGAGATTTTAAGATGCACCAATATTTTCTGTACCACTAAGAAAAAAGTATGAAAAATGCTGCCAACTACAACCGTAAGATGCCATCACTTGATACAGCCAGGTTTCAAAAAAGTTATAGTGTGAAAAAATTATATCCTAGAATTGTCAGAATTTGGCAAATCTACCTTAAAATGTTTTTTGCTTTGTTTTACTTTTACCTATCATCTATCCCTTCTTTTCCATCTTCACCTCAATAATGAGTTCAGGCTCTCATTCTTTTACCCATGGACCTGTTGCAATGACCTCCTCCCACCCAAGCTTCCTGGCTTCCAAATATTCACTTCTGTCCACCTTTTTTTTTTTAAAAAGATTTTTTACTGATTTGTCAGAGTGAGAGAGCGCGCGTGCGCATGCGCACAAAAGCAGGGGGAGGGGCAGAGGGAGAGGGAGGAGCAGGCTCCCCGCTGAGCAAGGAGCCTGAAGCAGGACCCTGGGATCATGACCTGAGCCAAAGACAGATTGTGCTCTCATTTCTTAGCTTGATATAACCTGCTGGTCTCCAGCTTCCCCAATCAAAATAGAGTCCCTTCCAACTTTTAAGACGAAAATCAAATGCTACCTCTCTCTTCTGCAAGGCCTTCATTAATCCTTTTTAAAATTAACTGGGTCTTTGTCTGATTTTCATAAGGGTACTCCTTATGCATTGATTTAATGTTCATTTCTTTCTGTACTGTACTTAGAAAGTTGTTTACATCCTGCTTCCCAATTAGATTTCAGCCTCCTTAGGGTCAGGGGATGGGCATGCTCATCTTTGTATCCACCTACAGCACCTGATATAATGCCTTGCACACTCTAAGATTAATAAAACTGAATTCTGATGTATTAAAATGAAAGGCTGAAATAATGTTCCTAAAAGTGTCTCAAGAAGCAAAAGGTCAATGGCCACTAACAAACTGTGTAAAAGCAAAAGTTTAACCTTCCCATTTAATATGCCAAATTCTTTAGAAGAACAATCACAGGCAGACTACTTAGCTCTCTCTGCTAAGACCATTGGCAATGCCACCCACAGGAGAATCATTTTCACTGTTTGATACATGGTATTGTCACTGTCATTGTGTTGGAGTTTTGAAAGAGTTGACTAATTCATTTCTTTGGAGCAAGTACTTATCAGATGATGATTTCTAAACAATGGTTTAAATTTGGCTTAGGAGAAGCGAGATCTATAAATAAATAACTACTAAAACAAACGACTTGTTATTTATTTGAATGTAACCTACAGGAGCAAAATACAAAGAATCTAGCCCTCCCTCAATTCCTGTCCACCCCTCTTCCTCTACCCAGATCCTGGTATATACAATACCTAAACACGCACATAATTTTCCTTAATATAATCTTACTGAGATATGGAAATAGTCGTAAGTTGCCTGTTATTAGACTTTATATCCAATTTACTCTCAAATGAGATCTGTGGCAATAAAACAGTATTCTTACGAAATAAAAATGCAAGACGACAACAGCAAGTGACATGTACAATGCCAAACTCATTTGGAGTAAGCATGTCAAAATGACATTCTAGGGTAATACACCCTGAGGCTGGGGAGGAAGAGGAGAGAGATAAGAGAAAGCAAGGTATAAAAAGTAGGCTCTTATCACTGGAATGGGCCTGAGGGGGGCAGTCCTAGGTGCAGAAAGATTTACCCTAAATCTGTAATTCTACTGCATAGTTTTCATTTCTTTTATTTGAAGATGTTTGTTTTTTTTTAAAGATTTTATTTATTTACTTATTTATTTGACAGAGAGAGATACAGCAAGAGAGGGAACACAAACAGGGGGAGTGGGAGAGGGAGAAGCAGGCTTCCCGCTGAGCAGGGAGCCTGATGCAGGACTACTGGTATTTTGGACTGAGGAACTTTTTGTTGTAGGGAGCTCTCCTGTACATTGTAGAATGTTTAGCTAGCAGCATCCCTGGGCTCTACCCACTAGACATAACTAGCACACCCCTGGAGACAATCAGAAACATCTCTAGGCATTGCCAAATATCCCTGGGGGATGAAATCCATCCCACCCCTTTGAGAACCACTGGTCTAGGATATTCACATGAATTTCCCAAATAACCTAATGGCCCTGGTAGTATCAAATTCATTTTCTGCTGTGGAAACTGAGACTCAAGGAAATAATACAGGTTATAAGTGGCAGAACCAGTATTTAACCATCATTCAATGTGACTCAGCTGCAAATTGAGTGCTCTTTCAACTAAGAAATAGATTTTTCTTCCTTAGGGCAGAGTTAGTAAACAATAGTCTGAGAGTAAGAAATAGAGGGCACATGCCTGAAAGAAGCAAAAGATTAGGATCAAGACTTTGGGATGTAGGGGCTACAGAAAAGGGGCACTGATGGAGGTGATGGGAGGGAAAGACAACCAACTAGCCTGGCAATCACACTCAAAGTCAACTCCTCTGTCTCTTATCACCTTTGCTAGAGACTAGAGCTAATCTTTCTTCAAAGAATATTCTTTCTTGCACCTATGTCAACATTTTATGGGCTTCATGAGACAAGACCTAGAAAAACTGTAAAAAAGAAGCCTGAGGTATAGAAATGATGCTAATAGCTCCCCTACCATCACCAACTTTGGGAATTTGGAAACTTTTCAAAAATAAAATTTCTGGATTGTTCTTGTTATGTTTCAAGAAATCTTTGGCTCTGGACCAAAATTTCAGTCCTAGAACTTTAAAACTGTGTTATCCTGAGAACTAAGTTGCTTAATGCCTATTGGTCCAGGTCCCCATTTCTGTCCAGGTAAAAGGAAAAGTAATACATTTTTGCCTCCCCTACCTTTATCCCTACTTAGAATGCTTTCAGGAATCTTATTTGTTTAGTACGTATGCTAGCTATTACATACCAACCTTAAAATTATTAGGATATATCAACACTTTTTTTTAGTGAATTTTTTATTATGCACTAAGTATGTTAAAAAAACCCCACAATATTATTATACATTTTTTAAAGTGTCTGCATTCTTTAAACTTAATTTGGAAAAGAGAAAAATGATAGTCCATATGGCTTTTTTCAAAGCAAATTACTTGTGATAGTTATGTACAAGGCTGGTTCTTAAATCCACTCTTGGGAACTGAGAGACAATCAGGACTCAAATGTGGGCTCAGTGTACTGCGGCTGATAACATGCTGGCCAATCAACAGCCTCTGATGAACACTGATGAATGAATTTAGTCAAACCTAGAATGGGACTCTAAGTTGCATAAAGCTTTGTACCTAGCCTTACCTTGTCAACATTTTTAATCAACAATATGGGTGGAAAGCAAGGCAAGAAGTCCTCCCTGGAAAAAAAAAAAAAAGGATTCTTCCTGTAGTACTCTAAGCTGGAAACAGTCCACCCTATTACTGGACTCTACAAGAAACAGACACACCACACCCTAAGGAAGCTGATTTCATCTCAGATTATTTCAGCCAGACAGCATGCCATTACATAAGTACAAATCTTAATATTGTAGAGCTACATAAAGCTTGATTCCCTTCCAAATGAAAAAAAGTTTATATTTAAAGATTCAATAACGGGCGCCTGGGTGGCTCAGTTGGTTAAGCGACTGCCTTCGGCTCAGGTCATGATCCTGGAGACCCTGGATCGAGTCCCGCATCAGGCTCCCTGCTTGGCAGGGAGTCTGCTTCTCCCTCTGACCCTGCCCCCTCTCATGTGCTTTCTCTCTCTCTCATTCTCTCTCTCTCAAATAAATAAAATCTTAAAAAAAAAAAAGACTGAGGTAGAGACAGGCAGAAAATGCAAAATGTCTAAACTGTCCAATTTTAAGTACATTTGTATCGAAAAAACAAAGTATTGACAATGTGCATACTTAGGCTATCTCCACTAGTTCTTTACCTTTACATTCTTCCCCATCCCAATCAGCATCTATATTATCCATTTAGATTTAAGGTCTCTCCTACCCGAACCTTCTCCTTTAAAGTAATATGCTTTTTTTTTTTTTTTTTTACAGTGACCTTTCAGGGGGTAATGGCCCCTAATTCTGTTGAACAAGCAAAAGAAAAGGATCTTGCAGATGGTGAGATTTGGGGACAAATAATGAGGTTGGCAAAAGAATGGTTATCTGGGAGAGGGCTAGGCAAAAAGGACCTTAAAGGTAGATCTCAGAGTTGGCCAGAGATGCTGTGTCAGGGAGGTGGAAGTAACAATGGGAACATGGTACCTGCTACCCCAGGTTATGCTATCTCCAGTATCCCACAAATACCAGTATGTGGGGAGGGTAAATGGTCCAAGCAGATCAGATTTGCTTTAACTATACAAAAGGCAACAGTTATATGAAACCAGTTAAAACCTCTGGACGTCTTGTGGCAATTTCTAGAACAAACTCACTCCATTGGGAAAGCAAATCTTCATCAAGTAAGTGCACTGCCTCAGAAAGCCACCGGAAAGAACAGTTACTTGAAAGGTTGGTGTGCTCATAGGAGGGCCTGTCTCAGCACCCACACTAAAGGTAAACATTTATTGAATATTATTCTGTCCCAGACCTTATGCTAAGCACTACATATGAATTACTTGATTTAATCATCCCAAAATGCAAGGAAGGATGTTGCTACTACTACTATTCCCATCTTACAGATAAGGAAACTGCTCTGAAAGAGGTTAAGTAACTTGTATTAGGTCATATAACTAGTAAACGGAAGAAGCTAGAACTCATGCAGTCTGAACATAGAACTCAGGCCTTCAACCACCACACCTTTATGCCTCCCTAGTAGAAAAAGATGACAGTTTACAAATCGTTAATCTTTTATTAGCAGATTTCATTTTAGAACACAGCCAACAAATACAGGGAAAAAAAGAGAGAGAGAAAGTGAGGGAGGGAGGGAAGGAGACCCCCAAGAGTGTCTGCTCACGTGAGTTTTTAGGAACTAATCTACTGAAGACACAAATGATAACGATAGAGGTTCAAACCAGAGACTATAAGCCTTAGCTCTCTTATGTTAAAAAAAAAAAAAAAATGGGGCAACCAGCCTATCTATCTCACAGCACTGGTGAGAGGAGTAAATGAAGTAATTAAATACATACAAAAGCATTCTGTAATCTTCAAAGCACTATCCTCTACTAGAATCATTTTTGTTACACACAGAAAGCATAGGTATGGAAAATCAACCAGGCAGAACACATTTTCAACACAACTGCAAAAGGGCCTATTAACTAATGGAAACAGATATAATGCATACAACTAAGACCAAGTGGAAATTATTTCCCAAGATACCTTTATCAGCTTTTAATGCTACTGCTGGGAGTATATTCACTCAGAATTTAACATACACTTGTGGGAACTTCATGTCAGAAACCAAGTAGAAGAGCAAACACAAACATCATCTCCTCCTCCCAGCTATGTAAGTAGGCAGTGGCAGCAAATGCCAGCTCAAATACCACCCTCCATGCAGCCATCCTTGATCTCTCCAGTCAGAATTGATCAAGCCATCCCCTATATACTCTCACAGCACATTTGCTATTTCCTTGGCATTTCATTCTGAGGGATATCAAGTTATCAGTTGCTTCCAAGCTTGACTTCCTACTTCTTGAACTCAGTAAATTCACACAGAACCCCAAACACCGAAGGCAGATGATCGTGTTGGCTGGCACTCAAATGTTTGCTCTCTGAAGTTTGTATGTCTCAATTCTAAATATGCGGCTGTAGTTTCAGTCTGCATTTCAGGGTAAATACAGACACACCACAAACGTAAAAGCAATTCAGGGTGGAGAAAAATCTGATCGTTCATACACAGTATCTTCTCCTCTTCTTGATCTATGCGTTAAAGAAATGCTCTTTTAAAAACCGAATGGGAGGCACAAACGGAAACGAAAGAGCAGACAAATGCTTTAGAACCTTCAAAATTCCGTTTCTAATTCAGAACTACTCTCTCCTACCTCATTTCACAAACACATTAGGCACCTTTTGCAACACAAAGAGAGGGTATTCTATCTCCTCGCCGATCCGTTCTTGGAATAAAAGAGCATGCCTTTCATTTTTAAACATCACTTAAGGGCGGGTACTATCTACTTTTCAAATTTTGAACCCAGAGCAAAGGACACGGCTGGGTTAAGCAAAGGAAAGGAGGTTGGAAATGGAAAAGACTCCCCAACTAGCACTGCAGGCAGGCCCAAGGACAGAAACACTAAACTTGTGTAGGGGACGAAGGAATCTTAGGCAAGGCTCCCAGGAAACGTGCTTCAATGGGCTTCACCACACGCCACACGGGTGGCACAGGGGCGTAAAACACTGTTGAGATTCCTTTCTGACGAGGCCTCCTTCGACGCCGGAGTCGGCCGGGTGAGGCCGCCGGCGGAGGCAGAACCGCTTGGCCGCCCTCCCTTCAGACCCCAGGCCGCTGTCATCCTCCTCCAAAAGGCACACAGATGAACCCAGTAATCACGACGCGCTCCCGTCCCCCAGGACGCGGCCTCCCATTGCCTGAGGAGAACGCGGGTTAGCGTCTGCACCCATCTCGGCGCCTCACGCCCCGTCCCCGCCACACACGGAGACCGCCCTCGGCTCCGGAGGGCCACTTCATACCCGACCCTGTTTCGTAGAAGTGCCCAGAATCACCCATTACCTTCCCCAAGCAAATGTGGCACGTGATGGGCAGAGTGAGCGACAATGTAACGTTCTGCACGGTCTGAGCCATGGCAGCGTTCAGAATCCCGCCAACACGGAAGTCCCGCCGACGGCGGCTCCTCGCCGCGTCTGGGGCCGCGCGAGGCCGGCTACGGCAGCCCGGCAGGGCCATAGCCCGCCGGGAGAGGAAACGAAAACGCGCTTTCGAAACGCGCGGTCACCACGACTTTTTTTCCTTCCTTCCTCCCTCCCTCCCTCCCTCCCTCCCTTCCTTTCCTCCCTTCCTTCCTTTCATTTAAAAAAAAAAAAAAAAAATTCCCGTGTTGGGGAGCTGCAATATTCTTGAGAATAAGAAGGAAGGCAGTATACTACAGGCATCGATGGAGGATCCTGAAAGTTTAAATGAAAAAGTGCGGGGCCGAGAGGAAGATGGGGAAGGCGATTTTAAATGCCTTACTCTTTCCCAGAGGGTGGAGGGGGAATTTTCCGCCTAAAAATTAAACCCTACACAGTCTGCAAACACATGGCGCTGTCAAAACAGGAAGAGAAAAGATGCTATCTATGCATTTTAATTTTTCAAAACAACTTTCTGCCGCTCTCAGGTCTTTTTCCATTCTGAAATGATGTAATGTCACTTAAAAGCAACAGTGATTGTCTTTTGGTCTGTTTCCGAGACAGGTTACATTTTATCGCAACTTTCCCTGAAGACATTCTTTTCGTTGGCCCTTCTGTGGTTTCTAACAGAGACTTAAGGGTCCGAGCCACGGACTCTGATTTACACCCACCAGTGAGAAAGCTGCAGATAGTGCCAGTCGTCCACACTCCCGGAAAGCACTTGCACAAGCATTTAAAGCCTTCATTTCAGGTGCGTGTTGGGTAAGATATGCATCATTGTGCTGTAGAACTGGAAGGACAGTGTGTGAGGTTCTAAGTCAGCATTTCCTACCAGTGAAAAAGAAGAACTAAAAGTTCCTACATGAATCTTGAATATAACAGATTTGGAATTTAACAGCAACTAACTTTAAGTGAGAAAGAGCCAATGTAATTAATTTATGCAAACAAATACAATTTGTGAGTAGGGAGTTTTAGAAACAAAACCAGTGGAACGACTTTTGGTAATCTTTCGGAAAAAGAGTATAATCACGAGAAGCACGTGGTCAAAGGAAAGAGGTTCTGGACCTGTACCCGCAGGGTAGCATTCCCTGCCCCCGACAACTTCCTAGCTCTCCTGGCTTCAGACAATTTATTTAACCCCTCTGCTTCTTAGCTTCAGTCTTGGTAAAGTGTGTGCGCGTGTGTGTATTAAATGAGGTCAATGTATGCTTACTATCATGTTTCAAAGAAACAGACAATAATGGGACTGGACCAGCCAGTAATTCACCTAAAGAAGCCGAAGTCCAGTTCAAAATCGGCTCACAGACAACAGTGAGAATTCTTCCAAACAGCTCAAAACTTCATTTCCTGGGAATTGGAGGCCATCATCTGTTTGGAATTGGAGAATTAGGCAAAATAGTCATGTCGCTTGTTTGGTTAATGGCCACTTTTTCAAAATGCCTGGCATAAAGTCACCTGGTTTGGTTATTTTCTGGCTATTTGAAATAATATTTTTACGGGGTTTGGAGTTCACATGTTTTGCTAATGTATCTTTCCTGTCCCTAGATCTCAGACTTCAGAATGAGAAATCTCCAGGTCATTTATTACCCACTGTCATTCAGGTTTCACCTTTTCCCCATCCTGCAGTGTTCTTCCCTACTCTCACCTTGTCCATTCTCTGTTTTTACCTCACTGATACCTAAGATGGTATGTTAGGACCTGTCATTGCCACCCTCTGAGTAGGATGTAGAACTGAGAATGTTCTGCCTCTCACAACCATCCCTGGAAACAGTGCAACAGGGAGACATGTTGAAGACAATTTTTTTTAAAAATTCTTTTCCGTTGTTAATGGAGAAGATTCATTTCTTGTTAATCACCTTGGTGTTAATAGTCACAAAGTGAGTTTAAAAAATTGTAACCTACATTTTAAGTAGAATGTTAAAATCTAGAGTATTCCCAGCCTCTCTTTCCACATTCACTATCATTGTCACAGCTCCTTAGTGCTGTTGTTGTAGTTTGTCCATATAGTTATTTCTGTGCTGATCACATCGTATTATAGTTGGTTGTTTATGTGTTTGCCCCCACAACAGACTGTTTTTTGAGGTCAGAGATTGTGTCTGATTTATCTCTAGTATCTGGTACTAGGTGACTATTCCACAAAAGGTAACATTTTCTTTAGCTACAGACTCAGGCTGTTTTAAACATTGCCTTTACTTGTTTTTCACTGCAAAATGGAAGACTGTGTTACTTTTTTGCTAATTATAAAAATAATAAGGCTTGTCTTAAGAAAATTAAGCCATTTATAAATATATAAAGTAATAAGCAAAAGTTCCTCTGTACTTACGCCTCACCTTCCTATCCTGTGTGGTAATCACTATTAAATTCTAAAGCATATCCTTACAAACAGTTTAATTCATATATTTGTGCATAAGCACAAATAGGATCATACCATAATATACGTGCTTTGTTTACTAATGCTTGTGAATAGGCGTGCGCGCGCACACACACACACACACACACACACACATCTAAATAATATTGTTAGCAATATGGGCTGATGAGGACTATCTCTAGGTCCAAACTGATTCCAGGCCAATTCCCAGGCGTCACTTTTAATAATACAAATGGTTTAAAGCCAGGAACTATCCTTTCCCTCTGCTCTATGAACAGCATTTCTTTTTGTTGACAAATCACGTTCTAAACAGATGTCATTTGGCCAAAATTGTTAAATAATGTTGCTATTACTCTAATAGGAAAACAAAGATTATATGGCTCATTGACTTTGTGCTTAATCTGTGTCTTGGCTTCTTAGTAGCCTTATGGAGAGTCCTGTGACCTGAGGGGTACCATCAAATATAGCACCTGGAATGGGTTAAACCCCCCTAAATTCTTAGAACTATAAACTTTTAGAACTAGAAAGAATCTTACGGGTTTTTATGCAGGTCTCTCCTGTCACAGATGAAGACATTGAGACCTAGAGAAGGTAAACCACCGGAAAATGGTAGATTTGGAGCTAAATCCTAGATCTTACTTGGATTCTCTGAGATTGTTGGCCCGATGCCTTTGTGTAAGTGCAAGATGTATTATTATTAATAAAGGAGTTCAGTAATAAAAAGTCAGTCATAATTGAATTTCTTTGCTAAGAAAACCATCAAATAGCTATGGAACACCTTTTACCCCTTGTTTAAATCAGATTCATTTTTATGATAAATTATTTAAAAGCAAGTTTAAAAAAATATAAAATCTTAAGTGCTATTAAAAATTGATTAGGCATGCATTATTCTTTCATTGACCCAGTTCAGATTGTTTTTTAATTTTTTTGGTCAAAGCTAATAAATTTGAGTAGATGTTTCAGACAGACGTTTTGTAATCATTTGGCCATCAGTCAATTAATCACAACTTCATAAATATTGATTTCAGATTACATTTATCTTTCATTCCTGAAACACAATCTTTTTTGTTGTTGTTTGTTTTAAATTTATACTCCCCCACTTGGATTGTGGTTAACACTGAGGAAACTCATAAAGGTTGGATTAAAAAAAAAATAATCATAGGTGCTGGCCCAGCTTCATGGACGTCAAGCATGGAACAGTCTTCTCATAGGCTGGGAATTCTGAGCTAAAATATCTCAGGATGGTGGCATGAAAGATGCTTGTTACTATAGCCAAAGTTTTTCTTGCAATTTTTTTTTTTTAAATAGACTACTGGAAGTTAACATGAATTTGTATAATGTATTTCTACTAAAAACATTTAGGAACAACTAACTCAGGCAAAGTTCTGTCTCGTGGAGCCTTCCTTCCAGTGGGAAAGTTACACTGCGTTGGCTTAGAACCAAATCTTGGCCTCTGGAGTAGCAGATGAGGTTTTAATGCTGAATCTACATGTCAAATTTGTATGTAAATCACAATATAAGTGATTGCAGAATGAATGAATGAATGAATGAATAAAGTTATGTATTATTCCACAAATATTTAAAGTTTTTTTTTTAACGTGGCAGGCACTGGTCTAAAAGCCTGGTACTCAGCTATGAATCCCTGCCTGCTTTTATTCATTCAACAACCACTTGGCTGACTACCCTTGAGGTGCCAGCCACTGTACTATTTTTTCTTTTCTTTTCTTTTTTTTTCTAAGTAGGCTCCACACCGAAAGTGGGGCTTGAACTCACAACCCTGAGATCAAGAGTCACATGCTCTGCCCACTGAGCCAGCCAACACCCCACCACTGTACTATTAATAAGCCACTTTATCAATGGAACTACGGAGCCCAACTCTTCTATTTCACCATAAAGTGCCTATTTCTACAGTAATTTCTCTTCTAGGTGTTCTTATTGTGGGTTAGCCTCTGGCATTGTGACACAGCAAGTTACAGTTTTAAATATTTTAAAATGTTGCAAATTGGGTAATTGTTTTAAATTAGGTAATTTTTAAAAGAATATTTTAGTTCCACCTAAGGCTAAGTGGTACTTCACAAATGTTTGTTGAATCCTAGAGAATAAATAAAGGAAACATTATCTCCGGGAATATTGTAACAGGCACCACAAACACAAAGAAGTTGTGGGCTTTGCCACAGTAACAGAACAGGGAAGCCCGCTCTGGGATCCTGACTGCTTTTGTCTTTAAGCTGCCTGACAGACCATATTCCTTTTTGCCCTAACTTCCAAGGTGAGATCCTCCATTAAGAATTAAAAGCCAGGGGTGCCTGGGTGGCTCAGTCTGTTAAACATCTGTCTTTGACTCAGGTCATGATCCCGGGGTCTTGGGATTGGGCTCCCCACATGGACTTCCTGCTTGGAGGGGAGCCTGCTTCCCCCTCTCCCTCTGCCTGCCACTCCCCTTGCTTGTGCTCTCTGTCTCTCTCTCTCTCTCAAATAAATAAATAAAATCTTAAAAAAAAAAAAAAAAAAAGAACCGAAAGCCAGACCCTTGTTTCCATGTTATTTACTCAAGCCCTATAAATAATTGCATTCGGAGGACGCCTCTCCCACAAAGGCATCCTGCAGTTGGCCATAGAGTCCTCAGCAGCTGGCTGCAGTTTTGCCGAGTTGCTTTACCCTTTTTAGGTAAAGCATCTGACACCTCCTTTACACACTCAACACTCCCAGTCATTGTTTTAGCCACTGAATCATTTATTACAAGTGTTATTTAAGATATGGCTTCATTTCCCCATATCTCATCATCCTCAACTCTCTGATCTGTGATTTTTACTTCTTTTCCCCCTCATGGCATTTGTTATATTCATTATGACCAAGTGTCAACTTTCATCTCACTCATGATGCTTTTCTTGTCGCCCCAGCCTCCTCATAACCCCCTTGACTTTCAAATTCTGAATCACTACTAATCTATATCAACCAATTTTGTACCTCAGGAATTTATTTTACAAGCCTTTATTTAACACCAACTGTGGCTCAAGCACAGTGACAGATGCTAAAGGTAAAAAGTTGAGACTGGCTAGAAGTCTGAGATCAAGGTGTCACTGGGTTGGTTACTTCTGAAGTCTGTGAGGAAGAATCTCTTCCATGCTTTGCTCATAGCTGGTGGTTTTCTGGCATTCTTTGGAGTTCCTTGCTTGTAGAAACATCACTCAGATCTCTGCCTTCATTTTTACATGACATTCTCTCTGTGGGCATGTCTGTGTTCTAATTTTCCCTTTTTATTTTATTTTCCTTTTTTCCTTTTTTTCTAATTTCCCCTTTTTATAAGGATGACAGTCGTGGATTAAAGACCCACCCTACTTCAGTATGACCTTATCTTGCTTAATTAATTAAGATGTGATGACCTTATTTCTAAAGAAGATCACATTCTGACATAATAGGGTTGGGACTTCAACTCATGAATGGGGTGGGGAGCACAATTCAACTCATAACAGTATCCATGAGTTTATCCACTGTTTAATATGATGTCAGTTTCCTCCCTCCTGAACACATGATTGGCCTGCTCTGCCTTGCTCTACTGTCTGTGGTGGGACTTTGGGTCTAGTTTAATAAATGAGATGCAAGTAGAAGTAATGTGGTTCCTTCTTGGCTGGGAGCCTTTCATTGTCTGTTTAAGGTTGCTGAGAGCTCTCTTTCCCTCTGCCATGGTGACCAGTAATGTGTAAGATGGAACATATAAGTAAAGCAACATGGAGCAGAGCTTTGAGCCTGATAAGGCAAATAGCCTGAAAGAAAACTAAACCTTTATTGTTACAAGTGACTAAGAGGTGTTACCATAGCATAACCCAGTGTTTCCAGATACAGTAACTTTGGGGGATATGATTTATTTTTATTTTCGCTATGGACTGAATCATGTCTCCCCAAAATTTTTATGTTAAAGCCTGATCCCTCAATGTGACTGTATCTGGAAATAGGGTCTCTAGGAAGTAATTAAGGTTAAATGAGCTCATGAAAGTGGGACCATAATCCCATTGGACTGTGGCCTTGTAAGAAGAGGAAGATCTGTCTCTATCCCTACTTTTATTTCTTACTCTATCTTCATTTCTCTCTTTCTCTCCTTCCCCCATGTAGGGACACATAAAGACAAAGGCTGTCTTTGGGGTGCCTGGGCTCTGTTGGTTGAGAGTCTGTCTTTGGCCCCTAGAGATCCTGGAGTTCTGAGATCCAGCCCTCAGTTAGGCTCCCTGCTCGGCAGGGAGTCTGCTTCTCCCTCTCCCACTCCCTCTCCCCCAGCTTGTGCGTTCTCTCTCTCTCTCTCTCTCTCGCTTGCTCGCTCTCTCTCAAATAAATAAATAAAATATCAAAAAAAAAAAAAGACAAAGGCTATCGGCAAGCCGGGAGGAGAACTCTCATCAGAACCCAACCACATCTGGCACATTCTGATCCGGGACTTCCAGTCTCAGAACTGTGAGAAAATAAATGTCTGCCACTTCAGCTACCCCATCCATGGTATTTTGTTTTGGCAACCTGAGCTAAGACACTTCTTTTACTTAGTTACACTGATATATAGGTTTTCCTACTTGCACTTATTTAAACTCTTATTATGATTTTTTTTCTTACTTGTGCTTCTTTCTAATCTATAAAAATTACTAATTTTTTTTTTAAAGATTTTATTTATTTATTTGAGAGAGAGAGAGAGAGCACATCAGAGGGGGGGGGGTCAGAGGGAGAAGCAGACTCCCTGCTGAGCAGGGAGCCCGATGCGGGACTCGATCCTGGGACTCCAGGATCATGACCTGAGCCGAAGGCAGTCGTTTAACCAACTGAGCAACCCAGGCACCCAAAAATTACTAATTTTATAACCAAGAAAGATTTAACATTAAAAAAAAATCCTTCAAAGCATGCATCATTATGCCATATATTTTAGTAGATGTGCTACCCATGTTATCTTTACAATGAACTAAATTCAAAGGAAAACTTAAATTCAATTTCATAGAAATGTATTGGGAGCCACAACTCTCACGGCCGCTATCCTTAAGAGCCTCACACAAATCTCCTACCTCTCTTTCTGCAGATATAAACTTTTAATGATAACACACCCCATTTCTGTACTTCATGAATTTCAATGGTGATTTGTGGTATTGTTCTTCATCTCACTTGAGTGTTCCTTGAGATGAATGTAACTGTGGTAAATTGTATACCTGTTCACCAAAGTCCGCTTCCCGTCCACATCCTGGGTGAGGATTCTATTTTAGAGTCCCACTGAAGTTGGGCTTGATCAGGCCAGATTTTCCTTGGCCAATGAAATGTGCGCAGCAGTGACCTAGATCTCTTTCCCACAGAAGCTATAAGAGCCGTGCTTTCTTCCGCACACCTTTTCCCCTTGCCCTGGGAACTGGAAGGCTCTCAGGGGCAGGTGTGCCCTGTGCCTGGGTCACAGCGAAGACAACGCAGAGCAGAGCTTCAGGCCACGTCCAATAGATTTGAAACATGAGCTGGAAAGTCCTTGTTGTGATAAGCCACTGAGATTTTGGAGTGTTTTTTTTTTTTTTTTTTTTTTTAACATCTGCAAATCCTAGCCCAAGCTCACCGATACAATGTTATGTAAGACCCGTGCGGTGTGTGTGTCTGTATGGCCCACACAGGCTAGCTTTTTCTTGGGACAACATGTGTGATGGACACAGAGATAAACCACTCCATTTTTTTGAGATTTTACTTATTTATTTATTTGCGAGAGAGAGAGAGACAGCACGGGCAGGGGGAGAGGCAGAGGGAGAAGCAGGCTCTCCGCTGAGTATGGGGCCGGAGGGGGTTGGTGGTGAGGTGTCTCTCAAACCCTAGGATCATGACTTGAGCCAAAGGCGGACTTAACCGTCTAAGCCACCCAGGCGCCCCTAGGGGAATCTTGATGCAGTTGTTGAGAGTATTGTCAGCAAACGTTCTTCCGTTCTCAGCCCCTTCAGGGTTTGCCACAGCTGCAGAGGAGCGTCTCAACCACATCATATCCATATCCTTCCTAGGCTGGCCCGCATCTGGTAGCTGATGGAGGTAGGGATATAAAGGCTTAGCCAATGAACGACCCCTCTGTTGGGTCATTCAGCTCTAGAGCTCCTTGTGAAATGGACGAGGTGTTGATGGGCCTGCATCCCAGCTTGTCTTCTTCCTTTGCCCAATCCTACTTCCTTCCCTTCCTGTCCACAGGTGTCCACCACAAGGGCGCTTCCTGACAAACATTTTGCACATTCAACACTGTTTCAGACTCTTCTTCCCAAGGAACCCAGTCTGCAATCAACATGCCTACCTTTAAAGAAAATAAGAGAAGTGAGTGAGTGTGTGTGTGTGTGTGGGGGGGTAAGTGTACACACATATGCTCCCAGTGGGCCTCTGTGTTGGTTGTCTCCCCACTTTCCCCCTTTGGTGACCCATTTGCTCGTAAATATGCCATTATTACTAATTAGCTGCAGCCAACCTCTGCTCCTATGGGCCTTGGAGACCATCTACCTTCTTCTAGCAGATATGTCAAATGTGCAAGCATAACTTTCAGCGTGTGACCTAGTTTCTTTGCTTAAAGTCACTGGGAATAAGAAAGACCATTCAGAGGTCGAGAGGCTGGGCCACTTTAATTTTTGCTTTTTATTTATTTTTAAGATTCTTCAGTATATTAAAAAATGAAAAAATGCCAAGAGAGTATCACAAATTTTGTGGTGGATTTTGAATGTTTACATTTAACAGATTAATTCCTTTAGCCCAAAATACAGTGCAATGTAATTGCTTCCACATTGCCCAAAATATTTATAGGATTTATCATAGAATATGAATTCCTGGCGCTACAGGTAATATTGTCTTGTAAAATTTTTGTTTTTGTTTTTGTTTTCTTCAATCCATGGGTCACATCCCCATTAGTGGTCATGAAATCAATTAGTCTGTGAAGAACAGGGCAACCAAAGTGTAAAAAACTGATTCACCCTCTCTCCCTTCAGCCAGGGTAAATTAACTGAAAATTTTTATGTGGGATTTGTGATTACCCCTTCTAGCCAAAACAGGCTCAGTAATTTTTCCTTTCTCCACTTTTCCCATCCCTTCCCCTTCATCAACATCTGTCCTCGGTGTAACCAACAGTTTAAGAAACTTTCAGTTGCACACAATGGAACAAAAATACACACTATATTGCATGTGATAATGGTAAAAGTGGTTTTTTTTTGCTTTGTTTTTTTAGTAGTTTCCATGCTGAGCGTGGAGCCTTAACGCAGGGCTTGAACCCATGACCCTGAGATCAAGAACTGAGGTGATATCAAGAGTCAGACACTTAACCAACTGAGCCACTCAGGCACCCCAATGGTAAAAGTATTTTTTGTGCTGGGTTGTGACGTAAAATAGATTTCTTACTGAGGTGTGTATTAAAACATTTGAGAACTAGTATCTTAGTGTATATATTTGGGTTGAATGACGGGTGTCTCCTTTTAATATCATCAGTGTCTCTATGATGGAATATTATTTACATTCTTTTTGAGATAATGTTAAATGTCAAAATTTGAGTCATCTTGATAAAGGAAGTCTTGGGGCAAATGAATCTTCTAGTCCTCTTCCAAAAGGGGCTTCTTTGCTCCTATTGTCTCCTCTTCTTACCCCTTCTTAAAAACATAAGGTTAGACATCATATGTTTTCAGGAAATAGTCTCAACCTCATTGCTGTGGCTTTACAAAAACTGAGGAGAAGCAAAAGGAAAGGGTCTTTTATTTATTTTTTATTTTTTTGATGTATTTATTTGAGAGAGAGAGAGAGAGTGCAGAGAGCACACAAGTGGGGGGAGGGGCAGAGGAGGGAGAAAGAGAAGCAGGCTCCCCGCTGAGCAGAAGCCTGACATGGGGCTCAATCCCAGGACCCCAGGGTTATAACCTGAGCCGAAAGCAGATGCTTAACCAACTGAGCCACCCAGGCGCCCTGGAAAGGATCTTTTATTGCAGTTTTTTCCTCAGACACATAACTCCAGCAGAGCTGCAAAAGGTAACTCAATGAGAATGGTGGTTCAGTCCAGCAGACATTTCTGGTGTACATACTATGTGTTCCTTACAACAACCCTGGTAGATAGCCTGCCATTATTCCTGTTTTATAGTCAGAAAACTGAGGTTCGGAGAGGTAGCAAAACCACGTAGATATTAAATGCCATAAATAGATTTTCTGATTTGTATTCCAGTTACTGCTTATTCAACAATAATTTGTCAAGGATGCACCGTGTTCTAGAATATATGTGTTATACCTGGAGGATATGAAACTCAGAGAGACATGGTGTCTGCCTTCAAGGAGCTTGAATCACTCTGGTGCTAGAAATACGTTTAAAACTCGATCAAAATAAAGTAAGATAATACAGCCATAACAGCTACCCTGACAGAGCAGTAGTTCTGGGGCAGGTGTGAGATCTACACAGTGCTGTGGAGACCCTGAGGAGAAGAGTGGTTTCAGGGTAGGGATCAGGTAAGCTTTTGCCTCCCTGGGAAAGGATATCCAGTAGCCAGAGGGGAGAGCAAGACCCCTCAGAACAGCGGGAATTGTGTGTACAGAAGAACTGGGTGGGTGAGAGAGAGCCTTCTGTTATCAGGATGCATGTTAAGACTTGGGCTGTGCGGTAGGCGAAGGAGATCAGGACTATTCTAGAATTTCTACTTGGACAGCAAGGTGGAAAGTGGGATAGAGGTAATTACTGAATTTTAGAAGTTTGCTCGATTCAGTATTGTGATCTTAACATGGATATTCACTGTCTAGAAGAATCAGCACTTTTGAAACGGTTAGGTTTATATTTGCCATAAATAACTAAGTTGTGGGAAAAGCTGGTTAAAATCAGGGGTTTTCGTTGTTATTGTTGTTGCAGAACTTATTTGGAAAAGAAGAATGTATCTTGGTACACTCGAATATGCAAACTTTTCAATGAATGGCTCTTGTCTCTTGATTTAAAGTCTATATCTAAAAGATTAATGAAATAAGAGAACTCAGTTTTATATATGTTTATGTTTATATAGACTTGAGAAAACCAATGCAGTAGGTGGATAATGGACAGGGAATTACCAGAAGACACAGTCTTGTTGAATGAAAACAAGATCCGGTTAAAAATAAAATTTGAATTCAATGATGTTTGAATAGCCCTGTGATTCCTTTGTTATTTGAGTCATTATTTGGATGGATCTACAAAGGATAAGACATCATCATTTAAAAATAAACTTGTATTTTATTTTTTTAAAGATTTTATTTTTAAGCAATCTCTTCACCCAATGCGGGGTTTGAACTTACAACCCTGAGATCAAGAGTTACATGCTCCACCAACTGAGCCAGCCCAGCTAAGCGCCCCTAATAATAAACTTTTAAAAGTATGAAAGCGTAAGTCTGTAGGAGTCAAAGCATGTGTTAAATGGAAAAAAAAAATTGAAAAGATTTTATTTATATATTTTAGAGAGAAAGGGATAGAGAGCATGCAGGGGGAGGGACAGAGGGAGAGGGGGAGAACGACAAGCAGACACCCCACTGAGTGCAGAGCCCCAGGTGTTGGGGGGGACCCTGAGATCCTGACCCCAGCCAAAATCAAGAGCTGGATGCTCAACCAGCTGCGCCACCCAGGTGCCCCAGAAAACATTTTTAATTACTGACTAAAGCCCTTTTTTAAACCGGTGAAAATAGAGTATGCTGTGTCAAGATCAATATCAGTGTTAATTATATTTTATCATATTATTTCAATATTGGTCATCCAATATTCAAGGTGGATAAAGGTGGTTTTTTTGGTTTACAAAAAAAGAGAAAATCAAGATATAATGTTAGTGTATGGCATCAGCGAGCCCTTGTCATTCTCTGGTTTACTGTTTTGTTCTCTAAGCTTTGTTCTGTAGCTCTGTCTCTAGTAGTTACAAGTTCTGATCTTCGGTGATAATGCTTGATTTGTTAGAGACATCTTGGGGCAATCAACATTTGCCAGAATGTGCTTTCTAATTCTCCCTAGATTTGCAAACATAATAACCAAGATTGGGTGTTCAGGTTAGATAACCCATTCTTTTGGAGCCCTCTCCTCTAACCCAGCTCTAATTTGAAGGAATGGTAAGAGGTTTGTTTTCAGGACAGTAATAATGGCCAGCGTGCTGGATTCCACTTAACTGGATTTCAGTCACTGTTAAGAGCTCAAAGTGCTCTGTTCCTTTAATTCACAGTACAACTCTATGAGATTGTTAATGTTTTACTTTTGAGAAAGCTGAGGTGCATTCATTCATTAACAAGTGCACATTAAACACATACTATGTGCCAGGCACAGATCTAGGTTTGGGTCCACAGCAAAGAGTAAAGTAGATACAAAATTCCCACCCTCTTAGAGTTTACATTTGCTGTAGCCTCCAGAGAGGTTTTGAGAACTTGGGAACATCAATCTATAGTGCCTTTTGAACTTTAAGCCAAAATATCACAGAATCTATATGGTTCAGCAAGTTATTTCTGAGTGTCTACTGTGCTGTGTGTAGTTCAATGGAAATAGCACAAGACCGAGAGTCAGACATCCTCATGGTTGTGTCTTTGACATTAGTTAGGGGCAAGTGCCCGAGCTTCTCTGACCTTATGGGTTCTAGATGAGATGTCACTGAGTTACTCTAATTTTATGGTTCTATGTGTCTAAAACTTTTTAGATACAGTGTATAAAAATGTATATCCTCAGGAAGCATATGCCAGACGCTGATTTGGGGAATGTAAGCCTTCTATAGGATTATGCAGTTTCAAAGCTCATTATTATGACTCAGTGAGCAGATTGGGAAGATGCTATTATTTCAGTTTTACATTTGTAAAAACTGAGGCCCAGCGGCTTGCCCCAGGACATGGAACTAACGAACATTGGGACAAAGATTCAAATTCCTCTCTTCTCACAAATGCTGGCCCAGCTCTGTCCCCTATTTGGAAGATAAGATTGAGCTTGTCTTGGAAAGAATTATGAATCTTTTACTATATTCAAGACACTATGAACAAAGACAAATGGAATATGGACTCTACTTTCTAGCACCTGTAGTTCAGCAGAGGGGAAAACAGTTAACATAAAAACTCCTGAAAAGGAATAAAATGGTAAGAGTTTTAAGGAAGAGTTTTAAATGGGAATCAGTTGGTGGGATAAATTATCTTAAGTGGGCATAAAAAAGAAAATTACATAGAAAAACACCATTCAAGCTCATCATATATGGACATATGGAGTAAAGGGAAAATATTCTAAGTGAATGTGATAGCATAAGGTAAATTATGGAAATAGGAAAGGATTAAGGAACAGCCCAGAATTCAGTTTAGCTGGAGCATAAACTGGGTAAAGGCAGCAGCAGAGAGGCTGGTGAGATGGGCTTGAGGCCAGTGGTGGAGGTCCCCCAGGACTTTGGACTTTGCTTTGTAAGCTCTTGGGAGCCAAAAGACATTTCTGAGCAAGGGAGTGTATGATCAGAGTTATGCTTCCGGGAAATCCAACCCATCAACAGTGTATAAAATAGATTGGATTGTGGAATAAAAAGGCAGAATATTATGCAGTCTGCATGTTGCCAGGAATAAGAAAAATGGATCTGTATAGGCTAGAATATTGAAGGATTTCCTGGAGCAGGGATAACTTGGTCTGGGCTTAGAAAAATGGTTAGATTTGCTAAAGAGAGGTCTTGGTGGATAAGGATGAGGATAAGTGAGATTATAGCATTCATTCTCATGAGGATTCCGGTCGTTTTAGGAATCAAAAGATATATGCCCTTTGAACAGCAAAGTAAATAAACAGAAGTGCCCCCAGAGTGAATCTGAGGGTTCAGAAAGTTCTGGAATCAACCTGGATGCAGAGTTAGGGGCCAGATCTGCCTCCTGGGCTGCATGACCTAATCCAAGGGCAAGTTTAGGCCAAGAGGAATGCCTACCAAGCACCCTGGGGGCCACAAAACTGTAATGCAACTCTTACGGAGAATATCAGGCTTTATGGTATTCTCAGTAGCATCAAAACTTAATCATCCTTAGATTTGCAGAGGATGGATGGACAAAATTAGACCAGGTGGCTGGACAAAGCACAGAAGCTCAGCCTGAAGCAATGTAGCTCTGCTGTAAACAGCTGGGAAAACAGCAGCAACTGACAGCCCCTACTGGCAAGCTGCTGCTGGCGACAGGCATGCTCCCTACCGGGAGAAGTGACAGGAAGTCTGCAAGGCTGAGCACTGGGCACCCAGGCCAAACCTGAGACACACATTAGGAGGCAGGCCTCTTTCTGCTGGTTGACTTAATATATTTCACTTGCCCAGGAAGGAAAAATGCCAGCAGATTATCCTTCTTGCTTCAAAGGGAGGTCAGGAACCTCCTTGTGAGTTTCTTGGGTCTTATATGCCATCCTTGTCTACACTGCAAGCCTTCTGCAATTGACAGACTTTGGTTTGTCAGTATGTTTGTGTTTAAGAAATTGTCAAGATGTTGTCCAAGAATGGGGTGCCTGGGTGGCTCGGTCGGTTAAGCGTCTGCCTTTGGCTCAGGTCATGATCCCAGGGAGACCCGCATCCGGCTCCTTGCTCAGTAGGGAGCCTGCTTCTCCCTCTGCCTCTGCCCCTTCCCCTGCTTGTGCTCTCTCTCTTTGTCAAATAAATAAATAAAATATATATTAAAAAAAAGATGTTGTCGCAGGTGATTCATCATTTTCCATTACACCCACCAGTGTATGAAAATTCCAATTGCTCCACATCCTTTCCAACAGTTGGTATGGTTAGGCTTGACACATTTAGTCATTCTAATAGATGTGTACTGATATCGTTATTGTGTTAATTCACACTTCCCTAAAGGATCTTTTCATGTGCTTATTTGCCATCGTTTATCTTTGCTGAGGTGTCTGCTCAAATCTTTTGCCCATTTTAAAAAATTGGAAGCTCGTCTTCTTTTGAGTTGTAGAGGTTCCATGTATGTTTTAGATACAAGTCTTGATCAGACCTATACTTCGCAAATATTTTTTCCCAGTTTGTGGCTTCTCCTTTTATTTTCTTAACAGTATCTTTTAAGAGCAAGAGCTTTTAATTGTGATGAAGTTTTTGCTTTCTCTTTCCCCCATCTCTCTGATTCTTTCCAATGCAGGAGTAAGGCAGATTCTTCCGGCTCACCGTGGCTGATGTTTGGGCAGGGTCACGTTGGGGTCAAATTGCTCCTGAGTTTAGTTCAGGCATCCCCCTTTCTATATGTTTGTGATTCCATGGTTTTTGTGGCAAAGAGTAGAGGAATAGAGTGAGGACAGGGTAAGGTGGAGGTTTTATGGGAACTATCATGAGATCTTCAGTTCACCCAAGAATGGCACTCAAACCATTCCAAAGGATTTTGAGGGAGTTTCTCTTCTATTCATTAAAAGCAGATTCCTTCTTTTTTATTTTTTAAATCGGAAGGGGAGACGAACCATGAGAGACTATGGACTCTGAGAAACAAACTGACTGAGGATTTTAGAGGGGAAGGGGGCGGGGGGATGGGTTAGCTCGGTGATGGGTATTAAGGAAGGCACGTATTGCATGGAGCACTGGGTGTTATATGCAAACAATGAATCATGGAACACTACATCAAAAACTAATGATGTAATGTATGGTGACTAACATAACATAATAAAATAAAGTTAATAAAAAAAATTAAAAAATCAGTTAAAAAAAAAAAAGCAGATTCCTTGACAGCTATCTTCTTGGACTCCCTTGCATCCCCTGCAAAATGTGACTTATGTAGGAAGGGAAGATTTGTCTGAACCTGGTGACTTGTGGTGGTAGATTTCCTTGAAGGCCGCCTCAAGTGACTTCAAAGTATTGACTACTCCTGATATATTTCAGTCATCCTCCAAACACTTCAGAGGCAACAAGGTAACTTTTTGGCTAATAAATTTATTTACTTGGAGAGGATTGAAAGCCAAGGTTAAGAATAGCTAGTCTTAATTTCCAGAAAGATACCTGGAATATTCTTTAAAAACTGTACTTCATGATCCTCTAAAAACTGTTTCTAAAAATGTGTTCCTCTAATAGAACCATCTAAGTAAAAGCAGATCATTGTTTCCAACCCCACACTTAATGAATCAGAATTTCTAGTCTGTGGGTCTCCATGTGATTCTTATGTACACCCAAATTTTAGAAACTGGGGAGAAATGTCTTTACTTGTGTGTTTGGTCAGTTATATGATATGAATGCTGGCCTTTGTGCTGGAGAGAAAGAGTCATAGGAAGGGAGAATTTATAACCAGTGTCATGCCTTTTATAATCAAAATTATGTGCTTCTAGAGAAAGTGTAGGAAAGCAGGATGAGAGTCCCATACCTACCTCTGGACGAGAAGGAGTTAACTTGCAGGATGTTAACTAGTATGGCTGGATTACCTGCTCTAGGCAGGAATGCACCTAAGTCTATGGCTGCAGGCAACAGAGTCCCTAAGGGGCGTGGGGCAGAGGCATCTGTGGTTGGGAGGCATTATTTACTGCCTATTCTGTGGGGCTGAGAAAAATGGATGTCATTTTATTGAAGTCCGAAGGAGTGAAGGAGAATGGCAAAAGTCATTTCCTAGAGGTTTGGCATTTGGTTGCTGAGGTATAATACATGTCAAAGAATGGCTTTTTTTTTTTCTTCCTAACAAGGTACAAACCTTCTTGTAATGCTAAAAAAGAAATGGCGTTTATCACGAGATACAAAAAACTGCAGACAAGAGAGACATCCCATTTATCCACCATGTGAGACCATCCAAGCCAATAATAGAGGTTTTCAGCCATATTGGATATACACTGTACTTTCCCACCTCCTCATGACTGTCTATGCATTTTCTCCTAACATTTATCAACATTCTATCCATCTTCCAAGGATAGACTTAAATGCCAAGCACCCCCTGACTGTACTCCCATCCCCCACCCCCATCCTCCACATCTTACTGCTGTATGCTTTCAACTCTTCCTTCCTCTGCGAACTCATTGCCTTGCCCAGATTAAGCCTCCTCACTGTCTTCACAGCACCAGGCACAGTATCTGTTCCATCGTACTTGTCATATTTTCCCCATTGTCTAAAACATCTTTCCCCTTTCTGCTCTTTTAATACCACCCAATTTTAAGACCAGAATAAATCCCACATATTTCTCAAGTTCTTGCCTGACCTTGGAGGACTACCATTATTTCTGCCTCCTCTGCTACTCTAAGGATCTGTACCTCTTCTTTGGTATTTTTTTCATGATTTGTATGATTCATTATCTTTTCGTGAGTTTTATCTTTCCGACCAAATCGTAAGTTTCTTGTAGGCTGTATGTCTTTGGCTTCTTCACGTTCCTCCATAAGGTTGTCATAGAAATCTGGCAATTGTAATGTTTCCTGGTGGAATTCAATATTCAAAAGGAAGATTCTAGAGGCTAGAGTAACACACACAGAGTATATTCTAATCTGTGGTTTAGAACATATCTGAGTCATGCCTGTCCTTCTCATATCTCACTAGATGGCAAGGAGTCTCATGTATACTCTGAATTCCAAGTTGACAGTAAATTCATGTTTGTTGAATTGATGATTAGGAAGAACTTTCTTGTAACACCAAAACACATGATACACTCTACTCCCTCTCAGCATCCTTTCTTTTCTTCCTTCCTTTCTTCTTCTTTTTTTTTTTTTGATGTGCTTTTAAAACTGTAATATCAATGAACAGAACTGCTTAGGATTCGATATAATACCTCGCATAAACCCTACTGTTTCATACCTCTGTGTCTTTACTCATACAGTGAGTGCCCTCTGGAATGCTCTTTCTATCTTTCTTTATTTGGCTAGCTTTGAATTGTTCTTCAAGTCCCAGCTCAGAGTCTCTTCTAGGAAATCTCATCAGAACCCTCAGGAGTTACGTTGCCTTTCCTCTGTATTTTCAGAGCACCATGTACACACTTCTATTTTTACCCTATCACGTATTGTGGAAATATTCTGTTCGTGTGGCTGTCTCCCTGGTTAAACTATACTGCTCCAGGTCACAGCTGTGTCATGTTTTGACACAGGTTATTTCTCAACCTGTTACCCATCCCCCACCCCTCGTGCAGAGTCTGGTATAATATCAAAGAAATTCCATAAATGTTTGTTGGACCGTTGGCCAGTAATTCTCCACTGGGAGGAGAGTGATTTTACCCTTCAGAGTTTGGCAGCGCCTGAAGGTATTTTTGATCGTCACAACTGGGGGGAGGGGGTGTCCCTACTGGCATCTACTAGGTAGAGGTTGGGGATGCTGATAAACATCTTACAGCACATAGTACAGACTGTTGACTCCCCCACCCTGCCCTTCCCCAACCCCAGGAATTATCCAGTTCAGAATGTCAATAGTGTGAAAGCTGAGAAATCCTGACGTTCACGTTGTGATAGGAAAAAGTGTTGTTCACTAAAAACAATGCTTTGGAAATTTTAGAGGCTGCGCTGTCATCTCTATATTATTTGGTTTTCAGGAAGATTTTTAGATTTGCATTCACAGATGGGAATGAACTTACAAGAACAGCAACTTGTGATATGCTAGTGAAACGGCTTGGTTTCTAAGGGTGATCAATGTTGGAAATTAGAAGTTAAAAGCTTTTGTTCACGCAGGGTTCTGTGGGTTTACTAAAAAACTCTCTGTGCAACTATTTGAATTAGTATCGGGAATTTTAAAAGATCAAACCTTTGTGTGTGAAAAATCAATCCCACAGGGATTCAGAATAGCTTCTCCTGGTCATTTATGAACTGAACTGGGGAACTTTTTTAACTTTATGTACTACATGTAGCCATACTCCCACATAAAACTGCAGGGGGAACTGTACTTACGCAGGAGAGACTCTGGTATGTAACTGCACACAAACATGGCTTTCAAATGACTTCAACTCACCTACTTAGACCAAAGAGGCTGTCAGTTAATTTAACAAACTATCCCTGTTCCCTGATCTTTGGGCCATAAAAATTGTTCATCTGCTCAGTCACAGGCCATTTAATTTTGGATGCATCGTTGCCAGTTGGTTACAGTAATTAGCATTCCCTATATTGTGGCAGCTTCCCTGAAGCTATGCTAAGTAGGGTTGCACTTTTGTGTGGAAACATAAGCTGGGTTGTGCAAATGAGCCTGGCCACCCATCTTAGAGACAGAAGCCCTAACTACCATCTTCTTGGCTCGGGGTGCCTTCCAGGCCCACCTGCAGATCTTATTTACTGATTATTAATGACAAGAACTGTAGGCAGCTGTGAAAGGCACAGCATGGCAACTCAAAGCTGCAACTCAAAACTATCCTCCGTGGGACTGTAATTTTCTTGAATGACACCTGACTTCATTTTAATTTCTTTCTTTGCTCCAAATGCACTCGTGCTGGAGAAATGCAATAGAAATTCAATGAGCTCCATGTTTAATAGGCAGACTTGCAACATTTGTTGGTGCATCTGTTAGTTTCCTGGCAGAAGTGGGGCATTTGGAAAGGAAATATACATTTGTGTTTGTTCCAGAATTGGCACACAACCGGTAAGGAGATGATTCAGCAGGCCCCTGGTGAGAGACCAAAGAACAAGGTTACCTAGTGGTTCACTAGTGGCCAGTCTGTGGAGATCACATATTATATGGGCTTAAAAATCAAATTTGATTGAATAAATGTTAATTTTCAAATCGCGTCAATGTTCATGCTTAGGAGGTCAGATTTTTATTCCAATTTAGAGGGACGTGGTATTCTATGTATAACTGAAAATGAATTGGCTTCATTAAGAATGAAAACGGGATAGAGTTCTTTCAAATGCACACATCTGCATTTTAGTTTGTACATCTGCAGCGTTTCGGTTTCCCGGGAAACCACCATGCAAGAGTTTGCAAGAAGGTTCACCCACTGCACATTGCTTTATATCCAGAGTGATTTTATTTCTTTTTCTAATATGCTAGAAAGTAATATTTCATCAATGGAATTCATTTTCGCATGTTTAATTTTCAGATTAATAGGATGAACACCTTGAATGTAATTAAAAATAGGTTATGTTGTTTTCCTCCATTGACTGATGCTAATGCAAATATGGGGCTTTAGCTCACATTTGTTGCCTTCTTGTTTTTCACTGCAAGGCTGAATTGTTCAAATGAATAAAGGCATCTGAAGTTGAAATTTTGAGGGGTAAGGAACTTATAAATTTTATGATGGATTGGCCATTTTGCTGTCCTCTTTAATCACCATATTCTCTAAGCACAGTGAACTCTGCTAATTAAAAAATGATCTACGTAGTCTGGGTACAATTAATCTTTATTTGCATAAGTTCTGAGGAAAAATCAAGTAAATATTACAAGTAGAGGAAAGAGCTACTTTCAGTATTTGGCAACTGTGCATGTGGTGGAAACAGTGATGAGGACTGACAAGATGAAGACAAGGAATGAGCTCGTTAGTGTCGCTGTTTCTCGCTACCTTTTAAAACAGGAGTCCACAAAGGATCATTTTCATAAATGCCAAGACAAGTTTCAGAACCCAATAAGAACAACGGATGTTTGGGGAAAAAACAGAGCCCAAGTCCAGTAATTTCTCATTTTGTTACCAACAAAACAAAACAAAAAACAAAAAAGCCCACGGAATGCTCAACAGAATAGCCACAGCAGGGGAAGCAAGGAGCAAAAGGACTTCAGGACCCCGTTTTAGAAATTCCTTTAGACCACATCACAAGAGCTACAGTAGGAGGAAAAAGTGGGACAAGTTCTCATTGTCCATGATGTATTTCTGTTAGAGCAGGTAGCTTTTAAAACCATCGCAGGATAGAAAAGCTAAGGTCTGCTTCTACTCCTATTCATTTTTTAAGGTAACAAAAGTAGTCTTGCTTTTGATAGGGGAGGAGGAAAGAATGTAAATACTTGTCTGAGAGTATTGTGGTGAATGGCCTTTGGAAAGCTTTATTGACAAGAGCAACCTCAATTATAAATGAAGGGAAAGGCAAAGTGTTTGTAAAGGCAGTCTTTTTATTGGGGTCTCCTAGCAGGTTATTCTGGTCAATGTCCAGGATGAATCAAGAAAGGGAAGAATTCAGAGCCACTAAAATTCTGTGCTCCATTTTACCTCCTCAATGGCTGTGGGAAGGTGGGGAGACTCTCTTGAGGGTGAGCAATTTCTTAGGTGGTTGCGAGGAACTTTTACTTTGGTCAAGAAGACTTCTTCCTAGGGGACCCATGGATACAGGATAAAACAAAGCCCTAAGTTTTTGAACTTCACAAAGTTATTTCTTGTGTGGAACAAATACAACTATTTTGCTCAGTCCCATTTGTCAGTTCATACCCCCTCATGGTATGTCAGCAAATTATAAAAAGTGGTGAGAAAATAGAATGATGGTAATAGGCATCAAATCATATAACTTAAAAACTGAAAGGAACCTTGAACATCATCAAAGCATAGAAAATAAATTAATGAGAAAGTGAGTCTCCACCTAGGAGTATCCTCCCAGAAAAAGACATGATTTTTGCTCCACTGTGGCTTGTATTTAAAGCGGTGGCCAGGCTTCTGCTTAAGTCTCTGTATGCTGTTTGTTCTCCATTGCCATTGACTGCAGGAAAATAAAGGGACAATTGTAAGATCGGTGAGGCCTGGGGTTCCAAAGCTCTCTGAAGGGAATATCCTCTCGCTGCAGTTCAGAGGTGGTGGTAGGAGTTAGTTGGACAGTTAGGTAGTCAGGGTCAGGGTCTCCAACAAGAAAACATGGAGTCAGGACAGCTAAAATAAAACAGCACCGACATCCTGTTGCGTAGCTTAGACAGGACTGCACTGACATTCTGCTTTGCAGCCTTTGCAGAAATGACTTCTGCACAAGGTCCTAAAATAAAACAATCACAAAGCATTTGTCACCATCATGGGCAAGGGGCAGTTAAGACATAAGCCCCCAGATGTCAGCCAAAAAAGACCATCAGCACGTGGACATTAACCTAATAGATAGATGGATATGTGACCAAAGCCCTGATTGGCATGACTCAGCACACCCTGATTGCTTAAGAAAGTTCTGCAAAAGAGCTCATAAGACTCCCTAAACTTAGAAATTCCGGGGACAACCCACTCGGGTCCCCTCCCTCTCCAGGAGCTTAGTACTCTTGCTCAATAAACTTTGCGTTGCTGCCCATCACTCTTCGTCTGGTCTACATCTTCATTCTTCCAAGTGGCTTGACCAAGAACTGCGGGCACTCAAGGCAGAGAAATCCTGCAACAGTGGGTGTGAACCTGGCCCAACTTTCCGTGTAGATGATATTCAATCCTGGAAGTTATCTTTGGGAAGCCAAATCAATTCTCTAGTAATTGTAGATACTCATGTCTAGTACCAAGTAGATTTGGAGTGGAGGTGGGGAGATGTTTATCATTAAGGAATGCATTTGTACTCTGATGGTGACACTTTGGTTTATGAAAACTTAAGGGGGTATTCAGCCAAAAAAAAAAAAGTCATCTGAGACAGTTTTAATTTGCTGATTGCATTAAAATGTAGCCTAGATTTGTTTTAATCAGGTATGGCGAGGCCAACAGATTGGGAGACAGCTACCATCGAGGAAGAAGCATTTACTCACAGTTCCCTAGAAACAGGAGGCGTGGCACATAGGGCCACATGGGGAAGTACACCAGGCCCTGTAGGTCAGGAGGCAGAGGGGGCAAAGGGAGAGCATGGCCACAAGCCTTTGTTGGGTTTCTGCAGGAAAAGCAAGGCAGGGCAGGGTAAACAGTTTAGGATCAAATAGTTTAAATAATTTCAGTGAGCTCTGGCCTATGGGGGTGGCTTCTAATTGCCTGATACCTGGCCCTGAGGTGATTTAGGGCAAGAGAAATACTGGCTTGGTGTTTGAGAGTTCGTTTAAAGAGGTGATTGGGGTTATGGGTTTTGGATCCTTTGGTTTGCGTGTCAAAAGCAAATTCCCAGGCAAATCATATGCTATCTCTAGGAATTAGCTAACCCTGGGAGGAGCAGTCCCTTGTCTGCTCCACAGGGCCCCCAAGATGCCAAAGAATCATAAAATATAGAAAATAAAAAAACATGATTAACGCACTGGCTCTACTTCAATCCTAAAGCCCTGTCCTGGAGGACTGACCGGCAATCAAAGATGAAATCTTGAAATTGATCAGATGCTGGTCTTCCTCTCTGGAAAAGAAAGTGGGACCTTGACAACAGATGGCAGTTTGTTTTGAATGTTTGGCCAAATAATTCTCAAGGAAGTGTAAGAATCATCGTAATTACTATTTATTGATTCATTACTCTGTGCCAGGTACTATGTTATGCACTTGGCATATATTATCTTATTTATTTCATTTTTGACAAAGTAGGTACTGTCATGTCCACTGTAATATGAATGTACTGAAAGCTTAAGAGAGGTTTAAAAACTTGCCTCTTGTTACGTCCTCAGTAGAGAGCAGAGCAGGGAATCTTACCCAGCTCTGATTACAGAGCTCAAGATGTGTGCTCTTACCCTCTACACTCAGGTGCTGAGATTTCACAGAGCAGTGAAAAGGAAACAGTAACAAAGATGAAGAAACTGACTTGCCAGCATTTTAGTTTTGCAAAGTAAGACCATGTAATAAGGGGGGGGGGGAGATGTTATTGTACTATTCCAACAGAAGAAAAAATATTTGAAACACCAGAAATAAGAAAGATGTAATCTCAGAACACAAAGGAACTGTTTCCATGGAAATAAATGCAGTTTTATGAAAACTCACTGCTGTGCCCTCATTTTTCTCCTGTCACTGTGGCTGGTGCTGATGGGCACGGGTCTGGGGTTGGTGTGGGTCAGCACAGTAGTCCTGACCAGTGACAAAGGCCTTCGTACCTGTTGGCACTGTGCAGGATCTGGTATTAGGCCCTACAGGGGAGCATCCCCCAATGTTGTGAAGAGAGGCATGAGGTTAGAATGGCAGGTGAGAGCTAGACAGCTCTTTCTAGAAACACCATTTTTAGAAAAGCAGAGCAGAGTCTTGACAAAGGATGGAAGGGATGTGAGGCAAATACAAAGAGAAAGGGATGCATTTAGGATCTTATTTGAGTGAAAGGCAAAAGGAAAAATGGCTTATGCTGAGATAAAATTTAGCAAAGCTGATGCAAAGGTGAAGGATTATTGAATAAGGACATGAGAACTTTGTGCAAAGATGACTGGTGACCAAATGTCCTAAATCCTCATTAAGGACAAAAAAGGGACATTGCTAAAATAGCAACTGGAAGGTAATAAATCAGATATAAAGAGCACATGATGACTGTAAGGTTCCTGAAATATTGGAATTAAGAGTAAGAAGTCCTGTTCCAACCCCTTAGCCTCATTAATTCTTAGCTGTTTATCTATATGAATGATGAAATTCATTCTTTTGATCCTCTCATTTCTATTTACAGCTGAAATGGATTCTAGGACAGGTCTTTCCCACTTGCCACTTTGCATTTTTTTCACTCTGATAAAATAGTTTTACATTTCTTTTTAGAGCTATTGTTGGAGGAGGTCATCAAGAGGACATGACCACAGGTTGACCCAGAGCTGGCTGGGGCAATCGGAGTCTCCTCCTCCCCATCCTTAGAGCGTATGCCCTGCCCACCGTTTCCACCCTAGGAGCTGTTTTGGGGACAGCCTTGAGAGAGTAAGGTGTTGTTGAGACTTTCCGGACCGTTTACATGACTGACCCTATTTAGACTTCTATGTGAACTTTTAAGATTCTGGTGGGCAGGTGTGGAGATCTACTCATCTTGCCGCCGTCCAAGACAAGCATCACAGTAAGTCCCCTTGCTTATGTAAGCTGCCACCTACCAGTCTAGAATGGTCTGCTTCTTTTTTCAGTCTCTCCTTGCCCTCTGTGTATGGCGGCCAATTTGCAAACCAATAGCTATCTACAAGATTGAAATAAAGAATTTCTTTTTCAAAGTTTGGAAAGACAAATAAGGTAGATTGAAGAGAGAGGTGTCCTACCTAGGTCTCACTTTGGCCTTTAGAAAGGACAGCAATACTATGTCTATATACACATAGACTAATATGACCTATGACTGTGATCTTATGTCCAGGGATATATAACTTGGCAATTCAGGAAGCAGCTTGGGGGTGGGAAGGAGTATGAGCTTTGAGATAAGGGCCCAGCAAAGTCAAACACGGTATGTAATAGTCTGGCACTCAGGAGACCTGAGTTCTTCTTTTTGCTTTTTCTCTATCAGTTTTAGGGATGTTACTTTCTCAGCACATTTATGCCTTTGCACTTGTTACCCGCTAGCAAGCTATGGTTATTATAAAGAAAATGACAGCTATGTCTTGAGCTTCTTGGAAGAATAGTCTTAACACTAGCACCTTTTGGAGCATGATTTTACCAGGTCCCTTGTCTCTGTCCTCATGACCACCTGGCAAGGGAGGTATCATTTTCTGTATTTTGTAGATGATGAATCAGAGACCCTGAAAGGCTAGGTGACTTGCCCACAGCCACACAGTAGGGGAATGAGACAAAACTCAAGACTGTCTAGTTCCCAAACATGTCTAGTATAACCCTCAAGGGCCTCTCCACCTGAAGTGTGCGTACGGACTGCCCGAGACCTTGGGAAATGCAGGCTCTGGCGCATAAGGTCTAGGTCACGGCCTGAAACTCTGCATTTCTGAGGTACGCCCTGGGGTGGCCCGTGCTATGGCCCCTGGACCACACTTAGAACAGCAAGGTATTATACTGCCTCTTGTTAACAAATACGGTAGAAATCTGAATTTGCCTTCTTCCTTAGGGGAAAGTATTTTCAGTCTTTCACCATGAATGTGATGTTTCTTGTAGTGTTTTGTAAACGTTTCCTATCAAGTGGAGGAAGTTCCCTTCTATTCATAGTTTGCTGAGAGTTTTTAATCATGAAGAGATACTGAATTTTGGCGAATACATTTTCTGCATGAATTGATATAAGCACGTGGTTATTTTTTGAAGACTATAGTTACATTGATTTTTGAATATTGAGCTAGCCTTGAGTAATAATTTTTAAAAATATTTGTTTTGTGTTTAAATTCTGTATGTAAGGTATGCTTATTGAAGGACATTCAGCAAATAGAAAAAGAAAAAAAGTAAATAAAAATCACCTCAAATTTCACCATCCAGAGATAATATGCTAACGTATTAGTGAACTGCCATACAGTTTTGAAGACATATTTATGTATTTATATTTTTACAGAGTTAAGAGTAAAACCACGTACATATGCTATGTACATCTTCCTTTGTTTATGTGACATTTTATCTTGAGCATTTTTTTTGTTTTTTTTTTTAAAGATTTATTTATTAGAGAGAGAGAAGGAGAGAGAGAGAGCACGTGTGGGAACAGGGGGAGTGGCAGAGGGAGAGGGAGAGAGAGAATCTCAAGCAGACTCCCTGCTGAGCATGGAGCCAGACTCAGGGCTCAATCTCACAACACTGAGATCATGGCCTGAACTGAAACCAAGAGTTGGACGCTTAACCAACTGAGCCACCCAGGTGCCCCTATCTCGAGCATCTAAAATTTTAAATATTGCAGGCATGCTTTTGTCTCAGTGACAATGCACTTCCTTTAATCTGGATTCTTTATTGACAATTAGGTTCTGTTCTGTTTATTTGTTGTTTGTTTTTAATCATTATAAATTTTTTGTTTTATCATTATATATTATAAATATCTGTATCTATAAATCTTTGCTAATTCTTAACAAATTAAATTCATTTCTGGAAGCAAAATTTTAGGCTCCAATATCTTAAAATATTCTTAATGCCAAATTACTTTTGAATAGCAGTGTACAAAATTGTTTTGTTCATTATCTTTTTTTAATTAATAAACTATTTTTAGATTCACACCAAAACTGAACAGAAAGCACAGAATTTCCATATAGTACCCCTTGTCCCCACACACATGTACAATCCCCTCCCTATCAACATACGGCATCACGGGGTATAGTTTTTAAAATGGATGACCATATATTGACACATCGTTATCACACAAATTCCATTACATTAGGGTTTGTTCTTAGTGTTGTATGTTCTATAGATGTTGACAAATGTTATGATCTCTTAAAATATTTTTTAGGGGTGCCTAGGTGGCTCAGGAGGTTAAGCGTCTGCCTTCGGCTCAGGTCATGCTCTTGGGGTCCTTGGATCCAGAGCCCTGTGTGGGGCTCCCTGCTCAGTGGGGAGCCTGCTTGTCCCTCTCTCTGCCCTGCCCCCTGCCCCAGCTCTCTTGTGTGCATGTTCTCTCTCAAATAAATACATAAAATCTTAAAAAAAATCTTTTTATTAAATTAGCATTGCTGTTTTATATGTTAAAATTTAGATTTTTATTTCTATTTAGGAGATTCTTATATACTCAATTGCATTGTTTATGTTTGCTTACTTTGCCTATGCTATTAACATGCTCTTGTTTGTTATTCGTTTGTAAAATCTTTTCATGTATAAAGGTTTGTAATACTTCTTCTGTCCTTACTTATGTTTCCCCCTAATTTGTCATTTTATTTTATAGTTTGCAGCATACAGAGATTTGAAATTTTTATTTAGTTAAATATATTAATTTACTGAAATATCCTAATAGTTTCAACAGTTTTTCTATTGATTTATATTCTTTTTTTTAATTTAACATTTTTTTAATTTTGTTATGTTAGTCACCATACATTACATCATTAGTTTTTGATGTAGTGTTCCATGATTCATTGTTTGTGCAAAACGCCCAGTGCTTCATGCAGTACGTGCCCTCTTTAATACCCATCACCGGGCCAACCCTCCCCCCACCCCCTCCCCTCTAGAACCCTCAGTTTGTTCCTCAGAGTCATAGTCTCTCCTGGTTCATCTCCCTCTCTGATTTCCCCCCTTCATTTTTCCCTTCCTACTATCTTCTTCTCTTTTTTTAACATATGATGTATTATTTGTTTCAGAGGTACAGGTCTGTGATTCAACAGTCTTACACAATTCACAGTGCTCACCATAGCACATACCCTCCCCAGTGTCTATCACCCAGCCACCCCATCCCTCCCACCCCCGACCTTCTGATCATCTTATCCTCAAATAAGGACAGTTTTCTCTTTCCTATTCCTTCCCTTTGCAATATGTATGCACATGTTGTTTCTTTTTTTTTTTTTTAAGAATTTTATTTTAATTTATTCATTTGAGACAGAAACAGAGAGAGAGAAAGAAAGAGAGAGCGCAGGAGCAGTGGGGAGAGACAGAGGGAGAGGGAGAAGCAGGCTTCCCGCTGAGCAGGGAGCCCGATGCGGGGCTCGATCCCAGGACCTGGAGATCATGACCTGAGCTGAAGGCAAACACTTAACCATCTGAGCCACCCAGGCGCCCCTGCACATGTTGTTTCTTATTCTTGTCTTTTTGCGTTGGCTAAGATTTCCAGAACACTGTTAAAAATAGCAATGATAGTGGCCCCTGGACCACACTTAGAACAGCAAGGTATTATACTACCTCTTGTTAACAAATACGGTAGAAATCTTGTTTCTGTCTCTAATTATCAGGAGCCTAGTGTTTTACCATTTAGAATGATCTTTATCACGAGCTCCTAAAATAAACTTTTAACACAGTGAGAATGCTTTCTATATCTAGGTTACAATGAGTTATTACCAGCAATGGCTGATTCCTGATTTCAATGGGAATACCGTAGATCTTTGACTCTCATACTCTCAGCACCTACACACCAGGATGGGACCTTGAACCATAGTTTAGCTTCCTAAGCATGTCCTAGAATTCTTTCTGGGAGCAGCCATTAACTTGGCATCTCTGTGTGGTAATTTTCTACCCTTCCATAGTATCTCCAGACCACAAAAAGCAATGCAGACTTTAGCTGCTGAGAGTTCCACATGCAGCAGATGCTCCAGAGAAAACTAAGCCCCTCCGTTATCAGATGTGTCTCCTATTTCCATCATTTGGCAGAACTCCTCAGGAACAAGGTCTCCTCTTTTTATTCTCTTCTCTTGGATTAGAAGTCCTTCAAAACAACAGTTCCTACCTTCTGCTTCTCAGGGCCCAAGAGCCACTCCTCTGCTCACTCTCAGGCTGTCTGAGAACTGCTGGCTCCAATACTTTAGGAATCCTGTGGCCAACCGACTGCTCTCTGACCCTTACGCACTTGGAATTGAAGTTTTGTAAGGGAATTAGAAACACTGGAGGTGGAGAAGCATGTAAGCCATTTGACCATCTCAAAAAGCATCCCTTGTACCTAGGGAGACAACTCCTCAGAATTCTGGAAATTACGGAATCTGCTTTACTGAGTGAGGGGTGGAGGGCGGAGGAGTGATTGGGGTATCTTCCAGTCTTCTTTCAGATGAAGGGGTTTGCTCTCCTTCTTGAAAGGCGTTACAACAGAGTGGTTAAAAATAAAGATCTGGATCCTGAAAATCTGGACTTGACTCATGGCTCCAACACTTTTAACTCTTTGATCTATGTAAATTACTTAACTTCTCTGTATCTCAATCTTTTCAGATATAAAATGGGGATAATAAAGGTATCTCTCTTGTAGGATTCCTTTGAGAGCTTAGAGTATACATCTATCTGTATCTGTACCTATTGATACGTAGATATATAGATAAATAGTGTTTAAAACAAATGCATGGGTGCACCTCGGTGGCTCAGTCGGTTGAGAGTCCAGCTCTTGGTTTCAGCTCAGGTCATGATCTCAGGGTTGTGAGATCGAGCCCCACATTGGGCTCACACTCAGCGGGGAGTCTGCTTGAGATTCTCTCTCTCTCCCTCTGCCCCTGCCCCCGCTTGCTCCCTCTCTCTCTAAAATAAATAAATAAATCTTTAAAACAAAAACAGATACATGGCACATAGTAAGCCATCATTTTTTAGGAGAAG
The DNA here is from genome assembly GCF_004348235.1 of Phoca vitulina. Classification (NCBI taxonomy): domain Eukaryota; kingdom Metazoa; phylum Chordata; class Mammalia; order Carnivora; family Phocidae; genus Phoca; species Phoca vitulina. The sequence goes on along the minus strand of NW_022589708.1, from coordinate 28,786,445 downwards.
CGTGGTAGCCCTCTACTTATTGTCTTAACCCAACTCCTTTGACCTTTTAGTTAGGAGAAAAATCTCCCCAATTACTAGCATAAACTGCCACTTTTATTTCTTTTTGTGTTTTTTTTTTTTTTAAGATTTTATTTATATGCGAGAGAGAGAATGAGAGACAGAGAGCATGAGAGGGAGGAGGGTCAGAGGGAGAAGCAGACTCCCTGCTGAGCAGGCAGCCCGATGTGGGACTCGATCCCTGGACTCCAGGATCATGACCTGAGCCGAAGGCAGTCGCTTAACCAACTGAGCCACCCAGGCGCCCAAACTGCCACTTCTAGATCTTAGTAGTGGTGTGAATTTTTATATTTTTAAAAGTACTTTATATATTTTCATAGATATAAAATATTCTAGATATATTTTAGTGTTAAGGTAGGAGAAACTATCAGAGTCTGATAGGCAGGTGCCATTTAAAAACCTGCTTGCAATCTTGTAATGTGGGGATAAAGTAACGGGGGATAAAAGATAAAATGGGTTTGGTGATTTTATTGAATTTATTGTACATATAAGCACAACATGAAGAATTCGAAAGGTACTATGATAGATATACAACCACCTAACTAATACCTTTGAATGTGTGACTACTGTCAGCATTTTTTTAGATTCAGCCTAAAGTTTTGGTGTGGTAGACCTTTAACGTAAAACAGCTGCTTGGCATAAAAAGAAATATTTTTGTATGTTAAGTTGGATGTAGAACATAATCATATTTGGCATCAGATGATACTCCAGTGCCAGATCTAGAGGCTGACAATTATAATCCGGTATCTTTTTCAACTACATGCAAATATAAATACGTATCATTTGCATACACCATTATACATTCACCAGAATTGGTCACTACTGTGATTAATGGTAAGGATTCTAGTTATTGATAAAGAGGATTTATTATCTCATTGCCTGCATTACCAATTTGGTAATGTAAGTACCTTGCTGCTTAAAGCTTGGTCTGCAGATCAGGAGCACTGGGAGCATTGGGCAACTTGTCAGAAAAGTGGAATCTCGGACCTCTACCAAGACCTAATGAATCAAATCTGCATTTTAATAAGACCCCCAGGTGATGCACATGCACATTACCTTTTGAGAACCACCGGTCCATTGCCGTGGTTTTTGAACTTCTCTGTATGATCGAATCATCTAGTAAGCCTTCGTCCTGGCACCCCATACCAAGAAAACCAGAATCTCTGAAGGTGGAAGCCAAGTCTCAGCATTTTTGAAAACACCCCATGTGATTTCAAGTGTGCAATCAACATTGAGAACCAGTGGTCAAGAACCAGCTGAGAAGTCTTCAAAAAGGACCCTCCTTTTTTTTAACTCTCTGATTTCAAGTTGGAGTTTGGGAGCAAGGGCCATCTAGTTACCTGGAAGCCACTGAGACTAGAAAAAGAAGGTTATATTCTGTATGGCTCTTAAGACCCAGGTTCTCCAGAGACTCAAGCATTCATCGCTATATTCCCCATGACTTTAAAGCGCTCATAAGATAGGGTAAGTTAGGGTAGCGATTCGTTTTTGACAATTTCTAGTGAATGTTAACTCAAGGTAGAAGAGTGACTAGTGATGTCATTTCCATACTGGACAGTGTAGCCTGGGCCTCTCACTGAGAAACCTTGTTACTTTCATTTACAATGATGGCAGCCCAGAGTCCGTGAAAGGCACCACGTGAGCAGTCTACTGGGAGAACCTTCACTCTCAATAATCAGTCTGGAGGCCTTGGCTTGGCACCTGGGTGATGGGGCTACATCCTAAAGAGCACCACTAGTGGGTGTTGCTTTGAGAAAGACCTATGCCCACAAAGTTGCCTAAGTTAATTTTTTCCCCTGCTGGGGAGCTGCCTTCATTTGCATTGACTCTCAATGACCTACCTTCCTTCAGGCAAACACCGGCCTGCAGTCAGAAGTGTGGTTTAAAATAGAACGGCGTATTTAATGAATAACAATCTTCACATGTGGGTCTTGGTGATCTCTCATGCCAGCAGCATCTACAAGCTTGGGGTCCTGGATCAAGCCGGCTGCAGGTAGGAGACTGGCAGAGATAAGGAGCAGAAGAGGTAGTGCAAAGGATAAGGGGCTACTACTCCAAGCCTTGTAGACTTTCTACCTAAAACCTCCCTTGTTCATTTCATTAAAGTGATTATAGCCTTTTCATTTTTCTTTTATAGACTCACTTGTGACTTGGATTATTAGCACATGCCCTTTGCAACAGGGGAGGCTGACTTGAGGTGAGAGGGAAACAGCAGGAGAATATGAACTGGCAAAGATTCAGCTTTCATGGCAGCCTCGCTGCTTGAAAATAGACATAGAAAAATAGAGACAGTATTACACATGAGCAAAAGTATTGTTGATTCGAGTTTTTGCGAATAACTGCCTGGATGCAGGCAATTTTTAATGTAGAAAAATGCCCTTAGGGGCTTGGGGAATAAAGGAGAGCCACCTGAGATATTTAAGTTTTGGAAAAACAACTATTTAGCATGCACGGTGGCTACTTTTTCTGCCGTATTTTAATGTATGCAAATGTAGTTCATACTGTAACGATAATCTCATGGCAGGTCCGAGGGAAGCCAATGTAGGTGGCACTTTGACGCAATTTTGATTTGAAATTACTCTTAGAAAGTGATGAGTGTGTCACGTGATGGTAGCGTGCAGATAGTGCGGGGAGAGCATATTGATTTTTTTCACGCTCATTTTAAAGTAGAGAAAGTGTTGTATTCCAAATGATGTGATTAGGCAAACTATTAACATCATAAAGCTCTCCATAAGATTTGCTTTTTATGTGTTTTGGACAAACAAATCAATATTGAATTCTCTTGTTAGTCTACTCGTATGCTTGTATATTTGGGCGTTATTTAACTTAGATATGAGGGGAGGAGAAGCTCTTGATCTTATATCACCAGTTCAAAGATTTTTTTTCTACAACCATTAAAATTTATTTTAATATAAGCCATAAATATCTACTGCTCTTTAATTCGATCGTTAATCCTTTTGGGGGATCTATAGTTGTAATTATGTTGTAGAAATCCAGTTTACATAGAGTTAGTGGTGATTATAATCTGCATATTTGCAGTCTTGCTGAGATATTTTGATGTCATCATTCAGCAGTTATTGAGTGTTCATTGAATATAGAATTCTTTACTTTGCGGAGGAATCATAAAAGTTATAGAAACCTTGATCCCTAGCCCGAGGGGAAACAGGAGGGAACTATCAGTTACGGAGTATTTACTTTCCACCAACCGCTAGGTTATTTTCATGTTTTCCCAAATAAACCATACACGAGCCTATGGGATGGGTATTATTATCCTTGTTTACAGATGGGAAAATTGAAACTCAGAAAAGTCACTCATTCAATATCACACAGCTTTTAGAGGCAATAAGGATTCACGCTCTCATGTCTCTTACATCAAAATCTTGCCTTTTCCATCAGAAAGAAATAAGCATAGATTTAAACATTTTGCTATGATCACAGCTTTTACAAACATGTAAATGTTGAGGGAATACTAGAAAAATTAACCTGAGACTTCTCGGAGAGGGTTTTGTTTTTTTTAAAGCATCTTGTATGTAAGTGTTACCATCACCCTCCTCTGCCTGGTTGTTTTTCTACTACTATCTTCTGCCTCGCAGAATCTTTTTTTAAATATTTTATTTATTTGAGAGAGAGAGAGCATGAGCCGCTGAGGCAGAGGGAGAAGCAGACTCCCCGCTGAGCAGGGAGCCCTATGCGGGACTCGATCCCAGGACACTGGGATCATGACCTGAGCCAAAGGCAGACGCTTAACCGAATGAGCCACCCAGGCGCCCCTGCCTTATAGAATCTTGGGGCTAATTTACTAACAAAGCTGAAATACGTCCATTTTCCTGAAATTACAGATGTGAAAAAATCCTTTCTTTTTCTAGCTGTTCCTATGTACTCATATTTTAAAATTCACATTACAACTTTGCCAAATGTGGGCTTTTAAAGTAGAATATCACTAAGAAGTAGATTATTTCCCAATAATCGTAAGAAATCGGTTATTCACTCTTACGGCGAAATGGGCTAGCATTGAATTGATTCACATCTATACTAGTGATACCCTGATATTATAACTCCTACTTTTCTTCCTAAATTACCCAAATCAGCAACTTTGATGGATTTATATACTTTATTGATATTCTGTGGATTTCTCACAAATGCTAGTAAATCAACTTCTGGATGATAACTCTTAATATTTACTGCGTTTACAGATAAGAGAGAAAGATAGGGACCCATAGGGACAGATGAAATGAACCTGGGCAAGACTTCTCATGCAGTGGCATCTTCCCTGGTAAACCGGTTTCAAAATTACACCACTATCATTTCAGGTTGGCAGAGTGTTGACAAGGACCAGAATTCTGTTCAGTCATATGGCAGTAACACACTCAATATCACAGGTTGTGCTACTTTCCTATATTCTTGTAATGCTTGTTTCCTGCTAAATTAAATAATCTCATCTTTGGCTTATATGAAATATTGAGTTTATTAAGGCAAGCTTTCTGTCCCTATTTAGGGCATGGTCTCCTGCTGGGCATGAACGAGTGGATTCTAAAGAAACCGACAGTTTGCCTTCTACAGAATGATTTGGGGGTCTCTGAGCTCTTTGGGTGATTATCTACAGCAACTAATCCATAAATCAATACTGATATTATGATCTGAGAATGGCTTTATTGTATTTTACATATTAAAACATAAGCTTCTGATTTTTTTTCTTTAGAAAATAATATGCTGATTTGTCCTTTTTGAATTCATGGCATGGATCCTAACAACACAAAATTATTTTAAAAATTCGATATTAAATAATCTCCTTGGAGTCAGATGAGAAATAAGCAACAAAGAATAAGCATATATTGCTTAGAAGAGCTGCTAGTTTGATACAATGGGAAACGATATTTAAGCTGCTGTTAGCTAGAGGTGATTCATGAAATAATTTAGAGAACTCTTAAATGTAGGGGTATCTCTTATAGTACAAGGTATATTTCTTTGGTCTGGAGCCAGGCCATTACACCAAGAGCTGGAAAATCTAGGTCTTATTCACAATTCAGTTACTGTGTAAACATCAAAGCAAGTCATTAAGACCTTGTGCCGCTTTCTTTTTTTTAAAAAAGATTTTATTTATTTATTTGACAGAGAGAGACACAGAGAGAGAGGGAACACAAGCAAGGGGAGTGGGAGAGGGAGAAGCAGGCTTCCCATGGAGCAGGGAGCCTGATGCGGGGCTCGATCCCAGGACCCTGGGACCATGACCTGAGCCAAAGGCAGACGCTTAACGACTGAGCCACCCAGGCACCCCTTCTGTGCCACTTTCTATGAGAATGCTTACCTCCCAAATATGTGAATAAGCAAAGTATTAAGAAGCTACTGTTTATAATAATGTCTTGGCATGTTTCATTTCCTGAAACTTTAATTATATCTGATTTCACATCTACCCTTTGAAATTACTGATAATATTAGGGTCATATTTTCCATTGGCACCTTTTTTGTTGTTGTGAAATATTACCTTTGCTTTTATTTTTTTAAGTAGGCTCCACACCCAGTGTGGAGCCCAACGTGGGGCCCCAAACCACAATCCTGAGATCAGGACCTGAGCTGAGATCAAGGGTCAGACGCTTAGCCGACTGAGCCAACCAGCGACGCTTGCTTTTAAAATTTAGAATTATTCCATGCTGTGTGAATGTATTGTTCTTGCTATAACTCTAGTCCATGACTTACTGTTTGTAGTGATATTAACAGTTTTACCCTTTTTAGCTTTTCATGTTAAACTTCTTAAAAAATATTTTTATTTATTTATTTGTTAGAGAGAGAGCACAGGCAGGCGGAGCGGCAGGCAGAGAAAGAAGCAGGCTCCCCACTGAGCAGGGAGCCTGATGCAGGACTTGATCCAAGGACCCTGGGATCATGACCAGAGCTGAAGGGAGACACTTAACTGACTGAGCCACCCAGGCGTCCCCTCATGTTAAACTTTGACAGAAGATCACCATTTCTCCTTATCTATGCTTTCCTTGATTTGTCTTATTTTTTTTAAAGATTTTATTTATTTATTTGACAGAGAGGGGGGAACACAACCAGAGGGAGTGGGAGGGGAGAGGGAGAAGCAGGCTCCCCACTGAGCAGGAAGCCCAATTCAGGACTCGATCCTAGGACCCCGGGATCATGACCTGAGCTGAAGGCAGACGTTTAACCAACTGAGCCACTGAGGCGCCCAGCCACTGATTTGTCTTATTTTTAAAAATATGTATTTATATTGTCTTTTCATGTTAAGACCCTACCCGTATGGGTTAATCTATTAGGAAAATGTATTGATATATCAGTGCTTCCTTTTAGAGGAAAGGACATTTACAGCTTTAAATACGATATTGTTTTATGATATTTAAAATATTTTAAGTGCAAGTTAGGAAATGAGAGGCTGGAGCAAACTGGTTTTGGAAAGGAAGAAAAATCAAAAGAGAACAATGAAAGGGAAACAAAAGGAGGAGAGAGGGGAAGAGGCAAAGAAGCTTTTGAAAACTTTCTCCTGTCTTTCTATCTCAGGACTGGGCAGTTTGACATTCTCCAACCCCTGGAGCCCTGGGCAGAATCTCTGTTGTGTTTTTAAGCAGCCACAGGGCAAGTGGAGATGCTCAGCCATTGCACATGCCATAAAGGACAGCAGCACATTTAATGACATGTGTCTAGTTAGTCACTAGTCACACAAAAAGGAAATGAGGCAACCTGTGTGTGTTCTGCCCCTATTCCCGCTCTTTTGACATTTGCGGTCTGTCTTTCCGGGCCTGGGAGGATGACATGAGTCAGGAGAGCCAGGACACTGGTCCGGAACAAGTTCACGCTCCAGATTCCACCAATCTTGAAGTGTTGGGGGAGGGAAGAACATGCCTACAGTAGTGCCAGGCACATAGTAGGGATTCAAGAAATATTTAATGAGGGAATAAATAAGTCAAAGGCTGTGAGATGAATCTGGATTTATCTGAATTTAATCGGAGGCTTGCAAAGGCCACAACCCTAGACCGTGGAAATGCCAGGGGGACGTCATAGAGAGATCACCTTCGATCAAATCTCATCATCACTTACATTTTTAAAACCGGTATAGAGGGGCGCTTGGGTGGATCGATCGATTAGGCATCTGACTCTTGATTTCAGCTCAGGTCATGATCTCAGGGTCCTGAGATTGAGCTCCGTGTCGCTCTGAGCTGGGTGTGGAGCCTGCTTAAGATTTTCTCTCTCCCTCTCCCACTGCCCCTTCTTCTTGCTCGTTTACTCTCTCTCTCTCCCTAAAAAAATTTAAAAATAAATAAATAAAAGTAAACAAAAATGGCTTTATAACGAATGTGATATAATAGGCACAGATTTGGGGTACAGTTCAATGAGTTCTGACATTGTGTGGACCTATGTAACCAACTGCCTCAAAAAGATGCAGATAATTCCAATCATTCTGGAAAGTTCCCACATTCCCTTTCTCCTTCGTCTCCCTTACCCCACGCTCACTCTGGGCTCTTCTGTAGATTTTTTTTGCCTCTATTTGGATTTCCTATAAATGGAACCTGGTTTCCATTTCATATAAATGAATGTGTAACTTCTTTCACTTAACAGTGTTTTGGGGGTCCATTATTGTGGAGTAATATTCTATCTGTATGGATATACCTCAATTTGCTCATCTATTCTCCTATTGATAGACATTTGAGTTTTTTTCAAGTTTTGAGTGTATAAAGTTGTCATAAACATTAAAAATACTATCCCTAACCACTGGCAACCATTCATCTGTTCTTCATTTCTGTTATTTGGTCATTTTAAGAATGTTATATAAGTGAAATCATACAGTATATGACCCTTTGGGGTGGTCTTCCTTCACTCAGCATAATGATCTGGAGATTCAGTCAAGTTGTTGCAAGTTATGTATAAATGATCAGTTCCTTTTTGTTGCTGAGTAGTATTCCAGGTGTGGATGTATCACAGCTCATTTAACCATTCACCAGTTGTAGGACATCTGAGCTGATTCCAGTTTTCAGCTATTATAAATAAAGCTGCTATAAATATTTGTGCATAGGTTTTTGTGTGAGCATAAGTTTTCATTTCTCTGGGATAAATGCCCAAGGGTGTAATTGCCAGGTTGTATGCAAAGTTGCATTGCAGGTTTCATGTTCTAGAAAACTGCCAGATCATTTTTCAAAGCAGTTGTATCATGTTACCTTCCCACTAGCAATGCGAATAATCCAGTTTCTCCACATCCTCTTCAGCATTTGGTGTTGTCATTATTTTTTTATTTTAGACATTCTGATAGGTGTGCAGTGGTATCTCATTGTTGTTTTAATTTGTATTTCCCTAGTGGTTAATGATGTTGAACTTCTTTTCATGTATTTATTTCCCATGTATACTCTCTTCAGTGAAATGTTTGTCCATGTCTTTTGCCCATTTTTTTTGTTGGATTGTTTGGTTTTTTACTGTTAAGTTTTGAGAGTTCCTTATATATTCTAGATACGGGTTCTTTGTAGGCTTTGTGTTTTGTAGATATTTTCTCCCAATTTTCTCCCAGCTTGTTTTTTCATCCTCTTAACAGGGCTTTTCACAGAGCAAAGTTTAATTTTGAGGAGGTGTAATATCAACTTTTCCTTGTAGGGATCATGGCTTGGTGTTAAATTTAAATCTTTGCCCAGCCCTAGATCCTGATGACTTTATCGTATGTTTTTTCTAAAGTTTTATAGTTTTATATTATACATTTAAATTTGTGATTCATTTTGAGTTAATTTTTTCATAAGGTATGAGATTTAGGTTAAGGTTCTTTGTTTCTTAGTTTCTTTCTTTTTTTTTGTTTATGGATGTTCAGTTGCTCTAGCACCTTTTGTTAAAAGACTATTCTTCTTCCATGGAATTGCTTTTGTGTCTTTGTCAAAAATCATTTGGGGATATTTGTGTGGATCTATTTCTAAGTTCCTTATTCTGCTCTTTTGATCTCTATGTCTATCCTTCTGTCAATACCATACTATCTTGATTATATGGCTATATCGTAAGCCATAATATTGGGTAGAGTGATTCCTCCCATTTTCTTATTATATTTCAAGAATGTATTAGCTATTTGAGGACCTGTGCCTCTCCATGTAAATTTTAGAATAAGTTTGTCTATGTCCACAAAAACATAGACAAAATCTCCTTGCTGGGATTTTGATAGGAGCGTTAAACTTAGAGATCAATTTGGGGAGAATTGACATCTTTTCTATATTTAGTCTTTCAATCCATGAACATGGTCTATCTCTCTGTTTATTTACGTCTCCTTTGGTTTTTGTCATGAGCATTTTAATTTTCAGCATGTGGATTGTATACATGTTTTGTTAAGTTTATACCTAAGTATTTTATTTTCTTTGGAGCAATTGTATGAATGGGAATTTTTAATGCAATTGTCCTGTTTCTATCCAACCATTATATATTATGCGTATTGGGTGGAGGGGGAGATAGCTTGTCTTTTATTTTGCAGGATGTCAGACCAAGAGGAACCACATCTTGATCTGATAGAGGGGACTGGGCATCTCTCAGAATTCCTAGACTTTAAGCTCATTTAATAACTAGATGAAATTTTTGGGTTGTCTTTTTTGAGAAGTGGGTGAACATATTCTATGTATGTGAAGAAAAGAGCACATGGACCTTTGCATGGCCAAAGAGGTGGATTGTGGCAGAGATTGTGTCCTAATATTCTGTTATTCCTGTTTACACAGTAATAGAATTTTTAGAATTTTTCACAAAATCACCCAGTTTATGACTTCATTTTTCAGCCTCATTTACACTGCAGTGTAACCATGTGATTAAGCTCTGGCCAATGGGATAGAAGTGCACATGATGTATGGAATTTCGGAGTTGTATCTTTAAAGAGGAGGAATGTAGCCATCGTGATTTCTCTTCCTTCCTTTTTGCTATCTGGAATGTGAATGCAGGGCTGAGCCCTTCTTGATGTGAATGAAGTCAACACTCTCCATTCACATCAAGAAGATCGGAACGGTAGTAAACAAGATGGAAAGAGCTGGAGTCCCTGAAGTGTGAAGCCATGATATCAGCCAAAAACTGTTTATGCTCAGTTTTGGGCCCTTATGCAGAAGTTGAACATGGATCCTAACCTAATATTTACCAATCAAGAAGTAAGAACTATTCATATTTGGGGGTAGAGCTCAGCAGTCATTTTTCTATGTGAATATATGATTGAGATTATATTCTACTTTCATTTCTCTATACTTACTTTTATTAAACAATATATTATGATTGTCTTTTTTGTCAAAAGATGTACAACTATGATTATACTTTTAAACAATGACTAGCATTCCAGTTTACATCTACCATAATTTAATTAGCCATTTTCTTGTTGTTGGACAGTTTTTGCTATGATGGATAGTACTATAATGAACATAATCCTTGACCACATTTCTGACCATTTTCTTGGATATTAGAATTAGTTATTATTTGAGCAAGAGAATAAGGCTCTTTGAAACTGACAAATCACTTCCAGAAAGGTGTATTAGTTTATTTGCCCAAAACCACTATAGGACAATGTGTGTTTTCCTGTTCCCTTACCTAGATAATTAACATTTAAAAGATGCTTTTGCTACTTGGATATGTGAAAACAGTATTTCCTTGTTATTTCAATTTGCATTTTAAAAATGACCAATGAAGTTTAATTATTTTTCTCATTTTTATCAGACCCATGAAATTCTTCTTCCATAAATTAGCCATTCACATTGTGAACAGATAAACTGAGGCACCTTACATTTTTGAAATTTATTTGAACAAATACCGGTTCAAATCAGGGAGTGCCAAACTGAAAGTGGTTAGCAGAGCTCCACCAGCAGGAGCCAAGGAAAAGGATTTTATTTTATTTATTTTTTTAAAGATTTTATTTATTTATTTGAGAGAGAGCGAGAATGAGAGAGAGCACATGAGAAGGGTTAGGGTCAGAGGGAGAAGCAGACTCCCCGCCGAGCAGGGAGCCCAATGCGGGACTTGATCCAGGGACTCCAGGATCATGACCTGAGCCGAAGGCAGTCGCTTAACCAACTGAGCCACACAGTCACCCAGGAAAAGGATTTTAAGAAGCAGACACAGAAGCAAGCAAAGGAATAATTTAATCGGCTGTAGCTTCAGCAGTTACTTTATTTGGGAAAGTCTACCTGGCTGTTTTTGATTGGTTTTTCCTAAGCTTGATTTCCTAACCTTGAGGCATTTTCAGAAATTGACTCTGGCTTCAGTTTCTTTTTGCTCTGGTCCATAGGCCGCCAAGACCATAGGACCACCTCCATCTTGTTTAATTACTCCACAATATTCATTTCTCATATTACTGTTGATCCTTAGATGATAATTTCATTATCCAATTTCCATGAATTCCTTCTGTATTCAGAATACTCATTCTTTACAATATAGCCTGTATTTTCCTCATTTGTTCTACTTCTTTTAACTTTGTGATATTTTTGATTAACAAAAGTTCTGAATGTGAAATGATTTAAGATATATGGACATTTTCCTTAATTCTTCAATTAGTTTTATGATGAGGAAGCATTTCTTTCTTCAGAAATAGGATCTGTTTTTAAATTTTCTTATATGTTAAAACATTCTTATTTTTACATGGATTTCTGAAAACAACTTAAAAACAACTTAGTGTTTGGTATGAAGAATCTAGATAATTGTTTCTTCATACATAGTTTTTCAGTGACATGATTTGAACATTTTCTCCCTTTTCCATTGTTTATGATTCTTGCATGATCACATATTACATTTTTACAATATTACATTTTACTATAGTTAACACTGCTGTTTGATGTATAGAAACTTGTTAAGAGAGAAGATCCTAAGGGTTCTCATCACAAGGAGAAATTTTTTCTTTTTATTATATCTAGATGAGATAGATGATGGATGTTAATTATACTTATTGAGGTGATCCATTTCACAATATATGTAAATCAAACCATCATGCTGTATACCTTAAACCTACACAGTCATGTATGTTAATTACTTCTCAGTAAAACTGGGAACAATTTTATTTTACATATACTAAGGTTTATATGGCTATATTAATTCTTCCATTACTCTTCAAATAGTAACTATATTTTTATTGGCTCTTTTAAATTATATATGAAAAAAATTTAATATGAAAAAACCCCAAAGAATAATACAATAATCATTCATATTCCAACTACCCAGAATTAATATTGATTAACATTTTTCACATTTTTTTGGTACCCAATTATTTTAGTGATTTTGGCTATGTAATATTTTATTGTAACTGGTAGGGCAACTTCCACCTAACTCTTTTTTCCAGAAGTTTCTTTTCTATTTTTACTTATTTATTCTTTAAGTGAACTTTCAAACCATTTTATTAAGTTCTCCTAAATATTCATTGAGAGTTTTATTTTTTAGAATTTTGCTGATCCATAGAATAATTTACAAGGAATTGATATTCCCAACCAGAAAAATCACATTCTCTTATTTTCTTGTATTTTCTTTCCATTTCTCAATAGATTCTCATAGTTTTTGTTAACATGAATATCACATTTTTTGAGTTAAATTATTTCTTAGTATCCAATGGTTTTTAAAGTTTTGGTATCTTTTTTTCCCGTTGTATCTTCAAATTGGTTACATGCTCTTGCATGGATTTGAAGAACCTAGTTTGGAATGGTTAGACACCTTTCCTAAATTCTACAGTAGAGTGGAAGCATGAGATTTGTATCTACGTTTTTTTAAAAAAATTACATATTTCTAATTGAAGTATAGTTGACAGACAATATTATATTGGTTTCAGGTGTACAACATAGTGATAGCACAATTATATACATTACAAAATGCTCACCACGAAAAATCTAGTCACCATCTGTCACCATACAGTGATGCTATGAGAGTCTTTTTACTGAGGGTACAAGTACTCCTTCCATTCTGTTCCATTCTATCACATTCCGACATTTGGCAAAGAGCCTAAAAACTGCTGATAGGAACCAGAATACAAAACATCGTGTCAAGTGCTGAAGTGGAGAAACAATACTGTGAGAACCGGCCTTTGCATTTAAGACGCATTTTCTGGAAGACAAAAAGAGAAGTTGAAGACACATGCAGTTAATTAAAAAACAATGAAAGAGATCAGCACAATTGTTTCGCAGTAGTGATTGCTCCATGGACCTCTGTGAACTGAATGAATGCAAGATGAGCTTTCACTAGATTTCCCGTTTTTGTTGTTGCCCACTCAGCCCCTTTTTTGGCTGCTGCACTTTTTACTGCTCCTGCTTATTTTTGTTCTGGCTTCTAGATGCCTGTGGCTGTGTATTCACCAATGTTAAATAAACAGTCTGCATCCTCCAGCTGGATGCCCTGCTTTTTGAGAAATGTCTGTGGTTTTATTGCAACAAGTCCTAGTGAAACTTGGTCCAATTACATAAACTTATTAAATATTATATGAATAACATTGCCACCACCACGGATGTATGTTGTGATTCACTCCCGACTCCACTGACAATAAATAGCCATTCCCCCAGACAGATAAGCTTTTGCAGATGGCTGCCTCAGCTCCTCAGCTGGCTGCTCATCCCTCAGAAAGCTGACTTGGTTCCACAGCCACAGAAACTACAGTATAACCAGGATGCTGATGAAGAGCAATCCTGGAGCGGGGCGGAAAGGGGGTCATTTATCACGGGATAAAATTCTTCCCATCTACAGGTGTAGAAAGGAGAGGCGGGATGGCATCAGGAGCAGAATTCATCTGGCAGTTTTATTCATTTTTTAAACAAATACTCTAGAACTTATTCAATCAAGAATTATGCCCTTGAAGGTAGTCAATCATCTCAGGAGAATTTCCATGGCTTTCTAACCTTTCTTGAGAGATTTCTTTGAGAACATGCCTTCATGATATTATTTCGCAGGTCTTTGGTGGAGTCTCATCTTGTTTCTTTGAGGATGGCTTTCACTTCTGGAGATAGCCAAAATTTTGGAAATTAAGTCTCCTGGATAAAGCTGGTGAATAAATTAGATACCCAGATGTTTGATGATGACTGACATATGATTGTGCTGTGATAAAGTTGATTTTTATTTGGATTTGAACTGGTTTTAATGACTGGGGAGTTAAACATAATGGCAGCTTCATTGGGTTATGTAGATTTATAGGTTTATAATTCCTGAGGTTTCTCTTTTTTTTGAGGTCAAACTCATTTGTAAAAATACATTCTAGGTTGCCTAGTTAAATGCCAATCATATGATCTGATACCTCTTTCGTGTCTTGTCAGGAAATTGTGGGATTAACCAGAGCTTCTCTATGTCCTTCTGTAGCCAAATTCAGATTGCTTCTCATTTAGTTTGTTCCCTGTCCAAGGGCCTGATAAAATCCATTTATAACACAGTCTCACCCAGTCCCTGATGGAAGAGATAATTTCTGAGTATTAAAACAATGGATTGAATAATTGTTGGACCACTTGGCTATTTCAGTGGTTTTCTTTTTCTGGAAAATTGTAGCCATTTTATAACTTATTTTGTTATAGTTTGACAAAATCCAAACCTAAATTTATTCTCTTAGGCGATATCTCTTAACCTTATTCATAAGGAAATAGACCTTCTAAAGTGACTTTGACAAAATATGAATGGGCTTACTCAACCTTTTAAAAAAGCAAACTGGATGCTTAGATCATGAAATTCAATGATCCAGTGATAATCATGGGAAAAGCAAGAACAGCCTTGAAAAGAGGAAGAAGAGGTGGACCAAAGAGGAATAAAGAAAAAAACTTCTGGAAGCACCAACAGTAGGATAGCTGTCACCACAGAGTAACCATGTGCCACTTGCCGTGCACTGTGTTTGGGACATTACCTGTATTACCTCGTTCAATTCTTGCTTCTACTGTATTCCATAGCTATCTTCCTCCCATCTTATGGATTAGTGCTCAAGATCACACAGTAATACGTAGCAGCACTTGGCTTTAAAACCACATTTTCCTAATTACAAAGCCCATTTCTTTGTTCTATGCCTTACTTGATTTGCACTGACTAGGGCTGGAAAAGGTGTGTTGACCATTATGGTAGAAGAAAGAAAGGAGGTCCTTATTTTCTTCATTGAAACTCTTACAGATAGTGTAGAACTTGGCTGAAAATGTAGAAGACACAAAATGGGATACAGAAACAAAACATAAGATCGCAGTAATAGCCAGGTTTGGGCCCCTGGAAAAGTCATCTAATGAAAAAAGATGGACTTGGCCTGCACATGCACTAGCACGTGGAGTGAGTTTCCTTATTAAAGAATAAAAGCATTTTGTAGTCACCATTTTGCATAATCGAAAATGTGTAAGAGAGGTTACCTTTACACAACATTATACACTTTGATGTTTCCATTCGCTATGCCAATTTGGCTTTCTGATACAACACTCACTATATAGTCAGTCTCCCTCTGAGAGCTTTCTTCCAGATCAAAACAAAGATGGAGTGGCTTGGATTATTTTGGTATGTGCATTGCTCCTTCTCTGAGGCAGAAATGTTTGCATTTCTGCTGTAAGGTCACTGGGAGACTAGCTCTGCACATAGAATTTCAAATATAGCCTTCGTACTCCATTTCTCTTGGTTAATTTACATATTGTTGCTGTCTCACCTGTTAGCTTTGCAGAGAACATACATTCAAGAAGAGTAGGAAGTTTGCTGTTGCCCAAGGACGAGGTTGAGATATTTACAGTAGATGGAAAACTAGATCCAGGTGAGAAGGATTTCTTATAAGATTCTTGTCCCCTTTCTCTCCCACTGAAACAGATTTTGAAACTATCAAGAGAGATTCTCTGTTTTGCTTCAGTTGATTGTTTTACATCATCTTTTATAATACTGTTCATCCCCTTCCATTCCTTTCCACTTTTTAAGCTTATTTTGTAATCTTTTTGCCACACTTTATTGTTAAATTGATTGTTTAGTCATTGATCTCCCCCATTAGACCATAAACTCTCTCTGTCTTGTTCAAAATTGTACACTCAGCACATAGCCACGCACTTGACACTCATGGGTTATTTGTAGAATGAATGAGTGTTAATTGAGTGGTTGGCTTCAATAATTTTTTTACAGGCTCATTAACATGTTTCCCTCAATATTCAACTAGATTTTTTTTGTTATGAATACATGGTATCTTATTTAAGCAATATAATAATCTTAACATGTAAATATATTTTTCAAAGAGTGTACAGAAAAACTCAGATAAGCTGACAAACTGGGCAGAAAAGGAGCTCCCATGTGTATAGAGTTATCAGCTCCTTTTTTTTCCTTCCAGGCTGCGGAGAGCTTGAATCTTCTCCAGCTTACACTTCCCTCTGCAGCTGCTCGCCCATGGGGACTCCGCAAGCTTCCAAAGCTGAGCAGCCACAAAGGCTGCTGGGAGATTGTTGCCCATGGGGAAACTGAGGGGTAGTGTGACTTTGGCTGCCAGTGCCACTAGAATTTATTTAGATTTTAGCATGATAATCCAGACAGTGCCCACCTTCTCAGAAAGACACAAGTTTAAGAGAAGTTTATTTACCAATACAATGAGTAAATGTACTTTTTTTCCTTTTGAATTAGAAGAAGATGAGTCATACTGAAGACAATGTAGATTCCTAGGTGTTCATCTTTATGAGCTTTTAATTTAGTTTTCTTTTTACATATTTCCTCCTTTGTTTGAAATTTTTTTTTGGTGGAAGAGGAAGGAATGCAGAAAACATAGAAAAATTATTTGTTGTAATTTTTTATTCTTACTCAAAATTAATATGAAGTATCCACCTACTTCTAATAAAAGACTCATGTAGATGAGTTAACCTAATTTAGGTCAAGTTTATTCCTCAATACCAACATTATAAGCCCATTTAATTCAATTCAACAAATACTTATTGGCCATTTTCTCTCTGGGTAAAGAATGTGAGTATGTGATCCATATAATATATAATAAATATATAAATGAACCTAAAAATAAGACCGATTGTTTAAGCTATGACACACAAAAATGAACATGACAAAAATGTAGACAACATTTCTAAAAAAAACTCCAATCTAAGTAGAAAACCAAAATGATTTTATGGGAGTTTTCCCTTTTTATTTAAATTTTTCTCTGATTCGGTTCCTGTAATTACTATTTTTCTTCCAAAGTCTGTAGGCTGAGTCCATGAGCTGCCAACCCTGTGGGCCTGAGATACTTGGAAAATAACTAGGATGTTAAAATTTCAAATAGAGTTTGGACCTTCCATTTCCTTAGGCAAATAATTGTTCTTGTGTTGCCAACTCTACTGATGATCTTTTGCTTCTAGAAAAATTTGAAAAAGAAATCCTTGGAGTTTTTTGTTTTTCAAAAATCAACTTATAAAACCAAAACAAGCTTGCCTGGTGTACTATAATAGTTTCTTCCTGAAGATATCTCAGGAGAGTGAAGTGATCAGAAAGAAAAGCGATAGGAAATATTTGCCTTTCTTCACTTAAAAGACAAAAACAAAGCAAAAGAATAACAAACATTTGCTATTCTGAGGAAGTGGAAGAAAGGTACAAATCGTAAAACTTCATTAATATTGTAAAGCTTGTTAATATCATGTGGCCTTCGTAAGTTCCTGTTATTTGATATGCTTGCAGGATAGAAAGATCCAAAGACGAAAACATTGGAAAGTAGTAACTTTGTGTGGATGTATATTGCTGTCATGGAATTTTGGGGACACATGTCTAGGTGCTCCCATTATGATGGTTTGTGCTTTAAGAGTGTCATATTCTGCTACTTTTGCCTACCGCTGTTGGGTTTACTTAGGGGGGGATCAAACAGAAATATGACCCTTCATCCTGTGAGTACATGGCTAGCCCACTTTAGGTAGAGCACCTTGGAGCACAGTGGGACAAAGGATTAAGGTGCTTATGCAAAGGCCTCATGGCGCCTGCATGGCTGAATTGAGAATGAATTTGGTTAGAAGAGAATGGCCGTAATACAGAAATGAAAGAGTGAAGCTAGCTTCATCCAGAAGAAATTGAGCAGGGTAGAAGGAGCTGTGACTTACATATTGCGGTTTGAAGTCCACGGAATTTTTGTTCAGAACTGTTAGTTGGAACTTCTTTTCCTGGCTAGTTTTGCTGGTGTGACGGATCTGAATCCGATGGTGCTATGAGGGCAGGCAAACCTGGATGGAACTGGCAGCAGGTGAGGATGAGGGTCCATGAGGTGGACTTCCAAAAGGGCAGAGGGTCCTGCCAAAGATCCTGAGGGGAGGGGGCAAATTTGGACTTGAACAAGCCATTTTAGTTCTACTCTTTAGACTCCGCAAACCCTTTAAAACCAGTCTTGTTTTCAACACCTATGTGATATCCTCCTTGGACTAAACAAGTAACATTTTAGTTTGGCTTCTGTTTTCCTTTAAAAAATTGGTATGGCTGAATATTTTATCATAGGCTAAAACTGAATTGTTTTCTTTAAATAGCACCTTGAAAATAGATCACATAAAACCAAAATAAAGCCAGATAGTTTTAGCAAATGTATATTGGCCTTTAGAGAACTTATTTTGGTAACCAGTTGAGTTTCTTTTTAATCACATATTTCTGCTCCCCTGGAAGATCTGCCGATTTTAGAGTTCTAAGCAACACTAGCCCCATGAAGTTTTCATCCACCAGATCTGTTCCTTACCATCTTGTCTTGTGTAAGAGACTTCTGGAACATGTAAACCAATGATGAGGTACAGATAGATCTTTCTCTCTCTCACCTTAGTTCCTAATTAATAGGTCCAGTTCTGGGTATAAATAGTTACATAGGAAATATTTTCTTACCTTTTCTAACAAATTATTTTTTCAAGTTTTTATTTAAATTCCAGTTAGTTAACATACAGTGTAATATTAGTTTCAGGTGTACAATATAGTGATTCAGCAATTCTATACATCACCGGGTGCTCATCACAGCAAAGTGCACTGCTTAATCCTCATCACCTATTTAACACCCCCCCCCCCCCACAACCTCCCCTCTGGTAACCATGTTTTTTCTCTAGAGTTAAAATTCTGTTTCTTGGTTTGCCTTTCTCTTTTATTCCCTATGCTCATTTGTTTTGTTTCTTAAATTCCACATATGAGTGAAATCATATGGTATTTTCCTTTCTCTGACTGACTTATTTCACTTAGCCTTATACTCTCTAGCTCCATCCATGTCGCTGCTAATGGCAAGATTTCATTCTTTTTATGGCTGAGTAATATTCCATTATATATATACACCATCTCTTCTTTATCCATTCATCAGTCGATGAACACTTGGGCTGTTTCCATAATTTGGCTTGTAAATAATGCTGCTATAATCATCAGGGTGCATGTATCCCTTTGTATTATTATTTTTATATTCTTTGGGTAAATCCCTTAGATTCTTTAGGTAAATACAATTGCTGGATCGTAGGGTAGTTTTATTTTTAACTTTCTGAGGAACTCTAACAAATTATTTTTAATTAATTAATTAATTAATTAGTTTGTTTAAAGATTTTATTTATTTGAGAGAGAGAGACACAGAGGGAGAGAGAGAGAGAGCATGGGCAGGGGGAGAGGGGCAGAGGAAAAGGGAGAAGCAGACTCCACGCTGAGCAGGGAGCCTGATGTGGGACTCGATCCCAGGACCTTGGGATCATGACCTAAGCTGAAGGCAGATGCTTAATTGCCTGAGCCACCCAGGTGCCCCTAACAAATTATTGTTAATGTAGAAGTAGGTGGTGTGTTTTTCTTCTACTAATCTAAGTCCTATCCTGGAAACTCAGTCTCTTAATCATATGCTAAACAAGCATTGATTGAACATCTCCAGTGCAACAAGCATTGTGCTAGACATAGGAGGTATAGACATGAAAAATCCTCTGTGTGCTCACAGAACTCATGGTCAAGTGGGGGATATGCACAAGAAACTAGGAATGCCAACTCAGTATGGTAAATGCTATGCCGGGGTGCCCTATGAACACAGGGTAGAGCCCTATAACGTAGCTGAGGGAGGAAGTGGATTAAAAAAGAAAGATCATAATTAAACTGTGTTCTTAAAGGATGAGGGAGATTTAGTTAAGGTGGAGAAGTCTATACAGGTATTTTAGGTCAGTAGTAGAGCACTGGCAAAGGACTAGAGGCAAGTGACATGAGGGAAGGTCATTATGTGTGGTCGAAGCACTGGCAGAACATGGGGTCATGGAACATGAGACAGAAAGGAGCCCCAATCGTGGCCTTGCATGTCAAGAGCACAGACTTTAATACAAAGCAAGGAGGACTTTAAACTCGTGGGCACAGAAGCATTTTAAGCAGGTGAGTGAGGAGATTTTGCATTTTCAAAAGGCCACTCAGTTGAGGTTGAGGAGAATGTGTTGGTTGAGGCGGGAGGAAGCTCTTTGAGAAAATCAGTTAGGTGATATGTACCAATTCAGCTGCGATAGGAAGAGTTTTTAAGCCAAGGTACTAGTGAGCTGTAGGTGAGGGAATAGGCATACGAGTTACTTAGGAGGAAGATTCTTTGGGACGTGGGATGATATTGTGGGGGAGAGAAGTTGAGAGATGGTGCAATAAAAGGGTCAATTGCAGGCCTCTGGCTTAGGTAGCCAGGGGTCCTGTTTACTAAATAAGGATATTAAAAAAAAGAGGATGTGGGGGACAAAATTATGAGTAGGTGAAATTTGAAGGTCTATGGAACACAACTGGAGATGTCCAGAAGGCAGTCTATGTGGAGCTCAGAAGAGTCACGTGAGCTGGAGGGGGTGCGCACCTCAGTAGAGAGGAACGATTGACAGCCACGAGTGTGGTTAAGACATCCAGAAAGGATAGGGGGAATTCAGTTACAACACCAATATGGACATTTAGGTTATTGTCATTCACTGGGAGCCTTGGTATCATGTGTGAATATTTTAGTCCCCTTAGAATAACAAATTTCTACCTGATATTTAAATTAATTCATTTCTTCTTCACTATGCCTCTGTGCTCCTACTCTCTTTTGTGTTGTTCTCTGCAATGATGGGATCAGCTGATCTGTACTTTCCTGGTAATATCAAGGCCCATATTACTGAATTGGCTTAATGGTTTCTCTTTACTGCTACAAACTCTGCTTTCAAATTTTACTTACCCGCTGTAGGTTTTTTTCTACCCCTAATAAATGTGAGCGTTGTGATCATGAAGACCCAGGTCAATGCCCAACGTAACTGAAGACTTTCTTCCCAGGAACAAATAGTTGTTGAGTGCCTCTATTTTCCAGACTCTTTCCAGGATCCAGGGATTCAGCAGTGAACATCTTCAGCATTTACCCAGAGGTCATGGTGGGAAAGTCTCAGCCTTCAGTTCTAGACAACAGAATAAGAGACAGTGGGAGCAATTGCAGGGCTGGAGGTGGGGAAAACCTGTGCATTTGGCAGAGGTCAAGGAAGAGCATGATATTACAACTTTTTTCCATCGTAGTGCATTAGTTGTAACTTATCTTGCTTTGTCATCTGAACATTCTCCCCCAACTTTGGGCTGTACTTGTGTCATCCTTTTTTTATGTCAGTGTGTCTTGCATTTCTCTGTCACTGTTACCTGATTATTTTCCCTAGCCTGCCCCCGCATCCTGTCTCCAGTGATCCATTTTCCTAATTCTGTGGAGAGTGCAATGTTCTTTTAATTCGTTTTCTATGACATTGCAGCATTTGACCTCTCCAAGCAGCATCTACCCAGGTGCCTCATGTGATTTGCTACCCGTGTGTATCCAGCTCTACACACTCAACACATGGATACAAAGGAGTAAGATCACTTTCGTAAGAGTGACATAGGTGTGTTTTCTTTCCTAAGTGAAAATGATCCCAACGTGAGCCTCCACCAGTAAGGCAAGGGCTTTGCCGAGTTGTAACGCACAGTTCTCTGTAAGCTTGCCTTGTTTTCTCTTGGGACCAACGGTGTTCATCTCTTGGCTGGACGGCTGTGTGTAGTGAGCTTCAGGCAGCGTCACGCTAAATGCCATGCGGCGGTGTATGCCCGGCCTCACTTTGCTGCTCTCTGGCCATCTGTAAGTGTGCTGGGTGGTTCTCCTCCTTCCGTGGCTATTTTATTACTCCCTGGGGCAGAGAAGATCTTCCTCCTGTTGTTCTTTTATCCTAATGGGAATCCAAGTCAATTCACAGTAAGTGGTAGAACATCTACTCTGGATATAAGACACTGTGCCAAGTGCCAGAGATAATATCTAAAGAAGTTGCCATCTCTGCTTTAGAGGGGCTTATAATTTCATGGGGGGATATAGATCTTTCCTGAAATAATGAAAGGATCAGCATTTTGAGTCTTTGCTTTCCTTGCCTTTTTCTTGGATTCTTACTGGGAACCTGTTCAATTGTACCTAGTGGAAAGAACTAGTCTGTTTTACACTTTCATTCCACGGGAGGTGTCCTCTCACCCCCCTTTCTAAGATAGCAACCTCCCCCCCAGACGCACTCTCTGTCCCCTTTCCCTGCTAAACTTTTCTTTTTCGTATTTATTATCATCTAACGCAATATACATTTTACTTATTTTTCATATCTATTATCTCTTTCCTATGCCATGAAGACAGGGATTTTCATCAGCTTTATTCATTGCTGTGTCCCTAGTGCCTCAGTAAATATTTGTTGAATGAATGAATAAATAATTCAACGCATGCACTTATTCTTTCCACAAATACCTACCATGTGCCATGCACTTGGGATGAAATGGTGAATAAAATTTCTGTGATCCTGCCCTCATGTAGTTTACATTTGGTGGGAGAGACTGACATTAATTAAATAGGCATATAAATATGTAATTACAAACCCCATTTGTATATCCTGTCCTCATAAGTGATCAACAGCTACTAAAAACCTGCTTTACACTGTAAACTTTCAACTGTCTAAACCTGTCTCTTAATCTGCAGAGAGATTTATCATCACCATATTGGTAAAGACAGTAAAATCGAACATTTCCTGGCAAACAGACTTGTTTAAGAGCTAATATAACACTATACTGCCCTCTTCCAGTCTGTCTAGTATTTGGAAAATTAATTTGACAGAGAAAGTTAATATCATATATATAGAATGTCTGTTCGGACTATTCATCCAGTGGGATGCAGGTAGCTGTGTGTGGCTGCAGACATATTCTGGATTAATTTGTTTTCAGAGGAGTCTCTTGTTTCAGCAAATGAAGTTTGGGAACTTTTAGCGCTGTTACAAGGGTAGCAGATTTTTTAATGTTAATCATAGAATATTCTAAGCCCATTGAATTTCATAGGCTTTTAAAATGAATTACAACCCAATCTGAACTTTGAGTTTCAAAACATAAATGTTTTGTTCCAGAAGTGCTTTTGAAGCTTAACCTTATTACTTGAAAGGTTGATATAATTTCTTTGCCTTGAGATTGAATCTTTAGGGGCAGATACAAAACATTAGTTTTTGTGGGATTATTTAAAAAGAATGTTAATCACAGCAACTGCTCAAGTTTTTCTCATATCCACTTGCCCAGGAGTAAAAAATAATATTTGTTTGAAAGTTTCATCCACAATTAGCCTCAGTACTGTAATACTGCTTTTTCTTGTTCAATTCCTGTAATAAGCCATCTTCTGAGTAATAGTTGGTAAATAAAGTTGTCATATATACTGACAGTAAAAACCAAACTATCACTGCCCACAGGCCCCCCTCCCCTCCCCAAATTTTAGGATTGCAGAATTAACGTAGCATTTTTTTTTTTTAGATCTAAATACATACCAGCTGCTGTCTTTTAAAGTCTCATATCATTTTGTTAGCACAATGCCTGCCTACGTGAGCAAAAACATGGGAACTGCATCCTAATGCAGTTGACAAGATTTTTTATTTTCATGATTACTTCTCTGCCTTTTTTTATTTTGCCTGCAGGCAAAGGTTGGCATACATGTCAAGAGAATGTTCTCCAGCTGGGGCCTGCAGTACAGAGAATTGTATATACCAGAGGGCTCATGGGACTCTAGGCAGATTATTATGGTAATATTGGACGTTGCTGTCCTCTCTCTCCCACAGCTGGGCCGCCTCTCTCATTGTAAGTATTGAAGCAATATGTTTTGCAAATTATACGTTGGGAACAACAGGGACCCAGTAAAGTGAAGAAAAAGAGAAACATTGCAAAATGTTGCCTTTAATATTATATTTTTCTTGTTCATCAAGCAAAATAAATTAAAGCTTTAATTTTTTTTAATTAAATGAGGATCGTATATTGAAAAAAGAGCTATAAGAGTAAAAACTTAATATTGATTTTATTGAGTGAGAGTTTCAAGAAAATATCGTTACAGAGAAATTAGAGAGTAGCCTGATTCAAGAGAATCATGGTAAGATTACATAATAGCCTTTATTACGGATTTCAGAAATCCTTTTGAGTCCAATGAAGCTGGGTTAGCAAAAACTGCACAAAAAATATCATTTTAATTAGAGCTAATGTGATCTCGTCATGGTCCCGCTGTTTCACGCAGGATGAAAATGCGTGTTACTTTATTAGTAATGCATCTTAGGAAAAAAATGTCACTTCTGATTTCAAACATTTGTTATTAAAGTACATTTTAATACAATAGTAGAGCAACATGATTGATTTGGTGAAATGAGGCATTAGTGAAATTCAGGCAAAAAGGCTTAAAAGCCTTCTTAATTGAGGAAGAAATGTTTCCTTCTGTCTGGCCTTCCTTTCTGGAAACATTAATAACAAAACAAGAGTCATATTTCTATTGCAAATTTCGAAGATACGTCATATGAGAGAGAGTAAAAATGCCAATAATCCAGAAATTAGCATTTTTTTCCCCTTATAGAGCGCAAAGTTTCCCCCCAAATTTAAAGTTGTAGGCTAATTTTAACAAATGCTCTGCTGTTTCAGTTTTCGGTAATGAATTTAAATTTATTCATCAGCAAACATTTCCATGTCTGTCTCGACAGAGAATCTACAACTCATTCTTTGGGATTCAGCTTTCATTATTTCAGGGAGTCTTAACTCAACTTCTTCATTCAGAAATGAAATCCTGCATCCTTAGAATAAGACCCTCTGATTTAAAAACTTAGGAGTGTGCTTCAAATCTTCCTCTTCAATTCTTGGTTTAGCCAGCCAGAACCTCCTCACACGAGACAATCATATTAAGTACAGCACATTAATTTGTCATGTGTCTCCTCTTCCTTCGCCACAAACCCATAAAACGGCTCACCATGTGCCATCTTGTGCCTAATATATTTATCCAGTCTATTTATTTGATATCATGCCAATATATTTTAGCTTGCTATTGATAGGGGTGTCCTCACACAATTTATTCCTCTCTGCTAGATATTCATTTAGGAGGAATTGAGTAAATAAAAGCCTGGTAGGAAGTGATGTTCAATGTAATTGCCAGCCTCTGTGATCTTTACTGAATTATAGTTATCATTTGGAGGTGGTAGTAGTGGGGGAAAAAAGCAGCGATTCTCTATTGTTTTTCAGCATTGTTTCTCATTATTCCAGTCACTGTCTCAGTGTTTGGTCAAAGAGAGCATAAATACTCGGTTTGATTGACGTGACCACGGGACTTACTTGTTTCTTTCCAGCCTCCACGGCTTGATGCAGAACAGAGCTGTTTTAGCGTCCTTTTCAGTCTCTTGTCACGTGAGGGACGCCTGGGTGGCTCAGTCGGTTAAGCGTCAGACTGTTGATTCAGCTCAGGTCATGATCGCAGGGTCATGATTTCAAGGTTAGGATCTCAGGGTGGAGAGACTGAGCCCCATGTCAAGCCCAGCGTCAGGCTCTACGCTGGGTGTGAAGCCTGATTAAGATTCTCTCTCTCCCTCTGCCCCTCCCCCTCCTCTCTCTCTACAATTATAATAATAATTAATAATAATTCTTGTCATGTAGACTCTAGCAAGTTTATTCCTTTGAAAGTCTTAGAGGCTGAACATAAAGCAACTTTTGATTTTATAAAATAGGCACTTTTCTCAGTGATTTCTTCCTGTGCTTTCTTGGTGTGGGAGAGCCTTTGTAGGCAAAAAAATTTTATAATAAGTCCCCGTTTAAAGATTTTGTTTTTATGTATTTGAGAGAGAGAGCGAGTGAGAGCGAGAGCGAGAGCACGAGTGGAGGAAGGGGCAGAACGAGAAGCAGGCTCTCCACAGAGCAGGGAGCCCGATGCAGGGCTTGATCCCGGGACTCTGGGATCGTGACTTGAACTGAAGGCAGACGCTTAACTGAGCTACCCGGGCGCCCCAGTCAACCCCCATTTAATGTTAAGCAACCAGTCCTTTCAAATGGGGACCCAACACACACACACATGCTCTATTTTCCTACACATAATGTCATGCTCTAGTGGCTGGTGGTAATACAACGTTCTCTTGTGGGGTTTTGCTGGTGAGAATATAGGCACCATGAAGACCTGGGAGAGGAGTAGAGGCTTGCTTTTCTATTTCTCTGGTCATACCGATTCTCATATTATGGACCCAGCATGTGATTCACTAATGATGAGTGGATGAAATAATATTCCACATTAGATCTATTCTCCTTATTTTTACTTGAATTTTTATTAGCAAAAAACATGCTTTTTTTGGTGATGTTTTTCATGTATTAAAATGTAGGTGTCAGTCCACTTGGCAGCCCTTCTAGCCTATTACCTGATGGGAGCCAAGTCAGAGAAAATAAAGACACAGCAGTGGCTACAAGATCTTTTTCTCTCTTTCTTCCTACTATTTAGAGATATGTATGGAGAATATTGGGGTCCAGACCCAGATTTGGATTTCTATTGTGCAAAAGATAGGATTCCCATCATGCCAAGCCACTAGACAGAGCTTAGCAGTAGAGGAGGTCATGGTGGCTCTCAGTGCTAACTAGTGAAAGGGGTTGGTGGCTTTCAGGAACAGAGTGGCACTTTTGGGGATACTCATCATATCAGTATGTTCAATTGCCATCAGTTAATCTTTACTGAGTGCCTACTATGTGCAAAGGTGTGGGCTAGGCTTTGCAGGGGATTCAGAAGAAAATGCAGATACAATTTCTGCCCTCAGAGGAGTTTACAGTTTTGGTAGGGAGACAAATAAGGATAAAGCTTAGGCTACAAATGGCCAGGAGGAGGGGCACAGACATCATGGGCTACAGTAGATCAGAGTGATCAACACGGGTTAGAATATCAGGACAAATTTCAGATAGCAGAGTTGGATACGAATGTCAACTTCTAGGGGAGAGTGAACAATCTAAAACAAGGGACTGAAGGGTGAAAGCGTTTCAGTGGAGAGTTTCTGAGCCCCACATGAAGACTGTCTACCCACTCTGTATTTTCGGAGACAACTTTGTGCTAAGGTTTAGTGGGGACATTCTCCCAGAAGGTCATGTCTGTAGGAATCTTGAAACAGGTCCGGATGGGAAGAAGGTTGACTTTTCAGGCCTAGGAAATGAGCAACTCACTTATATGAACTCCATTTAAATTTCAAATTATCTTAAAGTCTTGGGACACTTCCTACCCATGACCAAATTCTTCTGGAAGTGTTGCTTACATACCTGGCTGCATGCGGGCAGATTCAGCTAGTGGGACTTGACACTTTCTCCATCATTCATTGAATATGATCTCCTTTGACCAATGTAAAGTTTTTCTTAATGAACACTGGTGACTTTCACATAGATATATCCTTTCACAGTCCAAAGAAAATTGGAAACTGCTAAAGGAGTGCAGAGAAACACTAAATGCTAACAAATTTTGCCAATTCTCCTTGCAAATGAAGGGTTTTATGTATATATATATATTTACACACACATATACATATGCTCAAAATGTGTTTTTCTGGGCATACTAGCTAAAAGTTTAAGTGCCTGGGCCCTGCCATAAACATTCTGAATGTGAATCTCTGTGATCAGAGTTAAGAGAATCTGCACTTTTAACAATATCCCTAGTTGATACTTACGTACAGTAAACTATGAGATCTACCAGTACAGAATTTGCACAATGCAGTCTTTGCATTTAATTTACAAGGAAACTGGACTGGCCAACTGGCAGTAAAATACCAGATTAGCATCTATGAAATTCAAGCTAACATGCTCATAACATCAGAAGATGCCAGGTGTGGCTCGAGGCTCTTTAATAGATATTGTGCCTTTTAGTTCTCACAATACTGTTATGGAGGCAGGTGTCTTATTTTTCCATTGTACAGATGGGGGTAAATAAGCTCAGAGAGGTTTGTGACTATCTGGAGATCACCCAGGAGTTAAGTGACAGAACCTGGATTCAAGCCACAACATCCCAGTTACCTCCATAGTGCCCTACGCTGGTTTCTCTCTGCTGCCCAGCGGGGTCCTCACGCTAATCATCTACTGTAGTATTAGGAAACCAATTTCTTTTTACCAGTAACATAAGTAATACCTGATTAGGAGGAAAACTCTACTAATGCCACATTGCGTGATAACCTCACATCCCTTTCTCTGAGCTGCCTCTGCCATCATTAGCGTGCATGTGGGAAGCTGCAGTGGGTGTGTGCCAACAGATACAAGTAGGAAAAACTGAATTCTACATTAAAGACATTGAATTTGGCCCACATTTATTTTATGAAGGAAAACGAGAAGGGCAGTGTAAGGGTAAGGTATGTGCATGAGGGATGATGTCCATACTAGCCATCCAAATTTTCCAAACCGTATCAAACTCTACAATAAAGCATTAGTTTGCAATAAAGCGTGCTGGATAAAGACAGGACTTTGGAGTCAGCTTATCTGGGTATAAGTCTGCTTTCTGTCCCTAAAAGCTGTGGGACATCAGGCAGGTTGCTTATAGTTCCTGAGCCTTAGTTCTATAAAATGGGAATAATGGCAGAGCTTTCCTCACAGAGCTGCTGGTGAGAGTAGATGAGATGGTTCATGAAAAACTTGTAGGACAGTGCCCGACACATGCTAGCCTGTGTCATCAGTGTTAGTCATGTTAAAAAAAAAAAATCAGGCTCAGGGTCTGGACACAGTAGACCCTCAGAAGTGTTTGGTCAATATAAGGCTATATCATGAATGTTTCCCTACCTTTAGGGGCACAGTGTCCTTTGATAGCTCCCCTTTCTTTTTTTTTTCATTTGTTTAAAGACTGACCTGATATTCGTCACTTTCCTAAATAGAGATCCTTGTTTAGAACCCGGTTAGATTCTGCCCTATTCTTGGAAATGCTGGTATTTTGAAGATAAGAGAATAGGTTGGGTGAAGGAAGACGGAGAGGTGGAAGATTCCTTCAGTCATAGTTCTAATACCTGAGCATGGGCTGTCGTACCTGACTGGTCTCTTTCCCCTTCACTCTTGTTCTGTCTTTGGCATTCTCTTTCCGCTTCAAGACACCCAGACGCTGGGGATCACCATCCTTTGTCTCCTACTCTTGGAGTTGAGTTGTGCTTGCACAGAATTGCAGCTCACCCTCAGTCCGCCACCCCCAACCACGTCCCTCCAGCCCATAACTGCTGCTTTTCCTTGGAAGTGGGGTGTGTGTGTGTTGGGGGGGGTTAGGAGGTAGGTTCCTTTTTTAACCTGGAACCTTTCAAAGCCAAGGTGTAAATAACTGATGTGACTAAAGCAATTAAATTAGCAGTAAAATTAGCAGTAACTTAGCCAAAAACTATGTATATGGAAATGAGGACCTTTTGAATAAGTTTGGTTATTTTCCTTTGAAAAGTAGAAACTTGAGCAAAGCTGCTCAGTGTTTGGGTGCTCACCAGAATCCACTTGGGAACCTGTTCAAACCACATAGCCTTTGACCACCCAGTTTCCCCCCCAAATTCTGATATTCCTCCTCTCTGCCCCCTGAAGAGAACCAGCCCTAAAAGAATAAGAAGTAGAAATGATGGTGTGTGTATGTGTATGTGTGCATATGTGTGTATTTTTAACACAAATTTTTTAATTCTCTCTGTAAATTATTGAAACATGATCAAGTGTTTTTTTTTTTCTTTCAAACCTCTGAATGAATCTAACTTTATATAACTAGGTTTATTGTGTCAGAGGCTTTTCTCTTTTTTTACAAGAATTAGTAGCAGACTATCTCAATACCTTAAAATTATATTTTGAAACTGGTATCTGTACTATTCGGTACATTTGGGTTATTTTATTCTGTGACTGCTATTGTAAAAGAAAAAAAACTGTTTGTTCTTTCACATTCATGACAATTCTGAGTATAGTCAGCATGGGATTAAATGAAAGATTTCTAACTGCTCCAGAATTCCCGTTTATGTGTACGCTATGAAAAGGTTTCTTGAGGGACTTTTATTTTCTGATTCTTTATCAATTTTATTTCTCTATGTATTATGTGGTGCATTGCTGCTATTATTATTATTTATCTCTACATCACTACCAAAGACAGTATTGCATTTTCCTTCCCTAGATTTTTCTTTTTTTTTTGTCTACCATGAACAACATCAAAGTTTAAATATTTATGGTAGGGATCATTTTAAGAGATATTTTTCTTTCCCCCCTAACCACTTCTAATATGAGATGTTATAAGAGAACAATATGAGAAAGTTAAGATAATATTTGTCTTTATTGGTGTTTTCATGCTGTTTTCTAGTTGATTTACATCATTATTTAATGCCAAAATGTGAGATCTGATAAAATAATAATGCAAAATGCTATATGCTTGCTTGGTTTTTATTGTATCAATTTGTATTGAAAATACATAAAATATTTAAAAAATAATAATGCAAAAATTAATTAGGTCTGATGAACACTGGGGTGTTCATCTTGACAGTCCTTGAGTAACTGTGTTTTGGTTCTGGGGAGAATGCACTGTTGCTTTGGAAGAAATGAGGACTTGGTTGGAGGGAGGCTGTAATATCAACTGTCACCTCTCACCCCCAAGTGTTTTCATTTTGTTCAAGAATCCCACAGAGGTTTTATGGGTTGTCAACAGTGCTTGTTACTAGGCAGGGATTAATCAACAAGTATTTATTACAGACAAACAGATGGTTTACCAAGTGCTTTTCACCTGCATTATTCAATATCATCCTCACACCAGCTCTGTGAAGCAGGAACAAAACCTCATGTTGAAATGACTAACCATTAACCCCATAACTGATCAACAGTGGAGCCTGATTCCAGTTTCTGAAATGCATCCTCCTATATCCTCCTACAAGGTGGCAGGGCCTGTGCTCAGTGTTTTATGAATAATCTCTATGATTCTCACACCAATTCTACAATGGGGTATTACTGTGCTTAGAAATGATCAGGTCAAAGCCTAGTGAGATGAAGAGGCTCGCCCAACACCATGTAGTTTGGGGCACCAGGATTGGAACCGAGGCACGCCTGATCCTGAGACTGCATTAAAACTCCATGCTGCCTCAATGTCTTTTCTACTGGCTTCCACAAGAAAACTCGCCATATGTTATCCATTAGTAATTCTTCCAACCAGCTATGATATACCAACATTTCTCAGCTCAACTGTAAGAGTTATTCAAGGCATGTGATGTAGCTCCTGTCCTTTCAGATGGATTAAAAAGGAACCTGACTTAGGATCTTTTATTAAAATTTATTTTTGCCTATTAAAAAAAATGCTAAAGAAGAAGTTCTTTCAAGATCTCTGTAAGAAGGCATATTAGTGAGCATTTGTGCTGGTATATTGTCTCAGCCAAGGGAAAAGAAACAGACTTAAGCTGTGAAAGGAGAATGCAGATTAGTAATTACCACCATTTATCCTGCTTCTGCAGGGTGCAGGCGAGGGACATGGAAGGACCCATGAAGAATGTGAGACAAAATCCTCATCACTGTGGTACTTACAATCCAGCTGAGCAGACCAAATTTACATGTGTGTTCACTGCCTGTGTTGTAAACCACAAGAGGAATCCTGCTCTCGTTTGGCATTTTGTGTTTGCCCTCTCCTTGCTGCCGTTCTAGCTCCGTGACGGTACTGAACATCTATAATTAGGGAATTTTAAATAACGAGAAAATACTTCTGCTTCCAGCCAACATAGAGGAACAGGATCAGGTTTATTCCCCCACCTGAAATCAAATAAACCCAGAAAAAATTTTTTAAACAACAAAGGACAAGGACCCCCAAGGAATAGGAAACAAATAAGGTCAGGTCTATGATTGCTCCAACTAACTGCATAGAGTGTTGGTGTGGCAGCTCAGAAAAGAGGAATCCAGGCTATGAAGGTCAGACTCCCTGAATTGAGGAGACAGAGATGTGAGTCTGGGGAGAGAGATGAAGGTGGCTGAAGTTCACAGGAGAAAGTATTTGAAAAAGAACCCCAAAGATCTGCAGAGGCCCTCCTTGAATATCTGAGTACTGATTCTTGCACACCTGTGCAGAAACTAACCATAATTGGAGAAAGGACTATCTGAACGGAGTATAGAGAAAAATGCCTCACACACCCACAGGGATAGGCGTAGGGTCTGTTCCCAACAGCCAGACTGGAAAGCATTAGCCCTGATGGCATATCAATAGGTTACTCAGAAGGGATTTAGCCCAGTGGTGGGGAAGAATTAGCCCTACACTAAACAGAGCTCTGATCTCAATGAACAAAGTGAGACCTGAAAAGATCAGACTGTTTTCATGTGACTTAACTTCATCCCAGAATAAAGGTCAAGAATATTTAGTATTTATAGAGATACCAAGTATCCAGAATCCAAAAAGGGAAAATTCACAATGTCTGGCTTCCAATCAAAGATCACCAAGCAGGCAAAGAAGCAGGAAAATACAACCAGGAAGAAGGAGAAAAATCAATGAATCAAAACCAACCCAGAACTCCTATAAATGTTAGGATAATAGATAAGGACATTAAAATAAACCTTTACGGTTTTTCATCTGTTAAGAAAGTCACGTCAGTTGGCCATATCAATCGGTGGCATGGATGTGGAAAAACAGAAACTTTCTCATACGCTGCTGGTGAAAATGTAGAACGGTACATCCATTTTGGAAGAGTTTGACAGTCTTTTAAGAAGTTGAACATAGACTTCCTGTATAATCTAGCCATTCACCTCCCCTATTAAAAGAAAACATGCGTCTATACAAAGACTTGTGTACAAATATGGTATATTCATAGGAACTTTATCTGTAATTGCAAAAACCTCAAAACAATCCAAATGTCCATCAACAGATAAAGGATAAACAAGTTGTGGTATGTCCATATAATAGGCTACTACTCAGCAAAGAATAGCAATAAGCTATAATATATATACACCAAAATGGA
Organism: Phoca vitulina; assembly: GCF_004348235.1. NCBI lineage: Eukaryota > Metazoa > Chordata > Mammalia > Carnivora > Phocidae > Phoca > Phoca vitulina. Next base: position 28,753,371 of record NW_022589708.1, on the reverse strand, counting down.
TGAATCTCAAAATAGTTATGCTGAATAAAAGAACTAAAAACAAACAAAAAAAGAGAGTACATACTTGATGATTCCATATAGCACATCATACTGTATGATTTCATTTATTTAAAACTTTAGAAATTACAAAATAATCTATAATGATAGAAATCACATCAGTGGTTGTCTGGGGGTAGGGAGAGGATTATAAGGCCTGAGGAAACTTCTGGAGGTAACTAACTTGACTGTTGTTACTGTTTCGTGGTTATATGGATATATCAAAACATGAAGTTATAAATTTTAACTATGTGCTTTTTATTATACGTCACTTATGCCTCGATAAAGCAATTAAAAAACTCTAAAACAAAAGTAACAAGACTAAAACAAAATAAAGAAGGCTAAAAAATAGTAAGAAAATAATCATTTGAAAAAAATCAGTATTTTCAGCTGTTTAGCTCTTTATAAATTCGTTCATATTTTTCCACTTGAGAATCTTGTCCCCCTCTTAGAATTCCTTTTTGTTATGTTTTCCATTTATAAGAGTGCCTTAAATGACTGTCAGTGTGCCTGGCCCTCTAGGAGGGCCTCCAGATATGTGACATTTGCCTTTTCTTTATTTTTCTGCTTTTAGGTTTCTCATTGATGCTAATCATTCCTCCTCTCATTTCTAGAAATTATTTAGGCCTAGCCTAAACCTTTTTTTTTTTTTTTTTTTTTTTTTTTAAACTTTTATATTGCCAAAAAAAAAAAAAAAATCCACCAGCGGAATATTTATGTTATAAGCTTCTAGATTTTGAGGCACTTTCTGATGTTTGGGTATATGTATTATATTGGGTGTATTCAATATATACTCATTATTAAAGTCATTGATCATATTAATTAGCATATGGAGGTCAAGAACTCTAAATACATTCCCTTAGGGGAAGAAAAGACCAATGGGAAAGCATGTAGAAATATAGATTGGTTTAAGAAAGCCTTCAAGGTACGCAGGAAAATAAATATAACAATTTTTTTTTTATTATTAAGCCAATAAGAATAATATGAAGCAATGGTTCTCAAACCTGGCTACATATTAAAATAGCACGGGAAGATTTTTAAAAATACCCATGGCTAAGCTCCAATTTATACCAATAAACTCAATCTTTGAGAATAGGGTCTATGCTGGTAATTTTATAAATTTCCCCAGATAATTCTTGTACTGCCAGGGTTTCAAGAACCTTGAGTATAGTTGTATGGATTACAGGCATTGGACTAGAAAGACTATCCTCTGCCATTTTCAACCTGAATGACCGTGGCTGAGGAATTACAAAACTGGTGTCAACTCTGTACATTGGAGTGGCTTGCAGAGTTTTACAAACTCCTGATGGCTAGGTCCCTCCCCCAGTGATTTTGCTTTCAGTGGCCTGAGGTATAGGCTGGGCGTGGGGTTAGTTGAAGAAGCTACTCAGGTGATTGTAATGTGCAGCCCAAAGGATGAACCACTGATCTAAAGATGAGCTTCCTCTGTGATGTGGGGTCAGTAGCTTTTGTGTGTGTGTGTGTGTGTGTGTGTGTGTAGTGCTTTAATGAAATAATGTATGTTAAGCACTTAGTATTGCTGTTCAGTTTATAGTAAGCATTTGGTGAAAAGTAATCATTATTTTTGCGTTTTCTGAAATACGTAAACTTTGGAAAAGTGAGATCCATCCAAGAGAATGCCACACCCATGAAGGTTTTGCCAAACTCTGGACAAGTAGGATCTATATTTTTTTAAAAACCTCTAAACCCATGAAGACTGTATGAAGGGATGTTATTTCATATAGAATAGGGCTAAGGCACAATGAGGCTTTGCGATAGTTTCACAAGTAAATTTTATTCCCTTTGAGGGAGAAATTTATCTTATGAGAAAAACATTGGCTTGAAATGGTGCAAATACAAGGGTTGAGGAAGATGGTGAGTTTGCACTCTTGCTCAGACTCACTCAGGAGCTAGTTGAAATGGGTTAGTTGATGAAAAAACCTGATTTTTTTTTTTTAAATCAGGCTTCCTGTTGGTCAGTGATTTTATTTTGGCTGTCAAATATGATGTGTTCCTATTGTGAGAGTAAAGTCACTGAGAGCTAAAAGGTAAACAGTGCCTCGTAAGTGCCCAAACTTGAGCACATAAATAAAAGCCATTGCAGAGACTCCCCGGGACTTCCTCAGATTGGCTGCTCTATGACACTGTCACATCAATAGCCACGTGCCATTAGTCATGAGCTATTGCTGTCCCTCCTCATTTATGTACCTAGCCCTTCACTACCACCGTCTCAGTCCCTTCCCCTCACTGTCGATCCTCCTCAGCCTCTCCGATGGCCAAGGTGTTACCTTCTCAAGGGATTGCTATGATTCTCCTAGGATCCTACATTACCTTGCAGTCCCGTCAGATACATTTTCCATGTTGGAGTGTAAAGCTAGCTTCCCACTCACTCGGTAGCTCATTGCTCTGCTTCCCAGGCCAGTGGAATCCCGCCCGACACACCTACTTGTTATCCTGTGTGTGAGCTCTCTCCTCTCATACCTGGGAGGCCCCTCATGTCTTTCGAGCCCCCACTCTGTTCGGTCACGGGGTCAGGCGTAGTGTCATCATCCCCATGTGATTAACGAGGAACTTGAGGATCAGAAATATGAAATAGTTTGGCCGAGGGCACACAGCCAGTCAGTGGTACCACTGTGGCTTATACCTGGATTTGATTCCGAAGTCCGGGGTTTTCCACTGTTGGTGTATCACACACTGTGACTTAAATTTTTTCTGGTGCTCTTAAGAATGTGTTCTGTGCTGCCCCGATAAATCTCCCTGATTCTGGCCCCCAGAACAGGTATAGTTGAGATGAGCTCCTTCATTCTAACTTGCTATTTCCCCGAATATAATAATTAGAACTTGTGGAAATGTCTTTTTTTTTCAGGGGGTTTGAGGGTGATTTCTGTATTATTATCATGCCTTTTTCAGTTTCGTTTACTGGACTCTGTCTCAAGGAGAAGGATTGCTCTGTTGCCCTTCTTAAAGCTTCGTAAAGATTTCATAACAAAAACATGTCAGCGACCTTCAGAGCAGTGTGTTGTCGGTAAATAACAGACTACTTCTAGAATCCTGTCAAATCAGGATATGTGCTCTATTACGTTTTCTATGAACGCATAGTGTCTGAGTTATGGATGGTCTCTGCCTTCAAGGAGTTTATCATCTGGTGGTAACAAAAACATGTTGAAAATAACAGCAATGATAATTTCCCTTAAATTAATTCTTTATTAATTGTATTGTTAAGACTCTTTAGGTTGTGTAATTTACCCAAATATACACAAAACAAGGGCAGGTGCTTTATTTTCAATCTCTCCAGTGCAAAACCTGAGCCACAAAGTAGATGGGTGACTTGCTTCTAGTCTTCTGGTGGGAACAGGCTGACTCACGGCTTCTGGCAAGCTGTGCAGCGAGGCTGATACTTGTGTCTTTAGCCATGGCCCCGTTGTGAGTGAGACCCAGGATGAAATTGTGAAATTTTTATTTTTAGGAGTGTTTATTGAGGATTGGTGGACTTCTTGGGAATTTTCCCAAGTTTGATAATTAGGAAAAAAGAACTCGTATATTAGGTAAAATTTTATTTGTTTACTAATTTAGTTTTTAAGATTGTATTTTTAAGTAATCTCTACACCCAGTGTGGGGCTTGAACTCACAACCCTGAGATCGAGAGTCACATGCTCTACCGATGCAGGCAGCCAGGTGCCCCAAATTAGGTAAAATTTTCAAGGAACTGTAATACCCTGCATTTATAGTTAGGCAACCGGGTTTTCTTTGTCCTTATACCCCAGACCAGCTATGCTCTACGGACACGTGTTTCAGGTTAGTTACATAATAAGGCATCATGGAGGAGTTCAGCAAGTATTTACTGAAGGCCCATGATGTGCTGGGTACAGTGGTGAACAAGACAGGCAAGATCTCTGATCTCATGGAGAGTGTATTCTAGTTGAGGGGAGCAAGGAGATGGCAATAACCAAGTAAATCATTAAGTAAAGATGTGCTATAAAGAAAAATTAGATTGATGTAATAAAGGATGAGTAGGGATGAATGTAGACAGAGGATCAGGGAAGTTCTCACTTAGAGATGACTTTTGAGTTAAAATCTGAGGGGAAAAAGGAACCAGCCATGTTAAGTTTCTAGGAAGGCTCTTCTAGGTATTCAGAACAGTGAGTGCAAAGGCCCTGTGGCAGGAAAAAACTTAGTGTATACAGAACGAAAAACCAGTGTGACTGGAGCAGAGTGAGAGAGAGGGAGAGTATTAGAATAAGAGGGAAAGGGCCCATTCATGGCAGGACTATGAGAATTTTGGCTCTCACTCTGAGTGAAATAAAGAATAGGGTTTTGAGTAGAGGAGTGTTTTTTTTTTTTTTTTAAAGATTTTATTTATTTATTTGACAGAGAGAGACAGCGAGAGAGGGAATACAAGCAGGGGGAGTGGGAGAGGGAGAAGCAGGCCTCCCGCTGAGTAGGGAGCCCGATGTGGGGCTCGATGTGGGGCTCGATCCCAGGGCCCTGGGATCATGACCCGAGCCAAAGGCAGATGCCTAACGACTGAGCCACCCAGGCGCCCCGAGGAGTGCTTTGTTTTGAAGGTAGTTATGTCTTGGGAGGATCACTCTGTTTCCTGTGTTGAGAATAGACTGTAGAGAGTCAAGAGTAGCAACAAAGAGAACATTTAGGAAACTTTGAATAACACGAGAGAGAGGTGGATGTGACTCTGTGGTAACATGCTAAGAAGTGGTCAGAATCTGGGTATGTCCACATGATAACTTGATGTGGGAGACAGAAGTCAAACAGGGCTCCAGGGCTTCTGGTCTGAACAATGAGAAGTTTGGGATTTGCCGTTAACTGAGATGGGGAAGGCTGCCGGCAGAGCAGTTTCGGGAGGAGGATCAGGGATTCAGTCTGGGGCATGTGAAGGATGAGGAGCGCCAGCAGAGATGGCAAGTAAGCCATGAGATATACAAGTCTGGAGTTTGGGGAGACGTCAGTCCTGGGAACACACATTTAACACTGATAGCATATTGGTGGTGTTTCAAGCCACAGGATTGAGCGCGTTCTCTAAGGGAGTGTTAGGTCCTGGGGAAGGGATTCAGGGCAGGTGAGGAGTGGGTCTTCATGGAGTTTGCTTTCCAGAATGTGTTGAAGAAGACTCTTGAGAGTTTCTGTCTTGTGAGTCCCTCCTTTCCTCTGGGCTGGTTTGATTTGTTTTTATCCGTTTTTTTTTTTCTTGAACCAATCTCTGGCTTACCATCAACTGACAGGATTCACTGATTCCTGAGACTGCATGAGTATTTAACACCAGGATAAAAATTGATCTGAAGTGATTTGGACCCATCTATGAATTTGGGAAAAATCACCTAAACTGAGTAAGATATATATACAATATCCAATGGAGCCAGAGCGTCTCTTCCACTGTGTTGTTCATGTAACATTTTGAATTAGCAGAATTTAGGAGTAAAGAGGATTCTGTCAGAACATGTCTTCTTTGGCTTTGAAGTTGGTTTCTTGGTCCTTTCAGGCATGGAGTCTCTAAATCCAATCTTTGTTTAGGCTTGGAAGATGACAGCCACACCCATGGAGAATTTTTTATTAAGAGTTTGAATACTTCGCCTGGTGATGGGTATTAAAGAGGGCACGTTCTGCATGGAGCACTGGGTGTTATGCACAAACAGTGAATCATGGAACACTACATCAAAAACTAATGATGTAATGTATGGTGATTAACATAACAATAAAAAATAAAAAGAAAGTTTGAATATTTCTATGCATTAAAAATTGTGCTTTTTGGGAGTCAATGAAAACGTGAGTTATTTCTTTCTGTTTTAACTCTCAAGTGATAGTGTAAGGACAAATACAAATTAAATAAAGAGGCTTAATTTTCCCTGCTGAAAAATGAGGCAAGAGATACCCTGTCTCTTTTCCTTTGAGCATTTACTTTAGAGAACTTGTAATTGTACGTACTTTCTCCTCTCTTTCAAATGTCTATAAATCCTTTTGAAGACTAGATTGGCATTTTGTCAGCTTTATGACTTGGAAATATCTTTCTCCAGGACCTGAGAACTGTCTCTTTAAAATGTAAACATCAAGGGAGATAGTGTCCCACTGTCATGGTTTCTGTCGGGGCGAGGGAGCTGGACTTCAGGCGGGAGCATCGCTCCACCTTGAAACACGAACTCCTGCCATCAAGGTATGAGAAGTTCCTTCTTCCTCTGGATGAAGCCAATTAGCCAACACAGATGATTACCCAAATTACCTGGTAAAGTTAGAATAGTTTATGTATGGCAAATGGTACTATCCAGTCCTCTGATTTGAGGACTAGCTATTGTTTATCTTGAGAGTATGTGTACAATGGGTTGTATGTGCACAGCAATAGGAAAGGGTGAGATTTCCTTCTGTCTTTGCAATCTCTTAGCAGACTGCCTGTGATACCCATCACATTCTGGTTGAATGCTTATTTAATAAGGGAAGTGTTTTCTTTGTCTACTACCTTTGTGAAGAGGATTTCCGGGTTGGGAAAATATTCTGTTTTTAATTATAACTCCCCAACATTGGTTTCTAGTGGGTAAACCAAATTACTGACATGCTTTGGTTCTCTAAAATCTCCTTTCAAACACTCATGGGGGGTTCACTTCTGTTGGGTATTTTAAATGACCTCTTGGTCTTAAAAGTAGAGTTGACATTTGAAGATTAGACTCTTCCATTCTTAGAGATAATTCTAATCAATGTATTCTTGATATAATCAATTTTGGGGTTTTTAAAAATGGTGTGCCTGCATTCTAAAGATAATCATAAGAGATTTAGAGCCCTATGAAAGTTCTGTTGGTGTAAGTATTAGTTTGCTAGGGCTGCCATAACAAAGTAGTAGGTGGTCTAGATAACGGAAATTAATTTTCTTACAATTCTGGAGGCTTGAAGTCCAAGATTAAGGTGTTGTTGGGGTCGGTTTCTTCTTAGGTCTCTCTCCTAGGCTTGCAGATGGCCACCTTCTCCTTGTGTCCTCACATGGCTTCCCTCTGTGCGTGTCTGTGTCCTAATCTCCTCTTCTTATGAGGACACCAAATTGGATCAGGCCCACCCTGATGACCTGATTTTAACTCAGTTATTCTATAAACAGTCAATCTCCAAATATAGTCCATTCTGAGGTACCAGGGGTTAGAACTCCAACATGTGAATTTTAGGCAGAAACAATTCAATCCATAACAGGTGTACATATTCCAGTTGCTGTTCAAGTATGTACAAAGGCAGTTTGATCAAAGTGCCTGAGAGACCAGAATGTGACTGTTATTTAAAATAATTTTTATGGGGTTACCATTCAGCATTCTACTTGTCTTAGTCAGTAGAACCAATATCTCCAGATTTATACTATATATATATATATATTTTTTTTTTTCCCCCCTGAGAAAACAGGATTGTTTTTGAATGACCATTAGTTCTTTCAAAGGAGGGACAAAATGTTTTATGGAAAATGTACCCAAGCCTTATTTGCAGCTTCAAGTTGGTGAAGTACATTACCTCTTCAACATGGCAGTATAAAATGTCTTTATTGTCATCCCACCTAAATCCCATGCGTGTGAATTTAGCCCCCCAATGGCACTTACGGCCACTAATTAAAACTCAGTTCTCTCAATGTTCACTATTGTATGTCTGGGGGAAGAGAGAACACATTTTTTGACCCTCTCATATTTTTGCATTCATTAGGAAATCAGTGCTTTTCCAACGTACATTTTGGCGACCCACAAATTGACTTGCTACCCAGCCTGACCCTTCAAGGAAAGAGGGGAAGGATGAAGAAATGCAAAAAGGTGGCCATATTTTCTCCTCAGACATTATATTTGTCTCCTCCTATTAGATTTATTTTTGGCACATAGAAGAGCACATCCATATGGGGAACATTTTAAAATTGCTTGTGAAGAGTAGGCATATTTCCAAGAGGAAATGTAACCTTGCCTTCATCTGGTGTATCAGATCAATGCGCTGTAAAAGATCATGTTCAGTTACCTCATTTTTTTGAATTAGAATTAATGGCTCATTAGTCTTGATCATATCAATATTATAACACCACTTACATTTGATAGAAAAGGGAAGAAGGCTGATGGAGTGCACTTATTCCCTTTTACTCTTAGCGAATACACCATGTGCCAGCCTCAGGGAAAACCGGCAAGATCACGGAGGTGGCCCTTTTCAAACAGGCCCCATTTAGGGCAATTGCGGACTCTTTTGTAAGAGGCTCTTGGAAGAAGAGTTAAAAGGTTCTGAAGGTCTTGGTCACTTGGGACATAGAGCAGTGTTTTCCCTCACTTTAGGCAGCAGGCCAGAGTGGGGGAACCGGACACCCTCAGCATTTCTTTGGCCACATGTTGGACCATATGTTGGAAACTGGAATAGCAGACATTAAGAATCTTCTCTTGACCATCCCTCCCGGGAGGAATTCCATCTACAAAGGAGCATATATTTCTGCAGGGCTCAGAGAGATAGGCAGGTTGACCCTTTTGAAATAAAAATAGGAAATATTGCAAGGCACCAGATGATATTATTGAAGATAATAGGCCTCTTTCCCAATCCCTAAATTATGCCAAAACAAACAGGAACCAAGTGGGCTCTAAAATTAAAGCAAAGAAAAACAAAGCAAAATAAAACAAAAACTACCTTTATGGAAGGAAACACCATACCAGGAGTCAAGAACTCTGGCTCTATTATTGACTCTGTCACTAGCTAACGTGAGGCTGTAGGTAGTGGATATTTTGTTTCTGTTTTTTGCCTGCATGGCACCTATTTCCTTTGGAAATTGTCCCCCATCCCCACCCCCGCACCCGGCTGGGCTGTAAACCTTTGGCACATGAGTTATATCTTACCTCCCAGGCCACAGTGATTGGCTCAAGGGTGAATACAAGGAAGCCAGGGCAGTTAGGGTCTTCTTGGGATTTTGCTGGAACTATCAGGAAAGAAACATTTACTTCTCACTGTTGCTATGAGTTGAAGGGATAATTTAAGCCAATAGCTGCCGGTCTCCACCCAGAGAGAGGCAGATGTGAGAAATGCTCAGAGAGAAGCAGAGCTGGGTGACACATATCTCAATCCCTCAACCTCACTAGGCCTGGAGTTGGTCACTCTTGGAATTTCTTTGTATGCTAGGAAATTCATGCCCCTCCTTTCGGTTGGGACTTGGCTTCTTGGAACCTGGTTATTAAACTTTGTATATTTGGATTTACCTCTCTGAGCTTCCTTTCCCCCTCTGTGAAGGAACGTAGTCAGTCTAGTGGAGTCCTATGTTTCATTCCATCTCTGAGCTTTGTATGACTCTAACTCTAAGTCTCTAGACACAGGGGTACCTGCTGGCTCAGACAGTAGAGCCTGTGACTCTCGATCTCAGGGTCACGAGTTCAAGCCCCACGTTCAGTGTGGAGCTTACTTAAAATAAAAATAAAATAAAATATTTTTAAAAATCAATCCATCAATCTCTCCACTCATCTTACCTAATAATTTGTCGTGATATTTATCCTCCTAGACAGTAAGTCTCTTAGTAATCTCCAAAATTTCCCTCGAAAATTTCTTCCAATTATTTGGAAGTTATGATGATCGCACCGGGGGTTAAATTTATCTTTATATTAACAATGAATGAAGTGTTTGATAAGAAAATTGATAGTATAAATAGGATCAGAGAGTACCATTTAAAACCCTTTTAAGAATACAGACAGCTTTTAGAAGAGAAGGAGACATGATGAAAACCCAACATCTATTCATTAAAGTCCATCTGAGTGTTAAATATAGCTACTGCATCTACTTGAAAGCAATAAAACGAAATATTTTTCCTAAAAACTTAATTAATAATTAAGACTGGGCAATCCCACCAATGATTTTAATTCTCTACACCAATCAAAAAAATAGAGACAGAGTTCCATTATGCAAATATCCTTAACAAAATCTCCCTAGCCCACTGCCTTTGGTAGCATGACTGCAAGCTGGCAAAAAACAGAACTTGAGGGGAGAGCAGTTTGCCTTGAGAAAAGGCACTCAAAGACTTGGGGGTATTAGTAAAGATTAACCAATTAGATTTTTAAAAAAATGAAAGGACAGGGTCCTGTGTTCAGGTTTCTTTCACTGCCCTCTGGCCAGATTTATTACCCTTCTGTTACTAAATAGGTGCAGAGGACTGAATTAAGAGGGGACTAATAGGGACACCTGGGTCGCTTAGTCGTTAAGCGGCTGCCTTTGGCTCAGGTCATGATCCCAGGGTCCTGGGATCGAGTCCCGCATCGGGCTCCCTGCTCAGTGAGGAACTTGCTTCTTCCTCTGCCTGCCACCCCTCCTGTTTGTGTTTTCTCTCTCTCTACAAATAAATAAATAAATAAAATATTTTAAAAATTGAAAAAAAAGAGGGGACTAATAAATATTCTTTCCTCTCTTCCCCCCTCGAAGAGGCTCACCAAGTGTAACTAAGCTAGTTTCTCAATGGACTCTAGAGTAATGGAAACGTCCTTTTGACAGGTCTGAGAATTTGACATGTCTCTGCAGAACAGGCACAAAAGTACAGTAGCACTTAGCATTCACAGCACTGGAAAGAGATTAATTAGCTCACTTCACATCCTTTCACGATATTCAAGTGTTGATCATAAAACGATACAGAGCACCAAAGTTGGGGAAATGAGGGCTTCGATCAACAGTAGGGGTTTAGAACTCACAGCTTTTGACTAAGCCATTGTGGAGTCATCCGATGCTTTGCCTGACTACCAGTGCTCTCTCGGGAGGGGCCTCCCCTTCACCCGCCTCATCTTCCCCCGGGGGTGCCTGCTTTCCTGCCCAGCAAGGGGGTGACTCAGTGTTTTGTGTGGTGCCCTCAGAGTGGTTTGGCTGAGGTTTTGGAAGAATGGCTGCACTTTAGTTGCAGAGTCTCTAATGTATCATCGGGAGCCAGAGGGAAAAAGATAATCTATTTTCTAAAGCAGAAGTGACTTAGGAAATCCCTGATGGGGGAGTTCATCTCTGACTATTTTGGAAAGTGTTTTCCAGCGCTCATTTCTAAGAGTAGATTGTGCGGTTTGAGGGCCTCGGCTGAAGGAATCACAGATGCAGCGTCTGAGCAGTGAATGGATGCTCACGTGTCAGCCACTTTGTGTGGCTCTGAGTAAGCAGACACAAAGTCAAGTGACCAGGTTCCGTTCTCACCATCGTATCTGGCAGGCTTCCTCTTTATATGCGGAGGATGGACCCATCCCACAAACACTTGCGAATTCCCCGTGGGGTGTGTGGCCTCGTGTCGGTCACTAGGTATCGAACTTTGGAGTGAATCACCTGGGAGCTTATTAAATTACGAATTTCTAGGCCCCGTCCCCAGAAATACTGATTAAGCAAATCCAGAACAGGGTTTAGGAATCTGATTCCCATTTGAGGGGTTCACAAACACCTTTGTATCCCTAACACCACTATTCAAAGTGCTGTGGGGATAGTACAGATTCTTCACTGACAATCACTCAGTCACAATGGCAGGATGGGGCCCACTGGCCCAAACACGTAACAGATGATGGCAAAACCCCACAGAAACCCAGACAGAGTGGTACGGCTCAGGGATCCACAGCCACAGGAACTTGAGAGTATTGTGGGCTAGATTTAGACATGAAGGAATTTTACAAAGGATTTTAAAAGTAACTTGGGTTTTAAAGAAAATCAAATCTGATCCAACTATTTCTTTTCTTTTCTTTTTTTTTCTTTTCTTTTCTTTTCTCTTTTCTTTTCTTTTCTTTTCTTTTCTTTTCTTTTCTTTCTTTTCTTTGTTTTGGATGAGTCGAATGAGATCCAGAGAGGTTAAATGACTGGCCTATATTCACTCAGCTAAGACTTGAAAAGCAGGGAATGGAAGCAGAGACTTGTAATTGTGTCTACAACAGCCTTTGGAGAGTCTGCTCTGGATGCACTGGAAGTGGGTGTACAGACCAGGATTCTATAAAAATGACATGGGGGAAACATGGCTAAATACTAATGCTGTTTTTAGATTTAGGTTGACAAAGCAGAGGATGATACATCAATAATTTTCAGTGATATGCAGAGAATATTCCATATGGAAGGAAGGCTCTGCCAGGATTCTAATCTATACATCTTCATCACTGGCTTAGATGTACACACACAATATTATATTAGCTAAAAATTACTGAATTTGAATTATGTGCTTTCCTTTTTACATGAATTAACTCATTTAATCTCTTTAAAAAAATCTTACAAGGCAGGTAATATTATCTTTAATTTATAGATGGGAAAACTGAGACACAGAAGGATTAAGAAACTTGCCCAGATTTGCAGAACTAGCAATCAGTGAAGTGTGGATGCAAACCAAGGCTGTCTGCCTCCCCCACCCTCTTTAGATCACCGCCCTACAGAGAAGCTCATGAATAGGCAGATGGCTCCACACTTGAAGGGGCGGCAGAGTATTGGATGACAGGATTAGGATTTTGAAAAAGTCCTGGTGGAATGAAACTAATGATGTCCCTTAATAGGCATAAATGTAAAGTTCCACATTTAAGTTAAGGAATCAGTTGCACACATATAAGGATGCTAGCAAGCCCTGGCTTAACTACAGTTCACAAGAAAAGGACTTAGGGGCTTCAGTGGACTTTGCACTCATATGAATGAATAATGCGAAGTGGCTGCCAAAAAGCTTATGCAATTTTAGGCACAAGTCAGAACAGGGTAGATGAGTCTTACTGTGTGTGTGTATGTAAATTTAGGCTCCACACCCAGCATGGAGCCCAGTGCGGGGCTTGAGCTCATGACCCTGAGATCAAGACCTGAGCTGAGATCAAGAGTCAGATGCTTAACCAGCTGAGCCACCCAGGCGCCCCTAGATATATTTGATCGTAATTAGAGTGAAGTGGAAAATACATTAATTGGTATTTTTTGAAGGAAACAGAGACCACCAAATTGAGTTCCGAGGTGGACATCTTCTGTGTGGCAAAGTGGAAATTCGTGGGTTTGGGTAGCTCAGCATGTGTTCCCCCAAATATACTCTCTTTCTCTTTATTCCTCTCTCTTGGCAACAACACGTAATTATCCTTTATGGTGCCATCCACCCTCACCCCATTCTTTGTGGTCCTGGTGGAAATGTAAATCACAGTGTCCTTGTGCCCCACAAGTCTAACTCCCAACCAGACCCTGCTCCATCCTTTCAGGATTTTTATCTTGGATTATGTGATACATGAGAAAAGATGGTTGGAGCATATTAACTCTGACACCAGCATCCACAGGAGACTGTCTGTGTGCTCCTCACCAGGGTGTCACCCTAGTTCCTGTGTTTTTTGAGGTTGACAGCTCAGTCTCCCCAGGTTCATTTGCGTGGATCATTCTTCATGATCGGTCAGCTCATTCATTCAAAGAACATTAACATCCAGGGCACAAGACTGTAAACACGGATTTCTCCTTTTCTTTCCTTCTCCTCCTCCTTCTCTTCCTCTTTCTTATTTAGGGAAATGCTAGGCTCCAAACTTGTATGTAAGAGTGAACACGAACACAGCAAGCAACTTCTTAGCAAGTTCAGTAAAATGGAATTGTGTGTTTGAACTGGTTTCAGAATCAGGAGGTCATATGTCTGGCACAGATTGGTGACAGATTCAAGGAGAAAAGTGTAACTCAGGTGCCAATTGAGGAAAGAAAGAAACAGTTATGAAGGCAGGCATAGGACTTTGGATAGGAAACAAAAACAAAAACAAAAACGACAACCCTAACTGAGAAGAAAGAACCAAGAAAAAAAGGTAAAACTATAAGAAGAGGAACGGAAAGAGGATGATGATGATGACAAGTCACTATGTGTGTGTGTGTGGGGGGGGGGGGGTTTGTTTGTTTACCAAACACGTTCACAGGTTTTCCTCCTTGCTCCTTGTGACCTCTTTAAGCCGCTGTCATTACCCCCCGTTTCTATGCACGCATCCAGAGGTCTGGAAATTGTGACTGGCTCAAGGCCCAGAGCTACGTGAGTGACATGGCTAAATCCCAGTCATGCCCACCCCCTACCCCTCCCCATCATCTCCTTCCCCGTCAGTCAGTCCCTCTGGCTAGGAATCTCTGTTAAAATTCTTTTTGAAAAACTCCCAGTTTCCTTTTCCGTCTTTGAGCATGCACTGTGCCTCCCATTCTGTTCAGCACCGACTGCAAACTCAGCTTTGACTCATGAGACAAACACCCTCAACCAGGTTATATCGTGCACTTTGTTTCTCTATCCTGCTCTTGTTTTCCCATCAGTGTCTCCTGGACCTGGTTTGCTATTCGTGTAGATTTACTGGGTGAAAAGCCTAGAGCTCTTGTAAACTGCACCCCTCATCAGTCACTAAGAACAGTCTCAACCCACCCAAATGCAGGCGGCTGGGTCCTGACCAGCTCTGGGGGGAAGCTGGACATGAAGCCAAAATATGATACCAGGTTCCCCTGAAGGCCGGAAGAAAGGAAACGTTCCTCAGTATCCATTAGAGATTTTTCTGAAAGCCAAAGTCCCAGGAAAAGAAACAAACTGTGATCGGAGAGGAGTTTGTTTTAAGTACCTGATTCCTGCTGTGAACAGTGATATGTGGTTGTTTTATAAATTAGCCACATTTGAATTCTAAATCACTATAGGTGCTGCAGAGCCTTTGATATAAGACTAAGCTTATTTTTCAACAAACAAAATAATTGCTCAACATTGGTGAGTTGGTGGGGGCGGGAGGGGAGAGTCTGCTTTTTGAGGAACTATACCTGCTTCCCAAATAATATTCTAAATACCTGACAGTACAAAATAATGGTATTGATAAGATGAATAAATCTGATCCTGGCTATTTTATGTCAAATTGGTAGAAGAAAAATTTTCATGCAAGTATGCAGAAAAGTAATAAACCTGCTTAAGGAACAAATTTAATGGTTCCTAAGCCTATATATTTCTAATAATTGTTTATACTTTTAATTTAATACTACTATTCCTAGCACGAAGCTTGTTTTAAGTTGTATAGAGCTTGGAATAAAACTGAAGAATCAGAATTTTCCAAAAGGCGGTTTCCAAGGGATTTCGACAACGGTTCACCACACTTCCATCACATTCGCTTCTTTGTCGCAAAGATTTTTTTTTTTTTGTAAATAAATTTTGAATAGACCTCGGTCACTCTTCTCCATTTCCCCTCAGGGATGTGGGAGGTGAAAAGGGAGGAGGGATAGGTCTTAGAGAAATTTTCTAGAAATTATTTTTTTGGTTTACTACTAAAGGCATCTCCACCAGTAAGAGTTTATATGCATAAATTTTAGATCTAATTTAAAGAGTTACAATGTCGAACCTTAACCTGATGTTATTTTCAAAATGTTATTTTCAAAAACCAAATGGGTGTTTGAAAGCAGTCAGGAGAGCATCTCTAGGAACGGTTATAGGAAAGCATTAAGCAGTCAAGATAATCATTTCTGGCCGATCTCTGGATGCTGAGAAATTAAAATGGGCGTGGCTAGCTATACCATCACACCTTCCAGTGCAGTATCACCTCTCCAGGCTCTCAGACTGGAAGTCCAGAATTAAGCTTTACCAAGCAAGTTTGAAATCTGTTGGCAAGCCAACGTGGAAAGCTCCCGCTACCATTGCTTAGGTTCTGCCCCTTCTGGGGATATATAAAACCCTCGGTCTCTCCGGTTGCCCAGTCAGCACTTTCCAGGAGCACTTAGAAGCCGTGACATGCCCACCTCTCCATCAATGACAACTGAAAGCCCCAAGTTGGTAATGGCATAATGGGGAATGCGGCGGGGGCGTGAGAAAGGGGCTCGGGAAATACTTTTCCAGAGCAGGTCAATATGAATGTGAGGTTGCCTTCCAGAGTGAGCGGTAAAGCCCTGTGACTGGGATTCTGCCCCCTGGTGCTATTAATACTGTTGCTGCTTTCCTGTTCCGCACGGTGATCGAGCACCACCAGTGCATTAGGCTCCTGCAGGAGCCGACGTAGACAGAGTGTCTGCCAGACGAAGCACTCCAAAATGTTCCGCAGGAAACAGCCCCGCGCTGACATGGAGAGCGGGATGGATGGTCTCCTCCTCGAGTCTCTGTTTCTATTATAAATTAGAGGCCTACTTAAAAAATGAGCGAAGTATAAATAATTTAAAACAAATCAAAGGCCTTTATTACCACCATCGTACCCAGGCCTTTGAAGATAACTCGGCTCCCCAGCACATTGTCGGAGGCTTGCTCTGCTCTGCTCTCCTGTTTCCTCCTATAATGACGTGTATCTTAAGAAAAGTAAAAACGAAACAGACAAAAAAGCAAACCTCAGTGTGGTATCCAGGTTAATGTCACTTGCGATTCCCAGCCCCAAGGGAGGCAGACTTCCTTCTTGAGAGTTCACATCCACGGTATAATAACGTGAGTCCATCTCCCTCCTCCTCATGGCTTGAAAACCGGAGTGGAAGATCCCAGGACAAAACCACCAGGGATCCTCTGGGAAAGCATTTAAAAGCAAATATTGAATGGCCTGTGCTTGTTACTACTTCAAGCTCTGGTAGAGTTGCAACTTCATCTCCTTCCTTCTTTCTCTACTTCCTTCCTTTCTTCCTTCCTTCCTTCCTTCCTTCCCTCCTCCCTTCCCCTCTCTCTTCCTTCCTTCCTTCTCCTCTCTCTCTTTCTCTATCTCCCTCCCTCCCCCTCTTTTTTTCTCTTTCTCTCTTTCTTACTTTCAATTTTTACCAAGGACTGATAACCTTGTCTAACCTATTGTAAATCATATTTTGTAACTTACCCTCTTAACCATGTTTAACTTGGATTTCTATGTGGCAAAGTTATCAGACCCCTTTGTTTTTTTTTTTTTAAATTTTATTTTATTTGAGAGAGAGAGAGAGTGAAAGAGAGAGCACAAGAAGGGGTAGAGTCAGAGGGAGAAGCAGACTCCCCACCGAGCAGGGAGCCTGATGCGGGACTCGATCCCGGGAGTCCAGGATCATGACCCGAGCCGAAGGCAGCCGCCCAACAAACTGAGCCACCCAGGCGCCCCTCAGACCCCTTTGTATATAAAATGCAAAAATCATCTTTCACAGGGAGAGGTGGAATCCAAAGGAAAATTGGTAATGGCTGGGGCAAAACAACTGTTTCTCATGTATTAAAATATCTTAGAAGTTTAAATGAGAAAGTATGAGTGGACATCTGGAAGTGAGAGTGTGTGTGAGTCATGAAACCTTTGTAAAAGCTAGTGCCCTTCAAGAAAAGAAAGAAATGAATTAGGGTGGCCAAATTTGAGAGCGCTGGCTCAGGGAAAATACTCTTAGTTCCCAAACCTGGCTGCACATAACGCTTGGGACCCTTATTAAAAATGTAGGCTCCCTGGATTCGCTCTAGGGGATTCTGCATCAGGAAATCTGGGGCTCAAGAATAGGTATCTTGGATATCACTGCGAAAGATGCAATAAAATGTTAGATTGGGAGTTCACACTTGTAGTTTAGCTACTAACCCAGAAACAATGTAGATTGGCTAGGACTGGAGCCCATAGCCAGCCAGGTATCTGAAAGTAATTCCACTAGTGGTTAGTAGTTGAGATTCATGGCGGTTTTTGTGAACTGCAGTTATATTTTTATTTCTTTAAAAAAGTTCTAAAGAGTTTGGGAAAATGGCATTGGATTTATTTGCCACAAGACAGTTGACTTGGTACCTGTATTACCAGAATGAGGATCTCCCCACAATCCCCTGACAGCCCTTTCTCTAATATTTGAAGAATCTTATCCTTTTAGACAAGATGACACCTCAGCCAATGTGGAAAACAGAACAGATGACGTCCATTTTGAATAGCAGTTCCCAAACTTTTAAGGATCTTTTTACGTTCTCAAACATTATTGAGGGCCCCAAAGAGTTTCTTTACTTTTTGGATAGGTTATATCTGTTGATATTAGCCATGTTAGCAATGAAAGCCAAGAACTTTTAAAATATTTTAATTCGTTTAAAAAATAACATGATAAACCCATAACATGTTAGTAAAAATAACACTTTTTGGGGAAAAAATAATTATATTTTCCAAAACAAAAAATTTGTGAAGAGTCGTGTTTTGCATTTTTACAAATCTTTTAGAATGTCTGGTTTTGTAAATGACCACTGGATTTTCACATCTGCCTCTGCATTCAATGCATTGCTGTATGTCCTTTCAGTTGAAGCATATAAAGAAAATCTAGAGGGGAGGGGGGTGGGGGGGGATGGGTTAGCCTGGTGATGGGTATTAAAGAGGGCATATACTGAATGGAGCACTGGGTGTTATATGCAAACAATGAATCATGGAACACTACATCAAAAACTAATGATGTAATGTATGGTGATTAATATAGCATAATAAAATAAAAGAAATGTAAAAAAATAAAAATAATAAAAATAAAGAAAATCCAGCTCGCAGGGGTATGTAATTGGAAGAGTGAGGTCTTTTGTGGGTCCCAGGAATGTGTCTCAGGAACTTGGTCTCCCTGGGCCAGAATTTAAGACCTTCTCCTATAGAATGATCTCAACACACTTGCCATGGTGGTGAGCTTGAGCCGTCAGCTGAAGGCACTCATCTGTGAGGTCTGTGCTGGCTGGTTCAACTCACAAGAGTTTCAGATCTAAGGACAAGGCATGGGAGACCAGTTTGGCCAAGAGGAAACCATCAAGAACAAAGTGGTGTGGGTCCTAGAGTGACGTGTGATAGGGGACATTTAGAGGGAGTCCTCCACCGGAGAAGTCTGGGGGAACTGCTACACATCCTTTCTGTTCCTCTGTAATCTGAGGGCAGCTCAGGCCCACTGTTTTCGGCACTGAAGAAAAAGAAGTCTGGTTAGTTTCTCTGAGGCATTCGGATAACTCAACAAGCTTTGCTTGATGTTTCTGAGGTGTCTTTCTGAGGTGTTCCGAGGTTGGAGCCTTTTCATTCAGTTAAGTAGAGGATTGCCCATCAACTTTATCCAGCTTCTCTCTAAGTGAATAAATGTCTTCCCTCTTTTGCCTTTTTCAGAAAGTTCATAATCTCTTCTATCTTTGAGCAATGATTTCCTTGTTTCTCTCTTCTCCATAGATCAGCTAATTCAGCAGTCCATGGAATAAGTTGTAGGTTCAATTCTTTTACAGGTTGTCCTGGGAATCTGACTGTAGAATTGATCTAGTCTCATCAATTCTGTGACCCTTCTCCCTGGTTCCTGCTTCAGCCTCCTGAACCTAGTAATTAAAATGGCTGTGAAGTCTATTAAGGATGGACTTCCTTATGGCATGAGGCTCCAGAGCTGCTCTCAAGTAAGCTTAAAATCCATTGGCCCTTTACAATATTTTAAGTTTATGTCCCACATTAGTTACAAGGTCACAATTGTGGGTGTGTGGCCAAGGACATCTTCCAAGTGTTGGCTGGTTGTCTGCAAAAGAAATTTGCATACGGGCATCACCCTCTTATTTTATGTACCTTTGCCATGAGCCCTGATATCAGAATGTCAGCCCCATGATAGAGCCACAGAAGCGTCCCTTTCTCTCCACCATTTTCCTTTCTCTCTCCCTCTCTACCCACCATCCCTATGCAGATGGAGATCCTGGGGCTAACTCCAACTTCAGTGTCTGCTTCTGAACCCTTGCCTTCCCCTGCAAGTCCCCTGTGGAATTTCAAAGACAGAGCAGCTCTGGCCAGAGGAGGAAGGTTAAACCTCTGGTAGCATTTTTCTCCTCCATCCTGTCCTCTCTCATCCATACTCACCAATCATTTCAGCAGGAAAGGAAATGAATGTTTATTGGACGCCTTCTAGGTACCAGCCACTTCTAGAAACATTATGTATCTCAATGAATCCTTACAAATCTTTGCTTTTGCAGATAGGTGAACACAGATTGCACAAGGTCACCCAGCATTCACGCTTTTGCATCACTCTGTGTTGTGCTGCCTTCTTCCAGGAATGCCCTGAGTGTCTTCCTTCCGGAGGTAAAGATGGCGACATCTGAATCCTCTTTCTCATCTTCTCACTACATGAAATGAAACTCATTCCTGAGTCCTATCAATTTTACCCTTGTTAAAGTCCTCAGAGTTGTCTCTCTGTCCCGTGATCCTGCTTGAACTGTTTCCAGGCCCTTCTCTGTCTCAGCTGCCTTCTGAGGATGGCCTCCTCCCTGGGCCTCCGCAGGCTACTCTCCTGCTCTCCTGGAGCCCCAGACTGTGGGGTTAGTGGCCAAGGGCAAAGGTGCTGCAGCCCGATTACCTGCATTCAAATCCTGCCACTGGCACTTCCTGACTCTGTAATCTTGGGCAGTCGATGTAATGTCTCTGTGTCTTGGATTCCTCACATGTAAAACGGCAGCAACACTAGTACTCACCCCATAGGATTTTATGGAGACTAAATGGGTTGATGCACGTCAAGCGTTTCAGACAGTGCCAGGCATGTGCTGAATGAGTGTCAGCTGCCAGCCTGCTTTTCGTGCTGCAGAGCTCAGATCAGCTTATTCCCCTGTGGAGCAATTCAAAGATTCCCCATTTCACATCAAATACAGACCAAACTCTTGAGCTTGGCCTTCAGGGCTCTTTTGTTTTCCTCCAATCTATTTTCTAAACCTCATTTCCGTCAGATTGCCACATACACCTCTAGCCGGCCAGAACTGCTAGACATCTCTGTGTCTCAGATTCTTGCTTCCATATCCTTGTCCCTTCGCACACTGAACTTTCTGCATCCTAGAATTCCATGCACTTTTCCAGACTCAAAACCCAATGGCATCCTTTTCAAGTGGGCTTCCCCAATCTTCCCAGCAGCAAGTAATCTACTTACCTTGTGAACTCCCATAGCTCTTTATACCTCTCTTTGGGCACTTGACCACGTTTCATTGTCAATTATAGTTATTTATGTCATCACCTACCCAACTAGAAGGGAAGCCCTTCCAGGGTGGGTTTATCTTTGCATTTCCCTAAGTGTCTATATATTGCCTTGTTCATAATGAGAATTCAATAAAAATTCTTCTTTGAATGACTGAGTTTTATCTAAGAATAACAGCTGCCATTTATCGAGCTCTTCCTCAGTGCCAAGTACTGAGGGTGTTATGTATATTGTCTCATTAAATCTTCACGACCCTACGTGGTACTAATGACTCTTCCTCCCAGTTTTCAGAGGAGGACAACGAGGCACAGACAGGTTAAGGTATTTGCCTGAGATCACGCATCTGGTTAATGATGTAATGTGGACTTGATCCTAGCGCTGGTTGACTCTATGCCCATGCTCTCATCCCCGGCATTAGAGTTCCTCGGCTGGTCAAAGGAAGGCTTTACGGAGCTTGATCAACGCGCACGCGCGCACAGACTTCCTGCTACCTAATTGGCCATTGGGCCTGCTGCCGCCTCAGCAGAGGCCTCCTGTGCACCCATAGCTCTGTCTTAGCTGAAATGCACTTTCTCCTTTCGGGGGAGGGTGAGCTCTAAGGGCAGTCCCAGGGAGACCTTCCCTGCCGGCTCTGCTCCTAGGGCAAGGCCCGAGCATCACTAGGTGGACCGGCTACAGTGAACTCTCCCAAGGATGTGTCAGCATTTCTGCTAGCCTGATTAAAACGCGGCCAACAAATCATTCGCTGCCTAATGTGCAACGCACTGTAGCTTATTTGATAGTATATTTATGCACACATCTTCAGAAACAATATTCTTGTAAATCTTGTATCAAGCCCTTGGGGAGATATTGGTAGTAAGCAGGAAATCAGCAAACACATTGATCCTACATGCTCTGTGATGTTAGCGGTCGTCATGAAATTGAATTTCATCTTAACATATTAAAATCAATATACAGTGTTCAGTTTAATTTAGAATGTAAATACCATCAAGGGTTTTCAAGACGGAGGAAATAATAGTTTCTAACTCGGATATGTATCATTACACAGGCCACTTTCCATTATTTAGAATAAGTATGACCCCGGAATAAACAAATATCTAGCTCTGCCTATTAGAGTAAATGGGAACTCCAGTTCTCAATTGATCAGAATCAGTAGCTAAGAGGGGGTTCTCATTTTAAACTGACATGGAAAGTTTAGCTATTTTTCTCCATAGTCCTATTTTAAAATAAAATCTGGCCTAAAATTGCACTTACTGTTTTTAATTCTCCAAACCCCATGCCAGACAGCACTACTTTGCTGCAGTGGGAGGGTACTGGTTTTTGCAATGTGTTACAAAACCGATCAAAACCCCACAAGATTTTCTTTGACATCAGGAGGGTTGTGGGCCCAAGTGACACTCCTTATTTTGGGATATGGGGGTAGCAAATTCAGAGGGCAAGGGCCTCTGATGCCTCTGATTCTCTCAGAATCCTGTTCCGCTTTCTCCTCCAATCCTTTCTAATTTCAGGGGTAAAATGGGAAATAGTAATTATTGTGATTACTATTGTGTATGCTTATTGCATGTTTATTGAAGGGTGAAGATCTGCCAGGGACGATGACATTCACTTCTTGATGTGTGTGGTCTTTGGTAGCATCTTCCTAGCCCTCTGATGTAGGCATCGTTGTTATTTCTCTTTCACAGGTGGGAACTGGCCCCTTTGAGGAGTGAAACTGCTTGTCCAAAGTCACCCAACTTGTACGTAACAATCCAAATTTGAACCTGGGTTTGCGGGACTCCGGAGCCGGGGCTCTTTTCCGTGACTGGCCCGGAGGAGGTAGCCCTGGCCTCTTGGAGAAATTATGCCCTCTTCAAGTGCCCTTCAAGCCTCGCCTCTAGGGAGACTTGAAATGAAGCAGGAGGAGAAAGGCTTGTCCTCGGACCTCAGTGTGAGCATGCGTGTGTGTGTGTGTGTGTGTGTGTGTGTGTGTGTGTGTGTCCCAGAGCACAGGGATAAGGGAAAGAGGAGACACAGGGCTGTTAGCAGCAGTGATGTCGTGACCTAACACCTCCTTTCATTCCCATCATTGCTGCCGGCTCCTGTGGACACAGTGGTTCTGCAGGTCTCTTGTGAACAGCTGCGAGGCTGCCTAGGAAGTATGCAGTCCGTTGGGTCGCTCTCCGAAGCCACGGCCGCATGAGTCAGGCCCATAGAGCACATTCATCTTTTCCTTCCTCCGGAGCGGCACGTGCGAGGCCTGGAGGGTGCAGAACCGTCCAGTCCCAGGTGCTTATTGCTGGTGCTACCTAAGTACTCGGAAAATAAATAACTAAATAAATAAAGCCCCTTAGTGGTGTTTAAGTAGTCCCACTTTTATCTTTCAAAGAATATATATTGCCCACTGGTTTCTAGATTTCTTGCGGTGATTGAGTAGGGCCGTACTTTTAGGAGCCACTTCTCAGGTTAGGATCACAGGGATGTTGTGAGGTAATGTCTGGAAAGCACTTTGAGCTCCTTTGAGAAAGGTGCTACGTCAATACCGTGTATTATTATTTATTGTCAGCCTGAGAGAAAAGCACAGGCGGGAGATGCCTTTTGTCTCCTTCCCTGGATGCAACAGCGCTGTGGCTTCAGTAGTTTTCGGTTGGTGGAACGTTCCAGCACCTGCAGCCTTTGACTGCAAAGATGCAGTGTGCATCCAGGGTACCTCCAGGGACAGGGGGTCGGTTTAGTGCCACAGAGGAAAAGGGACAGACCAATCGCACACTCGCGCAACGAGCAGAAGCTGTGCTCTCCTTACACGGGGAATTGAATTTTGTGGGGGAGGACTGAGAGGGGATGGATTTTGTGTATCTGCCAATAATGAAGCGCTCTTTAAAAAAAAAAAAATCAAAATGCTCAATGAAGTAGCATGTGAGCTGGGGTTCTGTCACTTCCTGCCCAATTCTGTTTGTAAATTGTATGCACATCCCAGACTGACCAGGAGGAGCTCCTGTGGTCCCCTCAGTGCCCTAAAATAAGCCTCATCTGTCTTGGCTGCTGTAAAATTCCAGTTGTCTTTGAAGTCCCAGTTCAGATGCCACGATTTCCTCTTTAAGCTTTTCCAAACAGCTGTTACGGTTGATCTGTGTGCCCTCTTCTACCCCTAATATTCATATGTTGAAGTTTGAACTCCCAGGACCTCAGAATGTGACTGTAGTTGGAGATAGGGTCTTTAATGAGATAATTAAAGTTAAATAAGGTCATCAGGGTGGGCCCTAATCCAATTTGACTGGTGTCCTTATAAGAAGAGGAGATTAGGACACAGACGCGCACAGAGGGAAGGCCACGTGAGGCCACAGGGAGAAGGTGCCCATCGACAAGCAGGGGAGAGAGATCTTAGCAGAAGCCAGCCCTGCCGACACCTTGATCTTAGACTTCCGGCCTCCAGAACTTACGTTATGTAAGCTGCCCAGTCTGTGGTACTTTGTTATAGAGCAGCCCTTGCGAAAGAATACAATACCCCAAAAGTGGTAAAGAAAAAGATCATGCTTTTATAAAATATTGCTACCCAAAATGTAGTCCACGGGCTAATGGCATGGCTATTACCTTTTCCTGCTAAGAACTGCAGAATCTTAAGCCATACCCAGACTTCTGGAATCAAAATTTGCCTTTTAACAAACTATCCAAATGATCTGTATGCATGTTAACGTGTGAGAGCTGCTGTTGGATGAATCAGTTTGGCTTTGAAACTATCCCAAAACTTAGTGTTTAAATGAGCAACAACTTACTGTTTCTCATAATTCTGTGGGTTGTCTGGGTCAGCGCTCTGCATGTGGTTTCATTCGTTCAGCCACCGCTAAGCAACCTTATCTCCTGAGAGTTTTATAACATTTTTTTTTGTTTGTTTTCATTGTTTGTGCTCTATGTTTACCTTATATTTATGACCAGCACAACTATTTTTCCATTTATGGTGGGAATATAAAATTTCATTTTTAAATAGATGCATTTTTTAAAAAAAGAAGTCAATACAAAGCAAATTAAGTAACTGTTATAAGCTGTATGAGGCTCTAGCAAAAATCATGAAGTTAGATGTGAGCTGCTCAAGTTTGAGAAACACTTTCTTGTTTCAAAATTTGCCAATTTTCCAAGGAGTCAAAGGCTCACCTACTCTTCCTAATATATGTAGGAGTCCATGAGAGGGTGGTAGGGATGTGGAAAGACATCAGGTCATTAAGATCTTTCTTCTCTCTGAGACCCAGGTTTGGGAACTCAGGGTGAAGGTGAGAAACACCTCCCTACTTCCCTTCTTACTATGTTTCTTTTCACCCAGGATTATTATGGTAATATCAGCACCTGACATTTCTGTGGAGTTTTATGGTTTGAAAAGCTCTCACGCGTGCTTGATGTCATTTGATCTGTAAAGCATTTGATCTGTATGGCATTTTATCCTATATAGAAAGTGAGCGGAACGATCTCTTGTCTTTGAAGGAGAGGAAAGCCTGGTTATTGTTGGGATTGCTCTCCCAGTAGGGGAAGAGCTTCTCCTATATGCATAGTTTTCTATAAAGCTGACCCTGTTTGTTGGAAGCCAACTGTGCTTTTGGTCTTCTGGGAGTTGCTGAAGGAAGCAGAGTCAACAGTAACAGCACGCTTTCCAGGGAAGGGCAGGACCAATGGATCGAACCGTGGGGTGGAGAGTGGTTGGCCCCTAATCCAGGACCACTGCTTGGCCACATCAGAGTCCTTCGCTGTCCGGCCTCATGGTCTTGGTAGAGGCATTGACCACTTGACAAGATAGGCATGAAGTTGTGCGCCCTCTACAGTCCTCCCGTCCTTCCAGCCCTCATTTAAATGCTAATTTTCTCAGGTCACTTCTGGTAGAATCTCTCTCTCCTTTTCCTACAGTTTCACAGAGACTTTAAGGTTTGTCTATTGTATTGTTTATCTTACGCAACTTTGTCTTGGAGTTGTTTGTGTGTGTGTCTATTTCAGTGCTAAACGACAGACCCGAAGTCTTACCCATGCTTCTACCCACCCCAGTAGCTGGTACCTACTCTGCCTGTGGCAGGTGCTGATGGAAGCTTTGTGTACTTGAGAATAAAACGTAAGAGACAAAATATTACCAAAAGGGAAAACATTTAAGCATGTTGTTTTGCTTCAATATCCTTTTGAGACTTATATTTTATGAATTGTAGGCAGGTATAAAATTGGGTGGTCCAGTTCACCTTTTCTTTCTTTCTTTCTTTTTTTTTTTTTTTCCATTTTCTATCATCCTTTGTAGATGTGAAAGTTCAGGCCCATCTAGGAGCTATGGCTGAATCAAGTACTGCTGTCTTGTGGGACTTTGAGGAAATTTTTATTCTTAATTAAAAAAAAATGTGTGATCCCCACTCCTCTACTAAATGTTGAAAATTACAGGCATACAATTGTGAAATAGCCCTATTTTTATTAAATAAAAATGTGTACATTAATTAATAGTTATTCAGACTATTATGTGTTAAAAATATTCCAGATAATATCACTTGAGTGAGATTTTAGCAAGTTGGACTAATCCCATATATAGCAATTTAATAATTCACATGAGAAGTATGATTGGTTTAGCATTCAAAATAAAGGCCATTTAAGCAGGCATATATTTTGCCAGTTGCTTTTTAAGTTTTTGTGTAACTTATCGTTAAAACGATTCATGTTAGGTATCTTTCAGTAACTCTGCAGAATCAGAGCTTGACTTCCCAGGAACACTTGGTTATCATCTCTAGTACTGAGCATTGCACTCGCTCTTTTCATCCAGGTCCTGAATTTTACTAAGGGAAAGTGTAAGCATTATTTAAAGGCTAAGCAATGTTTCTGATCATGTGCTAAACCCTAGACATATTTTGTTTATTTGTGTAATTACTCCTCTTAGCTGTGAAAATTTGGAAGTGCAGGTATAGGAACAAATTCTGCGTGACTTACTGTCTTTGTTCCATAGGTTGACTTTTAAAAGCCCACACATGTTCAGGAGCATGTTGGTCACAAGCAAAAACAGACCCTAATATGACCTTTCTCAGTTTCCCATGAAAATGGCCACAGAAAGCTCAATATCTTTTAGAAAACACAGGCTCTTGGAAGCTTCCAAAATGTGTCCTGGGGGACTGAAATGCACAGACAAGAAGAGCGACAGAAGAAAATAACTGTTGATTGACTTCAGACAACAAGGCAAAACGAGCTAAGATGCATATATTTTAGTCAAAATTTAAAGTGTATTAAAGGGGATGAAGATAAAAAATTTGAAAGGCTTGAATGCTCCGAAAATTAAAGCTAACACTCAACCATATGGCAGAGACCAGGAGGGAGCGGGTCTTGCCATCTGTGGTCGGAAGACACTGGTTTGAAGACCCCAGTTTTTGCTCACACATGCACTTTGAACCTGAACAGTGCGGCTGGCTGGGAAGTAGGATAGAGGACAATGTTGACTCTTTTCTTCAGCCTGCCTCTTGGATGAAGAAGTAAGAGCAGATAACTGGGCAGTTATCATCTACTGTTTAGGACATGTCTTCCCCATTGGCGAAAATAGAAGCAGCTTCTCTTTTGCATATATTGTTACTCCTAGTATCCAGTACATTTGGAGTTGAACTGTGGACTAAGGTATCCTAGAATCCTAGAACAGACTCAGTTACTAGGTAAAGATCAAGTATATATACACACACGTGTGTGTGTGTGTATGCACATGTGCCCTTAGTAATATTTTAGAGAATTTGCACACTATGATTTCTAAGGTTCTCAGACCAAATTCTCTCACCATAATATAATAAGCAATACATTTTATTAAAAAATGTAAACAGAAATGTTCAGGCCCTTAAAAGCTAAGAAACTTGCTTTCCTAATAAGTTGGCTAATATAGAAATCAATAATGGGGTTGTAGATTACTCCAAACATGCAAACATGAGAATATTATTATTATCTATTGAAATGTGTGGTATATTTAAAGATGTGCTCAGAAACATATTCCTTATTAAAAGAGAGAGAATGTACATCATTTAATTACTGAACTCAACAGTTAAAAGAAAGAAAAGAAAACCTGACAGGAAAGTAAAAAAGATGAAAATAATAAAACTGAAGTCAAAAATAGTAGATTAGAAGACAAAAATGTATGATTAGAAAATGAATCTAAAAACTGGCTTATTTTTTAAGAGATTCAACAAACTAGACAAATAGTGAAGCTAATGAATAATTAAAGGGATAAAATACAAATATATGAAATTAGGACTAAGGAAAAAGTGATGACTGCTTGCATGAGCATACTATATACAATTTTATAGTAATAATTTGAAAAAAAATCTACAAAATTTACTGAGGGGAAAAAATGTACAGAGCAAAAGTAATATGCATTTGGTCAGATGCCAGCATGACTTCTGTGATTCTAGAAGCGCACATGGAGAATGGGTCCTTGGACAGCCGGGATTCCTGAGTGATGGTGATAAACAGAGCCCCCTACTGACCCCATTGGACATATAACTTAAGTGAGAAATAGAACTTGGGGTTTGTTAAACCGTTGCTATCTTGAGGTTGTCTGTTACTACCTCGTCTATCTTGACTGACACTACGCTAATATAAAAATATATTCAACAACATAGAATAAATAACTCAAAAATAGACCCGTTATCTAAGAGAATATCATATATGATAAAAAGGTATCACAGAAAAGTGGGGGAAGGCATGAAGAACAGTTAAATGGAAACACAGAAATTTCAGTTTTCACTTTATATCATAGAACAAAATCAATTTCACATGGATTAGGGAGTTACATGTAAACACTCAAGCCATAAAAATAAAGAAAAAATAATGATGGTGATGGCTGAAACTCCGAATAGGGCTGTATGCTTTCGAAGGGCTGAAAACAATTTTGGAACTGCAAAAAAAGTTATCTCCAAAGAAAGCCCCATACAATTTAAATTCATAAATGCTGAATTAAAGAGTAAGATACCATAACCTGGTCAATTGGCATTCAACTCATCTCATATGTAATTATATATGAGTTTAAATCACAAGAATAAAGTCACATAAATAATTTATTCTTAACAAAACTCATAGTTTATCTTATAAGATCTTATAATCAACATTGAATTTGACTTCTAGAATTCCAAGGCATTATTGGCCAAGGCGAGAAGCATGGCATTATTGGCTCTCCTGCTTATCAGCAGTGAGCTTCCATAGCCATTCACCCTCGAGAAGCTGTTTCTTTTTCTGTAAATAAAGGTATTGGCCCAGAAGGTCTTTACAATTGTTAAATACTGTGATAGTCTAGCTATCCCTGTGAATAGTGTAACTATTCACAATGATCAAAATACTAACGTGATATCGTTATAAGGGGATATGAAATCGTACACAAACAGACTGGTTTAAGGCGAAGTTATGTATTTATAAAAGCATAAATTAAACAAGTTAGTCTTATTTTTCCCTTGAGATTTGAAAATGTGATGCATGGTCTACAGCCATACCACCCTGAACGCGCCCGATCTCGTCTGAAAATGTGATGCATGAACCTACGTAGATAAGGTCCAAAGGAAATACATCAGTCTCTTATGAAGTAAAACTCCAGAATTCCACAGTCATAAATTCACCCAAATGACCTGGCGACCTATTTTTGATGAGTGAAATTTTGCAAATTATCCTGTAAGCAAGCCAACCCACAAAGTAAAAGAATAATATATCATAAAAAGTATTTAGGTCATTTATTTTGATATGTGAGGTTTGATTTTAATTATTTATACAATTTCATAGTGCAGTAGTATCTTGTGGTATTTTTCTAAAAAATAATGAAGATGTCTAACTACGAGCTCTCACTAGAGCTTTTTGCTGTTAAATTTTTACAGAAACATTTATTTAGTGCAACACTGAAGGTAAAGATAAATTACATTCAAATCAGTGAGGTTCTGATAAACCAAATGTGCTTTTAACTTACAAAACAAAAGAAAGTGGAGATGTATTTAAGAGTAGGTGACTAACATAACATAATAAAATAAAATTTTAAAAAAAGATAGAAAACACACACACACACACACACACACACACACACACACACACAAAGAGTAGGAAGTGAAGTAACCAAGTAGTATAATTTCTATCTGTGCTCATCTGAGCATTGCTTCTTCTTAAGGCCACTAGCAAGACTTTGGCCTTGGGATGAAGTCCTAGGCTTTCCTACCACTTTCAAGGATGAGAATAAGTGTGTCAAAGACAATGAACTAGCAGGTGAGGTAAAAGTCTGTTCACTGATGGGGGCGTGATTGTTAGCAAGCGCGGATGAGCAGCTCTCCTGTGTCTGTCACTGTACTGGGCTCCTGAAATGTAAAGGTGAACAAAACAACAGTTCTTGCTCTCAAGGAGCCCAAAATCTAGCGTAGAGGTGAGCACATGTATTAGGGTAAATGAGATTATGTTCTCTAATATACAAACACCCACTGCTCAATGGCTTAACACTGCATAAATTCACTTTTTTTAAAAAAGATTTTGTTTATTTATTTGATAGAGACAGAGATAGTGAGAGAGAGCATGAGCGGGGAGGAGAGGGAGAGGCAGGCTCCCCGCGGAGCAGGGACCCTGACATGGGGCTCGATCCCAGGACCCTGGGATCATGGCCTGAGCCAAAAGCAGACGCTTAACCAACTGAGCCACCCAGGTGCCCCACCATAGTGGCTTTTTTAATTGAGATTTTTATTGAGATAACTGTTGATTCACATGCTGTCATAAGATATAATAAAGGGCAATCTTTGTACACATTAGGCAGTTCCACTTAATGGTACTATTTTGAAATAACTGTAGTAGAATATCATAAGCAGGATATTGACATTCATATAATCTACACAACCTACTGAATATATTCAGATTTTCCCAATTTTATTTGTATTCACTTATGTGTATGGGTGTATTTATTGCTAACCATTTTTATCACATGTGTAGGTTCATGTATCTACTACCACCAAGTACAGAACAAATCCATCACCACAAGGACTCTCCTCATTTCCCTTTTGCCACCTCCTCTGTTATTAACCTCTGGGAACCACTACTCCTAACTCCATTTCTAAAATTTTGTCATTTAAAAAATGTTATACAAATAAAATCAAACTGTGTAGCCTTTGGGGATTGGCTTTTTCCCTCCCTCAGCATAAATTTCTGCAGAGTCACCTTTGTTGTGTTTATTAATAGTTCTTTCCTTTTATTTCTGGGTCCTATTCCATGGTTTGGATGTACCACAGTTTATTTAACCATTGGCCAATTGAAGGACATCTGGACAAATTCCCATCTTGGGCTATTGCAAGTAAAGCTGCTATGAACATTGCTTTATAGCTTTTCTTTCTTTTTTTTTTTTTTGCAAGAATTTTATTTTCCATTTCTCTGGGATGGTTGCCCAACAGTGCAATTTCCTAGGTCGTATGGAAGTTGTATGTTTCATTTTATAAGAAATTACTAAATTATTTTTCAGAGTGGCCGTAGTATTTTACATTCTCACCAGCAGTGTAGGAAAGATCCAATTTCTTCACACCCTAGCCAGCATTTAGCGTTGTCATTATTTTTATTTTAGTTATTCTGACAGTTGTGGTTTTGATTTTCATTTCCCTGATGGCTAATCATGTTGGATATCTCCACCTGTGCTTATTTATAAACTCTGTGTCAGAGCCATAGTGTTTTTGATTTGAAACAGGCTTTAGAAGTTTTCTAGTTCTTACAAATAACTTCTTTTTACATTAATTTTTTTTAATTCTGGGAAATTCCTATTGATTCTTCTACACTCCATCTAAATGCCCCCATTTTCTTTTAAGCCCTCTTTAACCCTGAAGCCTGAGTTAATTAAACCCTTTCTGACTTGCAGAGCCAAAGTGAATCTCTGTCTTCCCTGGGTTCCAGTTTGTTTCTCCTTCTGTTGTACCAGTAATCGAAGGGTGTTTTCATTAAGATACTTACCTGTCTGTGCTTGCCACTAAACTGTTCCCCGGGGGAAGGGACTGCCTTATATATTTTTTTGCCTCCCCAGAACCTGGTATGGTATCTGATGCATTTAGATACTTAAACCTTTTCAGTGAGTTTGGGTACTGCATTATGTTCTGCCTCTTTCCCTAAAGGACTTGAGCATCTACTTTTTGGTAGACACTGCTGGGTGCGTTCACAAATGTTATCTCACTTAGACCTCCCCACCAGCCTGAGAAATAGGGTTCTTTAACTGTAGTTTGCAAATAACCAAGCAGAAACTCAGCGAATTAAGTAATTTGAAAATTATGATCCTACTAAGTGGCCCAGTTGAGGCCTGCCTGTGGATCTTCCTGTTGCTGTGTCAGTTGCCCAGAGGGGGCGCAGCTGAGTCGTAGTCCTTCCCCTGCACCACGTTGGTGGTGCACCTGCTCCCATCCCACTCATTGACAACTGTAGAATTTGTTTGTGCATCCTACTGACTGCGCTTTCCTGACCGATGCCCAATTCAGAATGGGCAATAATCATTGCTACACTTCCTTTCTTCTGTTCTGAACATCTCCTTCTGCACCAGCCCTGGGGCTTAAAGTTCCTATTAACCTCAGTGAACGATTGCCCATTCCTCAGGGGTCTTCATTCTTTACAGTGACTCCTGTGCCCTTGGCCTTAAGGTTCTCTCTTCATACTTCACCTCTGTTTTTTTCTGCATTCCTTTAGTTTGAGGCTACCCATTTCTCAAAGGAATTAGATTTCATCTAACTGAACATGTTTGAGGTCCTATAATGTCAAAGTGATGCAATAGGCTGTATGAAGAAGACAAAAATGGAGAAATGAAGACTTTTTGCGTCGTGGTTTTGGCAAATGACAGAAATCTATTCACATAGATTTAAGCAAAAAAGAAAAAAGAAGTCATGTAATTGACAGTCTAGAGGTAGAACTTGCTACAGAGCTGGCTGGATCCAGGTGCTCAGCCAATGTTGTCAGGAATTTGCCTCTCTCCCTCGCTTATTCTTTGCATCTCTTGGTTCTGCTTCCCTCTGGGTTGGCTTTATGCTTAGCCAGCTCCTTGGCTCTATAACTTTTCTATCACTGGGAAATCGTCCCAGAGAAAAGAGAACATCTATTTCCCAACAGCTCCAGCAAAATCCCTAGGATGGATTTTGCTGGCCTGACTTGGTTCTCATTCCCAAACTAGTAACTGTGGCCAGGGAGATGGAATATTCTACTTGATCAAGCCTAGTACACACCTGCTTCCAGGGGAAAGACTTGCTTAATTGCTTAGATTGAGAACCGGAGTGGTTCCCCCAGAGTAAAGAGACACAGATTCACAGAGCAGCCCAAACTAGGAGCTAATGCCCAATGCAGAGAATATGACAGTAGTTCATGCAAAAAACCTCTGAGATCTAGACAAAGGCCATGCACAGTAGTAGGAATTGAAAATATAGTCTGACCTTCAACTTGAGAGCTAAGTACTATTATGCTGTCTATTTTACAGATGTGCAAACTGAGGGATAAATAAAATAAATAATTTTTCTATAATCC
Source organism: Phoca vitulina (assembly GCF_004348235.1). Taxonomy (NCBI): domain Eukaryota; kingdom Metazoa; phylum Chordata; class Mammalia; order Carnivora; family Phocidae; genus Phoca; species Phoca vitulina. The sequence continues at coordinate 28,720,149 of NW_022589708.1, read as the reverse complement.
ATAGCCAATCTAGGACCAAACTATGTCTATGTGACTCCAAAGCCCATGCTCCTAACCATGAGGAAACCTGAGGAAGGGGAATGTAAGGGGAAACCAACTTACTGGTATGCTCACCCCAGCTGCCCGAATGGGAAGGGAATGACGAGGAAATTATGTGCTCTCTCTGTTACCCAGTTCCATCCTCAACAAGACTGAGGAAAGATGGAGAAGAAAGGAGTTCAGAAAGGCCTTGTCCTAAACCAGATTCCTCAGTTTTGGCCCCATTGACTTATTAAGCCAGATACTTCTTTGCTGTTGGGGGGCTGTCCTGTGCATTGCAAGATTTTTAGCAACATCCTGACCTCTGCCCACTAGATGCATGTAGCATCTTACTCCTGATTGTGACCACCAGAACAGTTTCCAGAATCACCACATATGCCCCAGGCACTCACTAACACCATTGCCTCCCTATCCCCACCTTAGTGGATGCCATCCTGGTTATCCTGGAGTGATGCTCTCCCCTGTCCTAATAGAGCATCAGCCCCCCTGTGAGGCTTCAGTATTTTAGACCTTCTTACTCTCTCCCAGGGGAGGATTCCAACAACATGCCCCTTCTCTCCACTCCAAACAATGTAGATTACATCTCTTCACTCATGCTCCTGGAATTCTGGGATCTCTGGGAAGATTTTTGGGAAAGAAATCCACGGCTACTGGGATCCTGAAATTTCTGGTTTCCAAATGACAACTCTATGGAGAGGGAAGACCACATGGACAGTAGGTCAAAGATCAAGTGAGGTAATTCGTTATTGGTTATTTCAGTTGATTTTTGTCATTTAGATTGCCTACATTGCATTTGAGGCCAAATGTACAACATTTACAAGCACTGTGACCCAGAGCGACTCAGCCTCCGTCAGCCTTGGTTTATGTACAACATGGAGCTGTACGAAGAACATATCTCAGAGGCCATGGTTTTACGGAGTAGTAGTAGTGCTGAGCTATCACAGATCTGGCTCACATCATCAAGAAAAGCTAAATATTTAATATATACCATTTCAGATTAAGGGAGCATTTAGAATCATCTAAGAAACAGCTTCTAAAGATGTCCATCAAAAAAAGAGAAAAAGATTAAAGTAAAACATTTCAATATGCTTCCAAAAAAAAAAAGAAAAAAAGAAAATTCATTCCAGTAAAATATTATCTCACCTGTGTGGGTTCTAGGTAGTTCACTGACCTTTCCAAATTCTAAAAGATTCTAAACTTGGAAGTTCGGTCATCATCTCCTATGTAAGGAAAATTATTGTGGAAAAACCATCTCTTCTTTTTGTCGTTTGTATTTGGAGGACTTTGTTTTAACTCTTCTGTGGGCCTCAATCTCCAATTAGAGAAAGGAGAGGACTCCTAAACTCAGATGTAAAGCAGGAGAAAGTGACTTTCTGAAATGGAAAAGGAAACAAGAAAAGGGTAAAATATATATACTTTTCTCCTTATGTCTAATTGGTAACATAAATATCACGTTCTTCTAAATTATTCCCTAAGTGTCATGCTCTGTTGCCCTGCTAAAATAAAATTTAAACTTTGAAATTATTTCCAATATCAAGTAATAGATTGAGACAGTAGCATGAAATTTGCTAACCTGTTTTTGTCAAGTTGCTAAGCGCTCAACCCATTTAGAGCACGTGGGCATCAGCCCTCTAGTGCCCCCTGGCTATTTCTCACCTGGGACTGTTAGAACTTTACCCCTCTGTTAATCAAGTGTGTTTTCTTAATTCCTCCTAAATGGCCATGCCTTTGCTCTCTACCCTTTCTCTTTTTATGCTGGTGAGACACTGTTGATTTTGCAATTAGACTACATTTATTTGGTATCATCAGGAAGCAGGTTCTGATTGATCAGGGAATTTCAAGAACACTGTAAGTGTCGAAACTTCTAAGAAATGAAGTATTGATGAAATTCTTTGCAAAAACATATCACACATTTCTATACCTTAGTTAACAACGATATGACCAAATTTGAATTTTTCTTATAAAGCAGTCAGGTGGAAATGTAGGGTAATGTCCCAGATGTTGAGTTTTATAGGCTCAATTTACTTTTATTTATTATTTATTGAGCACCCATTATGTTCCATACATCCTTTGGTTTCTTTAGATTGAATTCCTCCCAACTGCCACAATACTGAAGTGACACAAAGTACCTAATATATAAGAAGCAAGGAATACACATTTTCCCCTACATTAAACATTTTTTAAAAATTAGTTTTCAGGAAGCAAGAGAGACAATTTTAAAAACGCGGTCAAAATGTACTAAAATTTTGATGTATTTGTATGATCTATATTCGAGCCATTCTATCTGCTTCGCTCAGTTCTAGCAACTTTCACCTTCCCATGCAGACTCCAGCGCAGATGTACAGCAGATGAAGTGAAAATGTATCAGAGACTGAGAGAATAATTGTAGCAAAAAGCAAGAATGTCACTGTAATGGGATGTAAAGAACAATGCCCTGCTTTCTCAAGAATAGACTATATTTGATGAAATGTAAGCATAGGTGAAACTTTCAGCTCATCCTTGACACAAGTTCTGTGGGGAAGCAACCAGCAGAGGGGACAGACAGTGTTCAGGGGAGTGGCTGGTGTGACTGATAGATGGCAGCAAGAATTAACCGAAGGAGAACCACCAATTCCAGTGACCAAGTCCCACTGATAGACCACAGCAAGAATCAACCAAAGGAGAACCACCAATTCCAGTAACCAAGTCCCACTGATAGACCACAGCAAGAATCAACCAAAGGAGAACCACCAATTCCAGTGACCAAGTCCCACTGATAGACGGCAGCAAGAATCAACCGAAGGAGAACCACCAGTTCCAGTGACCAAATCCCACTGATAGACGGCAGCAAGAATCAACAGAAGGAGAACCACCAATTCCAGTGACCAAGTCCCACTGATAGACGGCAGCAAGAATCAACCGAAGGAGAACCACCAGTTCCAGTGACCAAGTCCCATTGATAGACCACAGCAAGAATCAACAGAAGGAGAACCACCAATTCCAGTGACCAAGTCTTGACTTTAACGGGAACTTTGAGAAGTTGCAAAGAACAACTGAAAAAAATCTTCAGGTATCTTATAAAATCTAATTAGAAAATAATTGGCCATCAATCGCTCGATATGGCAAAGGCTGAAAGAAGAGCAATCCAATGAACAGGAAATAATTCATGTGATTGGGGGTAAAGTGTAGATAAGAGGTGAGGCTAAGAGAGGTAAAGAGGAGCCAGGGGAAAAAAAAAAAAAAAAGGTCTGCAAACAGTCTTCCAGAAGGAAAATGGTTTAAGCAGAGCAATGACATGATAAGATTTACATTTTGAAAAGATGATGGGCAGTGGTGTGAAAGCAGAAAGGAGAGAGTGAACCTAGGAGCCGCAAGAAGGACATTTAAAAATAACCAAACTCAGGCAACAGGATCTGATAGCTTGCATGAAGTACTGACTTTGGGACTGGAAAGAGAAATGGACAAGTTGTGGAAGCATTTGGGGGGTCAAAGTGTTACAACCTGGTGGTTGATTGGTTGTCAGGGGAGAATCTGAGAGATATGTCGAGAACTGCCTTGCGTTTCTCTTTAGGTGAGCAGTAATATGCAAAAGTGATAGGATTTAAAACACTTTAATGCATGCCACCCACCATCATACATATTTGTCTTTCTAATTTTATTGCTCTTTTGAAAACTGTACAGAAAGCACTTATAGTCCCAGCTTCTGTCCCTAAAATTCAGTTGGATCGGCATTTACTTGGTATATTTGATTTGCAACATTTCCTTCCTATCTGAAACTTCAAACGCAGACCTGAAATGTTTATTAAATCTGTGGAACACATGGAAATTGACATCGAAGCTTAAATTTAACTTGTCTTTTAAGTAGCAGTTGGTCTATATGGTGCTCCTATTTTGTATGTTTTTGAAAAGTTATTTTTAGGGACTTAAAATTCCTAAAATTTGTTGTCTTTAGTTGAGAAATAGGTTGCTGGTGGCCAGACCCTATATAATTGAGTTCATGGAGAAATAATTTGATGAAATTAATAAAGAAACTTAATGTTCTCTAGGCAATTGTATGCTGCCAATGTGCTAAATCTTTGTCCGTTAACTTATTAAATTATTGTTTTATGAATCTTCTGGAGGACTATATCCAAATTGAATGTTTTGCCAATATTAATCCCCTACTGGTGGTTCTAACAAAGAGTACTCTTTCAGGGACAGGTCTTTTTCCTTGGGGAAGTAAATAGAGTCAGTGATTTACTGATAAAGCCACCCAGTATATACATCATCTCTGTCCCATATATCAATGTCATGGGCAACAGCTTGCTTTACTAAGTGATTCTGCAGTGTCTTCTCAAAGACTGTTTTGTTTAGTAATCAGATCGAAGTGCCAGCATGCATACTTTTTAGCATCGTATGAATTGTTTTCATCTTTAATAGCACAATTAGTTCGGAGACATTTTTGTGGAATGGCTTCCACTGCTGAAATTTTATCCCACCATATTGGTCCACTTAAAAAAAATGTTAGTCCATTTATCACTTGTGTGCACTTGAGGATGAATTATTTGCAACCTACTTTGTATTGAAAACTGAAATGTTATTCTTGTTACCAATTAGGAGAATTTTCATATTTGCAGCTCTTCCTAACTGACCAGTTTTTAATTTGATGTTAATTATCTAAATGGTTTGGGAGAAGAGGCTGCCTTCCTGTTTCATGCTATTAAGTGGCATTAAACATTCCCTCCAAACCCTTGAACAGGGATTGTGAAACTAAAGAGTGATGGCTTTGTGAAAATTTACATGGGGGTGAATAGAAAACTGTAAAGGAAAAGGGCCCTTTTGATGATGACTGACAGATAATGACAGAGCTTTCAGTCTCCGTTTAAAAAAGGAGGTTTCACTGAGTGGGTAGTTCAGTTTAACATCTTTGTAGGTCGATCCTGGAAAGGACTTTAGGAAGACAGCTGGAAGGACACAGAATTTTTTTTTTAATAAAACATTAAGACGAAAAGTTTTTTTAAATGATATTTTAAAAACAAGTTATTGATTTTCTTATTGTACTTGTGATGCAGGCATTTTAGCGAATTCCATTTCAGACTGTTTCTCTGTAGAAGCGTGTTATGCTATGTACATAATCTTTGGAAAGGAATTCTACTTGCAGCATATTTTTCTTCAAAGGCTTTGCATTTCTGCATAAAAAGCTTATTAATTATTTGTAGCTGCTTGTCATCGTGTTCTGATAATAGAAGGCTGGTCAAGGATAATAATTACCACTTCACCTTTTTGGATCATATATATCCACTATTCCTAGTGCAATATTACCCAAAGCATCTCTTCTCTCCCTGTACACAGGACCAAAAGTGCAGGCACATCATTTATTGATAAGACAAAAAGAATGTAATGAAATTATCAATGTTCTTGAATTAATTATGAACATGATTAAGAAAGCTAAAATCTCAGGAGCCAGGATCTCATTACCCATTCAGTCTTAGGGATTGCTTTCATTCAGCTAGGCAAAAAGGCTTTGAGCAGCCCTACAATTGCCTTTCTCTCATTTATTTGTGCTAGAATTAAGGTTTATTTGTTTTCTGTTTTCTTCTTCTTCAGATTGTTTCTGTCTTTATCCATTTAACAAACTGTTTCCTCCTGTATCTCAGAAGGATGCACCTATAGGGCCTACATCTCTGTCTGCAGTCTGCACACCTTCTTCTTTTGAGTGCATTTCTCTCAACTCATTTTGCTGGAGCTCCTAAATATCTCTCAAGGTAAGTCTGAGCATGTAGCCAAAAAGTTCTTTCAGATTTATGTCTGCAGCTATACAACAGTTCTGTCTGAATCCCATTCAGCTAGGAGTCTTAATGACATCATTATTACGCTGTCTGTACTGGGCTAGATTTTACTTGGAGCCTGCACTGTATTATTACTTATCTTCCTTTCTGTATGAACCTACTATGAATAATACTTATTTAAGGTGGGGGAAATGATTCAAAACTAACAGGGAAATACATTTTTTATTTAAATCAGATTTCCAAGAGGAGTATAAACAATAAGCAAAAAGGAAAATCCATTTAAAATCTGTATTTGGTGTACAGATAGCCTAATTGCTCTGGAAGTCCTACCCTCTCATCCTTGCTGTTATAACGGAGTTGAGGACAACTGAAATACAACACTAGACTTAGATTTACGTAAAAATTTCCAAGTGTTCCCTTTTTAAAGGCCTTCTGAATTTCTGGGGTTGTACTTTCCAGTGCAGAGGAATATTGAATTGGTGTCTGATATAAAATGTCTTGAAATTGTCCTAATGGCACCTGATTGTTCTTTTTTTTTTTCTTTTTTCTTTTTTTTGTAAAATTGACCAAGGGTGATTTGGCAGCAAACTTTTCTGAAATGTGCTACTAGGTCATTTATAAACAAGGTCATTGGTAAAGGTAAAGTGCTGCCAGCTCTCATTCTAGAGGCACGTACAGACTGATTACAAAGATCACACATTTGCATGTTATTTTGGTTTCAATATATTAATAGAGGGCTCCTATTCCTGTATAAGAGAATGAAGTATTGCAAAGATGAGACAGGGAGAACTCTAGCTTGAGGCCACTGAATAAATACGTATATGTGATACTAAATCCATTGATCCTGGTTTTCTTTAAAGTGATGGTTTGATAAGATTGCTCAAACATCCAGGAATCTGAATGCATAAAATCATTGAAAAGCCAAAGCATGTTGAAGTGATAAGTGACAAAGTGATTTGATTATAGCACACAAAATATAAAAATGCCCATCCCTTAAATCTTAAGAACAACCTTGACATTTGAAGATTTGTTAGAAAATGTGATTAAATAACACAAAGGGAGAAGGCTACTTGCCTGTTTCCATAAACCTGCAGCCTCTGGCTATGATATTTAAGTAATTATGTATGTTACATAAAAAATTTTGTTTCATATCAACTAAATATCCAAGGTATTAAAAGTATATTGCTGGAGTATTCTATGATTTGTGAATGTTGTCTATTTTAATCTGGGGGGCACATTAAAAGCTGGTCCTTGTATGTTTTGTGTTGCTTTTTTGGGTTTTATTAATTTGATGAGCAAATGATTATTGATACTTCCTGGAATTACAGTTGCTAAGCAAGGCATGGTTCTGCTTCGTTCTTATGTGAAGTACATTCATTGAGGTAGGTGATTTAATTTGAAAGGGTAAAAATGCAAAAAAGACACGAAATCTTGTTTTCAGACATCAAACAAAAATAGCAGTAAAGATAATTTTCTCACTTTATGAACCCAGAATGCCAGGGAAAAATAGCATGTTTCTTAAGTAGAAGCTCCTCGCACTCATCTCATTCTGAGAAAATGGAAATATCGCTGAATTTCTTTTGATATTTCTTTCATATCTTATCAAAAAGGGAAAAATGAATCATAGAATATCCTGCATGCCGTTTCTACATGAAAGGCTGGAACAGAAGTCCCATGTGGCTCTCTCAAGGGGAAGCCTATTATTGCGGTGCTCTAGGTGCTGGTCTGTACTTCAGCAATTGGACACGAGCAGGTGAACGAGTTTGGAAGCTGAAATAGACACAAATAGCAGAAGAGAAGGAAGCGCACCTCTAGCAGCAAAGTTGATAAAGGGCATTTTGCTTTTTAGCTTGCTGGAATCTAAGTAGTACACATTTTAAAACAATAAAATACCAACAACAACAACAACAACAACAACAAAAACAGTGCCGTAGCAGGCCAGATGCAGTTACTTAAGGCAACCTTTCATAAACTTTAAAAAAGTTGCCCTAGTGAAAAATGTCTAAACACTAATCTGAGACAAATAGAAAAGCATGCTTCTGTTTTATAAAGTAACTGTCAGAAGCATTGTGGTTTACATGTTTTCCTTAATTTCTCTTGCAATAAAACGAAATGCCAATTCCGTGTGTTTTTACTAACTTCACCAAGTTCAGAGAGCTTGAAAACTAACAATTGAATAACAGGGGAGAAGTTCAAATATTTATCTAACTTTCTGAAGGCAACATTCTGCAGGGGAGAAAGCAGAGATGATATCCCGAACTGGCCGTAGCTGCTCGTACCAGATTCTGTTTTTCTGTACGTATCTGACTTTGACATTTTACACTCCTGATAATGAATGAAAAGGTGAATGTATTCAAATCTAATTGATATGGGAATAAAACATCAACCAAAAGTCAACATAACTAATCTTAAATATTTAATACATGACTACTGTTTTGTTCATAGCTGGAATTAGCTCTGAAATCCAGAAAGTGCTAAAATCTCATATGTATGTGGAGTTATATATATTCACAAAGATGGCAGCAAGGTATACTAGAAAAAGCATCAGCAGGTGTTAGGAGATTTCAGTTCTGTCAATATCTAGTTGTGACTTTGATAAGTCATTGAATCTCCCAAAGCCTCCATTTTTCTCTCTTTAAAATTAGTGGGGTAAATTGACAATATTTAAGGCCCCCCTCACACACCAAAATCTATTATTTCACATCTATGTGTGTGTCTATACAAATATATGTTCATTCGGGTGTACAAGGAAGCCTGAAATCTATCCTTAGCATTTATTTTTCCCAGTGTTAGGCTATTCAAGAGCACTTTTCATTTAGAACATATGAAAATCTAATATCGTGTGTCCATCGGACGTCCCTGCTAATTAATTCCTGAAATGCAGGGCTTAATTTGCTCTTAAACATTCTTCCATTCGCATTTATGCTGATCTGTGCCCATAAACAGTGGGACTCGCTTCCCAGCAAATATGTCTTTCACAAAATTCCCCAAGTGTAGAAGGGGAGTTGTTTTATCTTCCCATTGCTCACAGCAAGTTGTTGGGTCTTAGCAAATTGCTAATAGGCTCATTAAGCTCCTGCTTTGTATATCTACCAAGCGAACACAGAATTGATCATTGCACCTAAAATTGGATTTCAATTTTTGGTCAGGAGGCTCAATTCTATCATCTTTCCGAGCAGCGAGGTTTAGATCTGCTTAGTTTCGAGGGCAAAAAGTGGTGTTTGGCAAGTCAGTGTCTTCCCGGGGAGTTTGAAGACAGGCAATCTCCGGAGGGAGAGAGTTTGAGGGTCGTTGCGGAGGGGGGTCAGGTCTGCTCTGAATGGGTTAAGAACTACCTGCTTGAGATTGATTGAAATCAGTAATGGATCATCTCATAAAGCTGCTGTTACTAGATATTACCCTGCTATCTCCGTCCTCTGATAGCTCTGATAAGAAGTGCTTACCGCAGAGGAGGCTCCTGGAGGACAGATACTGTTTCCTGTACCGCAGGGAGTAAAAAGCCATACTGCTGGATCAGTGACTTTTCCTAACAGCAAGTAAATTCAGGCCTTATCAAGTTACAGCACAAACTGCACTCATGTTTTATTATTCTCATTAGAGATTTAAGGACTAATTCCAGTTCTTAGCGCTTAGCATTTTAATGTTTTCCATAGATAAGAATTAAGATTCTTCTGGGGGATTTTTTTATTTGCTAAAGCTTGCAAAATATAATGCGGTGATGCACTTACTGTGATGTAAGGCGGTAGATTTTCTAAATGTCCTGAATGTTTTTAAGGCATACGTTTTAAAAATTTAAATCTAATGAACGAATTTTTCCAAGTTGGACACATACCCATTCCACTGAAACATGCCTGTCTTTGTCTGGGAACCCAAACCCGCTGTCCTTCTGGAAATGTGACATAGGAGGACTGGACTTCTTGCCTCCAGAGCTTATCTTGAATTGCTGTGTATTTTCTCGAAGTAAATTCACGTAATCAAGACTAAGTGTAGTGTCTGATCCCAAAGAAAACCTTGAACAAGACCTGTTTTGTAAGTAAACTTGGCTTTAAAGTATTTCCTTGAAGTGAAGCTAACTTTCCTTCTCAAACAGGTGGAGAAAAGCAGTGACTGTCATGTTCACTGCATATCTGTGTTCAAAGAGATTACAAAGTTGAATTTAAAAATAAAAATCCAGTCTTACTTTCTGTTCGGGTACTCGCGTCGGATTAATATTATAGTGACTCTTCGGTAATGAGAGTCTGTTGTTGCCCACAGTTGGTCTCCCTGACATTCTTGAAGGAAAAAAAAAAATCATTTTTGAATAAGAAAGTTTCATCAAAGTTACAATGTGATAACATTATTACTGCAATTAAAGCTCAATGATTAATGTCCTCTTTTTTGGTTACATGTACTGAAATTAGTCTTTTTGTATGACCAATCTAGTATGAGAAACTTTCTTTTACTCCTCGCTTTTCTTTGGTTTATCTTCGGATTTTTTATTACACGTGGCTCGTGGCTGTCTGGTACTTGCAGGGGCAGCCGGATTTCAATAGTGTCAGTCACGGAGACTATGGCTGTCAAGTTTCAGGGTTGTTTGGAAGAAAATGTGTTACATACAGATCAAAGTTGTTGTTAAAAAGGCCTTCATTGGCTGACACTTTGATATCCATTCTTGGAAAAATGTTCTCCTGAGGTGAAATCCCTCTGGAAGCGTGGTCTACTTTGTGGCCGTTTGGGAATCCTGAGTGTGTCTACTAGGTGGGTTTAATAATATAATAATAAAAGTAACAGCTATCATTTATAGTGTGCTAGACCCTGGGATAGATGTTTAAATGAATTTATCTTCTCTATCAACTGTTTCCAAGGACATTCTCCATGTGTTAAGTTTACCTTTTCCATTTTTTAAGACAGGGAAACCTATGCTAGTTAATGATTTGCTTACTCCTGGCTTTGCAGGCTTTGTGCCTATTTATGCCCCAGATTGTTTTTCCCTTTTAGCCAATGAAACTCTGCCAGAAAAATTTAACATGCTTGTTCCAGTTACATTACTGGGTGCAATCCTCCCTTATACAGGAAATAAATTTATTATGAAGAACTCCCAGTAGAAGCCTTGGAAAACTTACACAGAGCTGTGCTGTGTCCAAAATGCTGTTCAGTCGGTTTTCCGAAGCACCCAGGTAACAGCTGGTGCAGGCCATGTGCCAGCCCTGACAGCCCATATGCTCTCTTTAGTGCAGTAATTATCTCAACACAAAACTCTGATAGCCTAGTCTACTGGGTCCAGTTTCCCTAGGTTAAATTGACTCAGTGGCTTTGTTAGTAAGTTCCTTTGGCACAGTAAGAACTTCATCAAGAGTTTAAGGATTGGGCTAGGCCTCAAAGACCAATGGGACTGCTACTTTCAAGACAGGTGGCTGATTAACCCAGAGAGATTCTAGGTGGCAGTTCGTCAGGCTGTCACCCTGCAGCAGCGCTCTGGTTAAAGGGCTGTCATTGTTTCTCCCAGATACCTTGTGTGGGGAGGATGGTTACCTCATCCATTGTGCTGCTAGGCGAAGAGTTTAATCTTTGTATTTCAGTTCTGAAACAGGCACAAGGATCTCTCCTGTATTTCAGCGGGCATGCTGGGAACGGAAGGGTTGGAGTGAGGAGTGATGGGATAGGAGAAGAGGTGAAGAAAAGTGAGCGGGATCAAAATGGGTATAGATTTCCTTAGAACATCACAGAGAAGACTTTTCTCTCTTTTTATCTTCCTGTGTCCTCTGAGATGTTAACAGTTCCTCTGTGTGTGTAAACTTCACATGTTGGAGGCTTGGAATCCATATTTGTAAGTGATTGGTTTCCTTCCTTCCTTCCTTCCTTCCATGTCTCCTTCCTTCCTTCCCATTCCTTTCCCCCTCCCTTCCTTCCCTTCTTTCCTTCCTTCCTTCCTTCCTTCCTTCCTTCCATGTCTCCTTCCTTTCTTTTATTCCTTTCCCCCTTCCTTCCTTCCTTCCTTCTTTCCTTGCCTTCTCCCTTCCTTCCTTCCCTCCTTCCATGTCTCCTTCCTTCCTTCCCATTCCCTTCCCCCTCCCTTCCTTCCTTCTTTCCTTCCTTCCTTCCTTCCTTCCTTCCTTCCTTCCTTTCTTTCTATTCCTTTCCCCCTTCCTTCCTTCTTTGTTTACTTCTGAAAAACACAAACATACAAAGGACCAGTTGTGATAAAACTATAGATATAGCCCCACACTTACAGTGCAGACAAAACTTCCCATAAATTGAGCAGCCATGATCTTGAAAAATGTTTCCTGGTATGGAATCATAGTATTCAGCCACCAGTGCTTGAAATTAAATGAAGTTGACATGATATTAGCATTTCAGCTTCTTTTCTATCTTCTGCTCTTAGCACAGACCTTAAATGATGGCTATGCTTGTCATGACATGCTTTATGTGAGGCACAAATTTAAACCTCGCTTCTGGTCTATTTAGATGATACCATATGCTCATGATGTTAGCAAGAAGGTTGAGCTACTAGATCTGTTGGCCAAGATCAACCTTACCTTCAGTGTGCTTAGTTTTGTGGGTGCCACACAAATGCCTGCTTTTCCAATGGACCTTTTATGGGGGATGGTCTCCAATACCCCTCTGAGGAGGGATAGCCTTATGCCCATTTGAATCACTAAGTGGCAGAAAGTAATTAGGTTATCTCCGTTATTCCTGAACCTAAAGAAGGATTCGAGCAAGAAGGGCTGTCTCCTTTGTCAGTACAGCTTTGATTTCTTGTACTGAAATGGAATTGTGAGGTAGAGAGGAATGCACTGAAGTGAATGAAATATAAGGTCCAGAAGGGATTGGGTTATACCTTATAATTCTACGTAACCCCATAGCACCCATAAAATTCTGATCATCGGGTTTCTGTCATTCTTTATCTAATACAGGCTGATCTGGTTCTGGCCAGACCTTGCCTGTCTTGTTCATTCTTATAACTTCAGAGGGCAGAGCGGTGCCTGGCAAGTAAATATTTGCTAAATGAATAAATGAATGGATGGAAGTAAGCTCTTTTATTTATGGAAAAGAGTCCAACTGTAAGTGGCAGTGTAGAGTTTCTGGGGTGGGTAGTGGTGAGAGGGACAACGTGGTCCTGAGTGTTGAGCCATCCAGTGGCGTAGGAGGGTCAGACTCTCTTGGTGACAATTTCTGGTTTGAAAGATACTAGGGAAGCTCTGAGTACTCAAAGCCCTTTCCAGTGACCAAGGCCCAGGGGCAGGAACATGACCAGGGTTGATTTATTTCCAGCTGGACTCTAGTTGAAATTGGTTCACTATTAATGTAAAGTCATTGCATTATTGTGTTTTTCAATTTAATAAAGCAAATTATAACCCCAAAGAGCTTCTGTAGAAAGCTAGATCAACTAGTTTATAAAAACCCAAACACTAACCTTTGTTATTTAGTTTTCAACTACAGGTAGTTATACTTCTAAAGTCATTATTTATATGTTGTCAGGAGTACTCACCAAATTTATTGACTTGTACATTATTCTTTGCAAATAAGTTCTGGCTGCTCTCTGCATATTATAATTAAAACGACAGGGACTTTAATCATTTATGAAATTTTAAACTACATACTGAATATAAATGTATCATTCAATGTGATAGAATGAATTAAATTCATCACTGTCAAATAACTGTATAAAAGATGAAATATCTCTCATCCCACATCATTAGCTTATAAAAAAAAAAAAAGAACCAGATTTGCAAGCATTGTAATAATACTTTTATGGTCTTTTAAGGACGCTTTGAAAACTAAGACATTTGGCATATACAAGAAAATTACTTGTGACCAAAAAGTTGGTTCCTAATTTTATCTGGAAAAGTTCTATTTGAATTTGGTGATGAAGGGTAACTTTTGCCTAGATAGAATCAAATAGATGGAAACTCTTCTATAGAGACAAAAGCATATTTTATTACTATGATGTAAATATGTGGATGTATTTAAAAGAGAGTTTGGGCAAACCAAATCACTTATGCACAATCCTTGAGGTAGGTTGAAAGGGTGATTTGGGATCAGAACGTAATTGAAATATTTATCTGGTGTAGGTAAGTAGCTGGGGTTTGCTCAGTTCTCAGCCAACCTTTTATGTGTATCCAGACACAGTCAGAACCTGTACCTCTAAGGGAAACAGAACTAATTTGGCAGGCAATGATTCTGATAATTATTTTCATTTTCTCGTTTGCTATGATCATCACTATTTTTAGCTAATATCTATACTTGTTTAATACTGTCAGATTCAACTCAAAATAGACTTTACTAGATAATTTGATTTCAGAACCCTTTCTAAAATGTGAAAATCTCTGTCACTTACTCATTTATTTCAGGAAAATATGGGCTATGGACTTTTTAACCCTTTTCCTCCGATCTAAGTGAGTCTTCTCAAGTTTTAATTATTTTGCCTAGGTCTCTTGATTTCCATTATTTCTTGTGCAGGACATTTGTTAATTCATTGATTGATTTATTTGTTCATTTAATAAACCTTCATTGAGCTTGGCAAGGGGTGGAGGGCAGAGTAAAAAGAGGCTTGGTTTTGGAGACAAGATGAAAATCTACACCCCTCCTCTCAAGGAATATCTATCTGTGTAATGGAAGGTACATGAGGCTTGATAAAACCTGAAATGGGCAGTACTTTCATAAACTTATGGAATTAATTCATTAATTAATTTTGGGAAACAAAAGGATAAACTAAGTAAGGCACTTAAACCTATCTTTCTACTTCTCCTTTTGTTTAATCCAGCTCCCAGTCAGACAACTTCATGCTATATTTCCAACCAAATGTGAGGAAACATGACATGGCTAGAAGGATAAATAAGCCTTTTGTGGTGTGCCAGGATATACAATGTATTTTTATATAAGTTAAAATAAGAAGAAAATCTCTAGCCCAGGCAAGATACAGTACTGTGGAAACCAAATCTCTAAGTTTTCCCAATAATCAGTGTTATCTTCAGTGATATTTTATCTTGTCAAGAATTTTAGATGGGGTATTTTGAGGGTCTAATTAAATGGTATTCAACTCCTTCTGTTCTCTGAACTATTGAGTTCTTATCCCATAACACCCCAAACTAGGAACATCAATGTAATTAGAATTTTACATGTTGTTATATTAACGACAAGATACCTGATTGACCTGTAGTCACTTAAAAACTCTTCTTGATAAGTAAGGCTTTTGGGAGGGGGGAAGAGGGGGCAGAGGGAGGAAATGTGTATAAGACCTGGGGATGTGTAGCAAACCCATATTGCTGTGGGTTAATATACCCTGCCCCGACAGAGCCTTCTTAAGAGCTGAGGAGAAACCAGTACAGCCTGGCTTTTATTTTATGACATTAACTTCAGCTCTATTTTAATCAGCAAGTTTGAATAACAACAAGACAATGAAAATGACTGTAGTAATTAAAAACAACACACACACACACACACATCAGAGAGCAGAATCAATAATTCAAAGAAATATTTTAGATGAGAAAATTTGTTACAAAACGTATTTTTGTTGTAACGCGCACTGTTATCCCCCCAACACATGGGTTCCTATCCGTGAAATGCATTCCATATGCATTTTGCCTGCCTTTAAAAATGGCATTACTACTTCCTTTGTACTCCTCTTTCTTGCTCATACTTTTTTGCCCGTGTTTGTTTTCACAAATCAGTGTTTCCTCAGCAACCTGCTTTAAAAACTTCTACTAGACAAGTGTGAATACTTAGCCTGATCATTAAGAACCTGATATGAAAATTACCAGTCTGTTTGAAAGCAAGAAGCCTTGCTGAAATGTTCTGCCAAGGTTTCTAGCAGCCTATAGCTGCATCAGAGACCTGTAACTGTGTCTGGTGGTAGTTGGTATGAAGTGACAAAGCTTGGCTCAAGATAGAAAGATGTTGGCCGTTTCGGCATCTCTTTCTAATAGCTTTATGATAGGACCCTTTATACTGAGAAATGTTTATTAGGTGTGAAATATAATTTTTACCAAGTTGCCACAGAGTCGGAGTAAAGTGCATTTGCTAAACCCTTTATGTTCTTTTCCCCCTGCTTCTCAGTATTGTTTCAGAATAGAAGGTGAAACTGTATTCCTTGGTGTGCAGTTTAAAGTCAGGAGCAGCAATATTTAGCACATGCTTGGGCAACCTTGTTTGAAACCCATGCCGCCCCTCTCTGGTGTTCTGATGTGCCTTTAGGGGATGCTTGCCTGTTTGTAGTTTGTTTTCTTTTGTTTAAGGTTTCAGCTACTGCATTGACTAATGATTATATAGCAGTAAACTCTCGTCCCTGCTAAATTCAGTAGTGATGCCTCAAAAGCATTTTTCCCTTGTGTGACATAAAACAATAAAAGAACTAGACAAACCCCTTTTGAGGAAGAATAATCCTTTGTTTAAAGAAAAGAAAAGGCATCTCCTTGATGCCAGAGGGTGGAGAATTCAAATCAAAGGCTGAGCTAATTGATAAAAAATTAAACTGGTGTTAATTCTGAAAATTTTTTGAAGTTAGTTATTATTTGTCGAAATTGTTACTAACATACCGATTTTATTTGTGCCTACCTTCTTTATTATGCTGATTCAACAATATTTATTTATCACATTATGACTTAATAGATAGCTCTGCTCTTCAGTCTAAACTCTAAATAATAAATCTCTCTTCAGAATGCTGTTACCAGCATAATTTATCAATAGGATTTTGGTCAGACAGTTGTATTTTATTTCTTTGAAGACAGTTACATGTAACCGTTTTCCCTTACGTTTGTTCTTCAATAAAAAGTAAAGCAGTTCATTAAAAATACAATTTATATATTACAAATATGACTAAAAATTAAAGCAACCGGTAGATTTACATAATGCATATTATTAGCCTTTAGATTTACCAATGCCAAGTCCAAAGCATTTGAACGGGCCATTTAATTGTTCTCCCTGCAATTTTTTTAATGAGACTTGTGGCCATGATTCTGAGTGATAAATTCTTCTTGATTTGCCTCCAGTTGTCACTGGCCAAACCTTAGGGAATGAAAGATTAGTTACGGTTGCAAAAGACTTATTATTTTTAACTGGAGAATTTTTAATGTTCTTAACCCAATTAAGCAGAGAGTGAAGAATCTATCAATATTGTTGTCAGTTTGTTAGAGAAAAAAAATCTTCCAAATTTTAATTTAGCTGGAGATGCTGTTCAATTTCTGCCTTTGACTTAGAGTAGAATAAGAGGATTGTATTAAATTAGTAGTTTGACCCTGGTGCCTAAATGTCACATTGCTAACATAAGAAAATTACCTTCTGATTGAAACAAAGATTTCGATCAGTGAATAGGGTTTCAGCCCTCATCCAGTTTTTAATAGCATTTGTTTTTAATCAGCCAAATTCTTGAATAACAGAAGCAAACTGTACCATGATTTGCAGATGCTTGGGTCTGTAGTGAGATTAATATGCGTATTCATAATTTTAATCCCAAATTTCAAAACTCCAAGGAAAAGAAATTTTCTTGTTAAGTTTAAGTAATGAATCTAAGAGACTACATTCAGGCCACAAAATAGTCCAAGTTGGCCCCAAACACAGGTGCTCCCAGTTTGAACATCATGCCTGGCTTTTCTGCAGAGACACGAAATGAAAGAGCAACTTCAAACACAGGTGCAAACCCCCGCATCTGTGAGGGACAGCCCGAAACCATGGCTTTCTCCTGACCGTTTTCGGCTTGTAAACCTCATCCTCCATGGAGCACCTGTGTCAGAACCAATCAGAGATGTGTATAAATGTTATCAACACCTACACATCATTACTTATTCATCAACATCAGCACCAAATATTGATGCAAACATGCAAGAGTGTTTTTTTTTTTTTTCTTTCCTATGGAGCTGCTCTTTCCTGAAGCTCGTGTCCATTTGCCCTATGGCTGATGGGAAGAAGGAAAATATACAGATAAAAATTTGGAGTATTTCGGGCTTCCCCCGCTGAATTTGTGTTGGTATCACTTTTTCATCTTTAAATCTCATTCATTCGGTGGGAGAAACGGAGTGCACACAAAAGGTTCAAACACATTGATTGCCTGACGGCCTAATTGCAATAATTTCATACTTCGTGGACTACTTTTACGCAGGCGCTTCCTCCCCTGGTCGTCTGGGGCCTGCCTTCTCGCTGTTTGATTAGCACTCAAAGAACCTACATTTGAAGCTGTGTAAGATTTTGTTTTTCAATAGCAGTAGCAAGCAGCAGGATCTGGCTTCCTGGCAAACTCCACAGGCATTTGGGTTAGTGGCTTTGTATTTGCCTCTGGGTCTTTCCTGCACAGGGCCGGGGAGGGGCTATTGAGCAGTTAGAGGCTTTGGAAACCATTTCTTCTTTGACAATTTAAATTTATGTGGTTTTTAATTGTCTGTAAACAAAGCCTTTTAAATCTAGCACTAAATCTCCATCGAGGTCAGCTGGCATCCAGAGGGATGGTTGCTGATTTAGTTGGGAGTCTGCTTTTCTTTTTCTAAAAACCCCTCTCAATCAGTTTATTGTCCTCCAAGAGAGATACACAAAACACACAAATCACTTGGCCCCTCCCCCCCACTTTGAATGAATAGATAAAAATCCATCTGTTTTTTATCTGCCTGTTTTGAGAGGCCAAATTTGTGTCCTTTGTAAAAAATGGCCTCAGCGATGCCATTCCCTGGCAAGCAGCTAGGAAGAGTGACCAACACTTAGGTTTTCAGTCAGCGATGGTTATAGTTGAGAAACTTGCAGCCTAGTCTCAGTTCTAAACGGTCATTTGGTAGAGATCATTAATGTTGTGAATAATTAAGAGCTGAAGATGTAGTACAGTAAATGTGTATTGGTTATCATGGTTCATAGAGTATTGATTACATCACTCTATAAAAGAAAAAAAATCATAAAAAAGTGGGGAAAAGGGTGGAGCAGGGCAAATGTTTGGTTTTCCCTAGGTAGATACAACTGACGAGGGTCTTTCAAAAACATAATGGAAGGTACATGCAGACAAATGTCTGACTGTGGGTCCCTGGCTTCTGGGGGCTCCAGGAAAACTGGGCCACAGTTCCTGTCTGTGTCAGGCTGGGCCCCGGCCTGGGCTGCTCTCCTGCCTGCCTCAGTCCTGATCCTGCACACTCGCCGTCACAGTGCTCCCATTTCCCTGAACAGCTCGTTCTGTCTCAGTGGCAAGTGAGAAAAAATCAACCGTTACAAATGAGGAGAGACACAGAGCTCTTAGGAAAAAAGAAACATAAAACCCACCGAGCAACTGTGTTCAAATAAAAGCTGTCACCGCTGAGCGAACTGAAGATTCAAACTCTGGCACAGGATTCCCGTTTTGAAGCAGCCTTGGCTCAGCGCTCGTGAGGAATAGAGAAGAGCTTTCAAATAGTCCTTTCTTTGTCTCCTATGAGCCCTCAGTGCCTGCTTTGAGAATGAACCATAAAACCAAAAGGAATACTTCTGCTTGCTTTCTCTAAATGTATCTGGATATGTGAGCTGTTATCTCGTATGGAGAGCTGATTTTTTTTTTCCTTCTGAGTCTATTTCTAAATTTCGGTGAGGCCGGATAATAAAAAGGAAACCGCCTGTATTTTCAGAAGAGACTGGGTTTGATTCCTGACTTCGCTGGTTCTGTGTCCTTGAACAAATTACTAAATTTTTCTGCTCACGTTTTTCTCCCCTGTAGAAGGGGAATAATAATATCTACCGTGCAGGGTTGAAGTATGGGCTGAAATCAGATAATTTAGAACATAATTTCTTGCAGTACCTGGCACATATTAGCATCAAAAACATTCCAGACCAAGAAGTAACTTCAGAACAAAACAATAAACGACAAGCAAAACGACAACAAAGACAAACGGTGGGGGGGGGGGGGGGAAGAAGCCCTAGTAAATAGGAAGAATATTCAGAGTGAATTTCCAAGATATAAAATGATAGGAATTAAATTAGGACTTTAAAAAGTCATGGATTAAGATAGAAAATGCATGCTAGGCTGTCACTGGTTTAGATGAAGTGAACAGGATTTGGTGCTTGAGAAAACAGTTCATGATGGAGAGCAGATGTTCGAAATGGAACAGAGATTGTCCTCCTGATGCAGAGATGAAAAAGTTCGAAGCATGAAAATTGTGATCAACAGAAGCTGAAAAGCTGAGCAGCCCCAGGTTACCACTGAGGCAGTGGGCTGTGGCCAGGAACGGTAGTCCCCTGCACGCTTTGGGGAAGGAGACTGTGGAGGATAAGGGCCACCCTCCCTCATAGGTCCTTCCTGCCCAGGTGGGTTTGGCCTGCCTGGTGCTTGTGCAGTTCCATCTGTGGCTGCACATCCAAGCCAGGTAAGCCACCCGTGCGTTTGGCTTTGAAGACGCACGGACTTTATTTCATTGAACTGTTTTGCAATAAAGTCACGCTTGTTGGAATTTCAAGGCCATTCAGGATGAAAATTTTGGGGAAGCCAGATTCCTACTTCCTTACCCTAGGGTCTCAGTGCGAGTTCATTCATTCATTCATTCACTCATTCATTCATTCATTCAACTTCTATTGAGCATCTACCGAGTTCCAGACAATGTGCTAAGCTTTGAGAATGAAACTGAGCTACAGAGACACGTTGTCTGGCCTCTAAGGGATATAATTACCTGAGGCAGTGTTACCTAACCCCATCAGCATCCTTCCACCATTGCTTCCAGGTCCTATGGCTTCCCTGTTGATCAATAAGGCATCCAGATGCCTTTGCACAAGGCTGCAGCACACGAGAGTCGCCTGGGCTTCTTCATCGGGATGTTAGCTAACTTTCAGTAAATCAGATACTCCATGTTTGGATCCTGTGAGAAAATACTAGATCAGGCCCAGAGGGTTAATCTGAGATTTAAGATCAGATGGGATGAGAAGATATCAAAAATAGGTGTCAAACAGCAAATAACAAGATGAAATAAATTAGTGGATGGGTTAAGGGACAAATGGAACATGAAACATATTTAGACTTTTGATCACTCTCTTCTCTGATTCTAATCTTCCTTTCTGGTTTCATCTTATTCTAATCAGTTAGACTAGAATATTAATTCATGATTATTAATAAATAATAGCTATTATTTAGCTAATTATATATTATAGTATATAATTATTATAAAATCAGCTATTAGTTATTATTAGTAAACATCTAGTCACCTCAGAGAGATGTTTGTACTCTTTGACCATAATCTCTCCATTTCCCTCACCCACAGCTCCTGGAAACTACCATTTTACTCTGGGTTTCTATGAATTTAGTTTTTTTATATTCTACATTAAAGTGAAAACATACAGCATTTGTATTTCTCTTTCTGACTTATCTCACTGAACATAATG
Source organism: Phoca vitulina (assembly GCF_004348235.1). Taxonomy (NCBI): domain Eukaryota; kingdom Metazoa; phylum Chordata; class Mammalia; order Carnivora; family Phocidae; genus Phoca; species Phoca vitulina. The sequence continues at coordinate 28,699,075 of NW_022589708.1, read as the reverse complement.
CCCTCAAGGTCCATCTATTTTACTGCAAATGGCAGGACCTACTTCTTTTTTATGGCTGAATAATATTCCTGTGTGTGCGTGTGGTGTGTGTGTGTGTGTGTGTGTGCATGATTGAGCGCACGTGCGTGTGCACACGTGTGCATTTCATTCTCTTGCAGGTGAATTTTTCATTTTCTCTATGTCACTTATTGAAGAGACTATCCTTTTCCCATTGAATATTCTTGGCTCCCTTGTCAAGTATTATTTGATGATATATGTGTGGGCTCTTGATTCTGTTTTATTACTCTGTTTTTATGCCAATATACTGTTTTAATTACTATAGCTTTGTAGTTTAGTTTGAGATCAGAAAGTGTGATGCCTCTTTGTTCATCTTTCTCATGATTGCTTTGGCTGTTCAGGGTCTTTTGTGATTCCTTTAGGGTTGCTTTTACTATTTCTGTGAAAAATGCCATTGGAATTTTGATAGGGATTGCATAGAATCTATAGATGGCTTTGGGTAGTATGAACATTTTAACAATATTAATTCTGATCTGTTGAACATGGATATCTTTCCATTTCTTTTTTCTTTTTTTTTTTTTAAAGATTTATTTATTTATTTATTTGAGAGAGAGAGAATGAGAGAGCAAACACATGAGAGGGGGGAGGGTCAGAGGGAGAAGCAGACTCCCTGCCGAGCAGGGAGCCCGATGCGGGACTCGATCCAGGGACTCCAGGATCATGACCTGAGCCGAAGGCAGTCGCTTAACCAACTGAGCCACCCAGGCGCCCTATCTTTCCATTTCTTTGTGTCTTCTTCCATCTATTTCATGAATGTCTTTTAATTTTTAGAGCACAGAACTTTCACCTCCTTATTAAATTAATTCCTATGAATTTTATTATTTTGATTCTATTATAAATGGGATTATTTTCTTTATTTCTTGTATAGATAGTTTGTTGTTAGGTATAGTAATGCAACTGATTTTTGTATGCTGGTTTGTATCCTGCACTGTTACTGATTTTATTTATTAGTTCTAATAGTTTTTTGGTGGAATCTTTAGGATTTTTTTTTTAAGTTTTCATTTAAATTCCAGTTAGTTAACATACAGTGTAACAATAGCTTTGGCTATACAATATAGTGATTCAGCACTTCCATACAACACCCAGTGCTCATCACAACAAGTGCACTCCTTAATTCCCATCACCTATTTAACTCGTCCCCCTACCCACTTCCCTTCTAGTAACCATCAGTTTTTACTCTATATAGTTAAGAGTCTGTTTCCTGGTTTGCCTCTCTCTCTCTCTTTTTCTCCTTTGCTTATTTGTTTGTTTCTTAAATTCCACATATGAGTGAGATCATATGGTATTTGTCTTTCTCTGACTGACTTATTTCACTTAGCATAATGTCCTCTAGCTCCATTCATGTCACTGCAAATGGCAGATTTCATTCTTTCTTATGGTTGAGTAATATTCCATTATATATATATATATATATATATGCATTCCTCTATCCATGGACATTTGAGCTCCTTCCATAATTTGGCCATTGTAGATAATGCTGCTATAAACATCAGGGTGCATGTATCTCTTTGAATTAGTATTTTTGTATTCTTTGGGTAAATAGCTAGTAGTACAATTGATGGATCAGAGGACAATTCTATTTTTAACTTTTTGAGGAACCTCCATATTGTTTTCCAGAGTGGCTGCACCAGTTTGCATTCCCACCAACAGTGCAAGAGGTCTTCCCTTTCTCCACATCCTCCCAACACCTGTAGTTTCTTGTGTTGTTGATTTTAGCCATCCTGACAGGTGTGAGGTGGTATCTCATTATAGTTTTGATCTGCATTTCCCTGATGATCAGTGATATTAAATATCTTTCATGTGTCAAAGATATTGAATATATTTTCATGCGTCTTCTCATGTTGGCAATCTCTATGTCTGCTTTGGAAAAATGTCTGTTCATGTCTTCTGCTCATTTTTAAATTGGATTAGTAGTTTTTTGGGTGCTGGGTTTTGTAAGTTTTTTATATATTTTGGATACTAACCCTTTATTGGATATGTCATTTGCAAATATCTTCTCCCATTCCATAGGTTGTCTTTTAGTTTTGTTGATTGTTTCCTTTGCTGTGCAGAAGCTTTTTATTTTGACGTAGTCCCAATAGTTTATATTTGCTTTTGTTTCCCTTGCCTCAGGAGATATGGTTAGAAAGAAGTTGCTATGGCTGATGTCAAAGAAGTTACTGCCTGTGTTCTCTTCTAGGATTTTTATGGTTTCAGGTCTCACATTTAGGTCTTTAATCCATTTTGAATTTATTTTTGTGCTTAGTGTAAGAAAGTAATCAAGTTTCATTCTTTTGCATGTTGCTATCCAGTTTTCCCCCAACATAATAAAGACCATAAATGAAAAACCGACAGTTAATATCATCCTAAATGAGGAAGAACTGAGAGCTTTTCCTCTATGGTCAGGAACAAGACAGGGATGTCCACTCTCGCCACTTTTATTTAGTGTAGTACTGGAAGTCCTAGCCACAGAAATCAGATAACAAAAAGAAATAAAAGGTATCCAGATTGGTAAGGAAGAAGTGAAATTCTCACTATTTGCGGATGATGTGATACTATATTTAGAAAACCTGAAAGATTCCACCCAAAGAACTGCTAGAACTGATAAATGAATTCAGTAAAGTCACAGGATAAAAATCAACATACAGAAATCTTTTGAATTTCTTTACTCTAATAATGAAATAGCAGAAAGAGAAAATAAGGAATCAGTCAATTTGGTGCAATTACAATTGCACCAAAAACAGTAAGATACCTAGGAATAAATCAAAGAGGTGAAGGACCTGTACTCTGAAAATATAAAACATTGATGAAAGAAATTGAAGAAGACACAAAGAAATGGAAAGACAATCCATACTCATGGATTGGAAGAAAAAATATTGTTAAGATGTCTATATCACCCAAAGTGATCTATACATTTAATGCAATCCCTATCAAAATACCACCAGCATTTTTCACAGAGCTAGAAGAAACAATCCTAAAATTTGTATGGAACCAAAAAAAAACCCCAAATAACCAAAGCAACCTTAAAAAAGAAAATCAAAGCTAGAGGCGTCCCAATTCCAGACTTCAAGTTATATTACAAAGCTGTAGTGATCAAAACAGTACGGTACTGGCACAAAAACAGACACATGGATCAATGGAACAGAAGAGAAAACCCAGAAATGAACCCACAACTATATGGTCAATTAATCTTTGACAAAGTGGCTAAGAATATCCAATGGGAAAAAGAATGTCTCCTCAGCAAACGGTGTTAGGATTTTCTATATTAAAAATATACGATCTGCAAACAGAGATCATTTTTGCTTCTTCATTTCTGATATGTATGCTTGTTATTTCTTCTTCTTGCCTGATTACTCTGGCTAGGACTTCTATACTATGTTGAATAGGAGTGTGGCCAAGGAATTTTCTATGATACTTTAATCACTTCCAAGCCCTAAGTTATCAATCATGTGATACTAGGGCTTAAATTGAACCAATTATCAGTTATCAGAGCTTTCTATCTGCTTAACTCTACAGTGCCATGTAAAGACAGATCAATATGTTAATTGCAAAAGGTAGACTCTTAATGAATTAATTAAATTAAACAGGGTGCAGTATTTTAAAAGTTGTGATATTGGGGGGGAGGCATGGACATGCTTTTATTTTTTGATGCACTTTTTCTTTCTTGTGCCAAGGGCTTTTCTAAAGAATTTTTCTTGTCTTAGGGAGAGATAAAGTTGTTCATAACTTGTTCCAACTGAGCCAAGACTCCCTGGAAGAGAATTTTTCATGATAGCACTTGTTAAAATGTTGGTAAAGAAGAGTTAGGAAAGGTTCCTCTAGACTTAGATTACGAGGAGACAAGATGGCAGCAGAGGCCAATATGGGTAAAATATCACAGCAGGCGTGCAGAAGCATTTCCTCTGAAGTAGCAGCCTCTTCCATTTTGTGGTTGGATGCTGTCTGAAACTTGGTGTTTCCTGAGGTTCCTTCCAACTCTGAGTTCTCTTCAGACTCAACACATGGGCCTTGGAAGTCTTACCCTCTATCATGGACTGAATTAACAAATATATGGAGCTGGAGTTGACTCTTAAATGTCTAATTCCAGCCCTACCTCTCTCTCATCTCCAGACACATTAATCCAACTGCCTACTGGAAATTACCATTTAGATGTCTCACATTTTCCTCAAACCTAAGATGTCTGAAATAGAATTCATCATCTTCCCATTAACTACAACTTCTTCCATTTTTCCTATAACGAAAATGACATGCCCCAATTGCCTAACCCGAAACCCTGACTCCTCATTGTCTCTTCTTCTCTACTTGCCATTAATCACCATGTCTGCTTGAATCAGCTTCCTAAATATATCTCCTATCTGTCACCTCTCTTCACCCTCACTACCCTGCCTTCATCATCTCTGGCCTAGGGTACTGGAAGATTCTCCTAATTACATCTCCTCTTCTAGTCTTGTTTCCCTCTAATTCATCTTCTTCCTTCCCAGCAAAGTGGTTTTTCTGAAATGCAAATACGCTAGCACATGGCCAGCTTAAAACTCTTCAAAGATCCACAATGCCTCGTGTTCAAACTTCTTAGCTTAGCAGACCTCTCCGACTACCTTCTTTCTGCATCTCCTGTTGTGTCCACACAGAATGATCTGTTTGTAGTTCTCAGGATATGCTGATGATTCTCAGTTTTGTGCTTTTGCTCCCAATCTTCCTTCTAGAAGGAAGGCTTCTTATCCCCTTCTTCTTCTCCATACCCCCACCAATAGCAGCCTACTTATCCTTCTAGATTTTCCAGACTCAACTCAAGGCTTCTCTCCTCTATTAAACGTTTTCTGAACCACTTAACTGTCAGGGTAGAATTGACTATAGGCTCATTTGGGTTTCTACTGTACCCATTAGAATCTAAAGTACATTTAACTGTTTATTTCACTCACATTTTAATCTACCTATACCTCTTTATGAACAGTTTTTGTTTCCTCAACACATAGTGCCAATTTCCGGGATATAGCATACTAAATATATTTGGGTTTGCTTGATTTACTGAATAAATAAATGTGTACTCCTGAAGAGTTTTTTCTTATTACCAAGAATAAGAAAAATAATTTAAGGTACTTATATTTTATTTCCTTTTCATTATCATAAAACTTTTCTCTGTATTGTTACATGTTGTTAATGGGATTAACACTTTACATGGAATAATTATCTTGCTTTATGTTGTTTCCTATCTGCCACATTCCTAAACCACCCTGGGATTTATTTATTTTGTTATATAGTTAACAGCTTGAGAATGTTAGAATTTAAATTGATTTCTACAAACACATTTAAAAGGATGTTTATGGGGTTTTTGCTATTATCATCATTAAAATATCTTCTTTCATTCTATTAAGTCACCATTGCCTCTTGCTAATTACAGTAAATATGTCGAGAGAGTCAGCCTCTTATCACTTCTAATTTGGTAATTTGGTATGGTTTCTATGGACCCTATTATTAGAAATTGGTATGTGATGTAGATTTGGTAGATTTGATCAGTCATTTCAAGGTGGAACCTTCTTTGCTCCTTACTTTGGAAATTTCATTCAGAATACATTGAGAGCTTAGCCTTTTCCAGTCACATACTAGGTAGGAATAGAAAGATAGTAAGCACAACGGCTTACCTGAAAGAGTTTATACTAGAGAAGGAAGACAAGATGGTTGCCCAGAGAACTAGAATATAAAGATAGGATAAATGCCAGGAGAAATATACAAAGTGTTATGGGAAGTAGTTCTAGGAAGGTGATCCAAGGAAAGCTTCATGGAAGAAGGGGACTTTTAAGCTTGCCTTTGAAAATTGAGCAAAATTTCATCAGGTGAAGGCTGGGGAAGGACATTGAACCCTAAAGGTCAGGGGTGGTGGGTTGAGGTGGAGAAAGTACATGGTGTGTGAAAACAAGGAGTGGAGGGATGGTGCTTCTAGAAGATGTTGAAAACTGGAAAGATAAGTCACAGCCATCTGAAAGAACTCCTTGAATGCCTCACCAACAATCAAGACTCAAGTGAGGCTTTTGAACAGAGATGAACTTTTTTTTTTTTTGCTATTATCTACCCACTGTAGCATATTATGTTCCCCTTATCTTTTATACTCTGCATTTGCAAAGAAACTGCCGTGATATCACTTGTTTGGAGACGAGTCATTCTTCTCTAACCACTTCGAAATCATGCTTTTTTTTTTTTTCCTTACTCAGTCTTTTGGCACAATGTTTTGTTATTTGAATTTCAGCCACACTTTTGTTTTTGTTCCTTTGGGGGCACTGCTATTAGAAACTAACTGATGTGGGGTATAAACTATTCTATAATTATACTCACTGCAATAAAGGACTCTTATCAAAACCTTCTAGCTCACTACCTGTCATTTGATTTAAATATTATAATCTCCACCTAATATTTGTTGTGTCATATTAATGATGCCCACTGAGCAATATTCTCTTGGGAATGTCATATTACTTCTTTTACTCATTACACTTTTTAAGATAAAAAAAATTCAGAGTTCACCCACTTTTTTGAGGATGGAGTACATGCCCTGTTGGACATGTCCTGTGCCTCTTCTCCCAGCTGTGGCTTTGCTGTTTCATTCATCTTAAAGGAATTTTTTAAAACAGTTCTATTCAAATATAATTTATATACCATAAGTCCACCCATTTTAAGTATCCAATTCAATAAATTTAGCATATTTATAGAGCTTACAACCATCACTGTAATAGAATTTTAGAACATTGCTACTGTACTAAAAAGAAAACTTGTGCCTAATTACAGTCATTCCCCATTCCCACTCTCAGCCCTAGACTAACCTACTTTGTCTTTTTATACTTGCCTTTTTTGGACATTTTATTATTTATATAAAATGCAGCTATACAATATGTGTCCTTTTGTGTCTGGCTTCTTTTGCTTAGCATGTTTTTGAGGATGCATCTGTACTTTCCTTTTTATTGCCAATAGTATTCCGTTGCATGGATATACCACATTGTGTTTATCCATTCACCGGTTGATGGACATTTGAGTCATTTCCACTTTTGGCTGGTGTGAATAATACCGCTACAAATGTGAATGTACAAGCTTTTGTGTGGACATGTTTTCATTTCCTTTTGGTAGATTGCTAAACTCTAGTTTCTCTGCATCCACATCCACAACGTTATTGTCTACTCTTTTTGATTATAGCCATTTTAGTGAGTGAGATGGTATCTCATTATGGTTTTGATTTGCTTTTTCCTGATGACAAATGATGTGGAGCATCTTTTTATGTGCTTATTGGCCATTTTGTATCTTCTGTGGATAAATGTCTATTCACATCTGTTGCCCATTTTTTTTTTTTTTTAAAGATTTTATTTATTTATTTGAGAGAGAGAGAATGAGAGACAGAGAGCATGAGAGGGAGGAGGGTCAGAGGGAGAAGCAGACTCCCTGCTGAGCAGGGAGCCCGATGCGGGACTCGATCCCAGGACTCCAGGATCATGACCTGAGCCGAAGGCAGTTGCTTAACCAACTGAGCCACCCAGGCGCCCTGTTGCCCATTTTTTAATTGAGTTCTTTTTATTATTGAGTTGTAAGAGTTTTAATCTGGATAAAAGTCTATCAAATATATGACTTACAAACATTTTCTCCCATTCTGTGAAATTTTTTTTTTTTGCCCTTTCATTTCCTTGATGGTGTATTGTGAAGCACAAACTTTTTCAATTTTGATGAAACCTAGTTTATCAATTTTTACTTTTATCTCTGTGCTTTTAGTGTTCACTCACTTTTTTTTGAGATGTGGGTCAGTTTAATTTATGGAAACTCTAGAATGTTTATGATTACATAATAAATGGAGGACTTTATCACTTTATTTGCAAGGTAGTTAGGCCTGCTCCCCCCAGAAGCTTTGATTTACTGCAGTGGATTTCCTGAAATTATAGCAGTGAATTAAAATTACTTTCAGCTTTGAGGATGCACTGCCTCCACAAACTTTTCCTTTTCCTTCTCATTATCCTGGAGTAATAATGAATCTGTACTGAGAGTTTCAGAGTATGTCATCTGCCCACCTCCTGAGGGGTTCTAGCACCGTAGCAATGACTCAAGTGCCTTCAAAGATAGCCCATGTGCCTGTTGTTGCTGGGAAGGGACTATCCAAGCCTGGTCTCCCAGACTTTGTCCAGGCAGCAGAATTAAGTTATGAAAGAGCCTGGACTAGCAGCCAGAAGACCTTGGTTGTAGTCCTGAATCTGCCTCTTGTTTTCTGACTTTGATGAAGTTAATCTTACTGTCATCTAACTCTTTCATTTAGAAAATGAAGTTTTAGATCTCTAAGGTCTCTCCTTTACAGCAGAGACTCTCAGTGGTGGTGGGGGCGGGAGGGGATGGTTGCCCCTCCAAGTCCCCCACCACCCTGGGCTAATTGCAAGACATTTTTGCTTATGATAACTGAAGGAGCGCTATTGTATGCATTGGGTAGAGGCAAGGACGCAGCTAAACATCCTACAATGTCGACTCCTACAACAAAGAATTATCCAGCCCCACTTAGCAGCAGTGCTTGAGAAGTCCCGCTTTAGACCACAGTGTTTACTGTATTTTAAAAGAAAATTCCCCTGTCTTGTTTTATCCAAATATTTCTTTTTTTTTTCCAAAGCGCAGCTCCAAAGTGGAGTCTCTTTGTCCACCCTAATTCATAATGATTGCTTTTTCATTTTCAGAATTGCTACACTACTTACTATTATGTCATGAATAAGCATTGCACCATAAAATAAAACTATATGTTTTATCTTTGTAAACAGTAGGAAAAAATATATTTTTAAGCTAATCAATTAAAATATTAGATTTATAAGATTTTCACTTTTTGTCATTAAAGTAATTCTGGGCGTTATGAACAGTTTTAATGCTAGCTGATCTCCTGGAGATACCTGCAGCCTCCATTAACTCACAGTTAACAGTAATGTGAAGGCTAAAAATGTTGTCAATTTACATGTCAGGGGAATTTGAGAATCTTTCCCAGGCCCAGTCCATTTTAGGCTTTTCACTGGGGCCCAATCCAGCAAGGAAAGATGTGGTTTCACTCAGGGGAGTAGAGACCCTGCTCATGCTCATTTAGGGACAATCTGTCAGCCAAAGAAATAAATGAAGGCAGGGCCCCGGGTGGAGATTTCATAGCAAGACCACTCTGACACATATAGGGAATTCATTTTACAAAATAAATTTCCTTGCACTCTCCTTCTGTAAGTCACTCTTTTTTAACATCTTCCTACTTCTCCACCATATCATGTAGATTATGAATTATTATCTTGGCCAAAATATGACTCAGCTTAAGAAGAGCACATCACTGGAGTCACTCATGGAAACATTAAACAGCACCAGGTGCAGGACTGACCCCTTGAGGACGACTACTCAATATGCCCCCAAGGCTGACATTTAACCATTGATGACTTCTGAGTAGGGCCCTCTGGCCAACAGCTCATCAATCAATGGTGTGCTCCCAAGCCCACATTCTCAGAATCCCTTCTTCTCTTTAGGGCTGACCCCATTTATTCTCATTAGTTGTTTCACTCAGATAGTATAGCTAAAATGCAAAGACAACTGCAAAGGACTTACAGAGAATTGACTCAATTGCATGATAGACATCAGTTGGCTAGCAAACATAAAAATACAACGATTTTTCATTTTTCATTTTCCGTTAACAGGTTAGTAAAAGAACCTCTGTCCTCCTTTTGTGGAATGTGTTTTCCTAATTGTCTTCACTGAGCCTTAATTTAACCATATGGACTCTGTGTGTATGTGTGTATGTGTGTGTGTGTGTGTATGTGGTGTGTGTGTATGCATGTGCACGCTGAGCGGTTCATCTGTTCAATTCGCATTGGATTTTACATGATCTTCTGTCTGTGGAATATCCACTACTCAATTGTATAATTTTACCAAATAAATCCAAACTGTAGACTTTTAAATTTATTCATTTTTTCAATTGTTATTTCATAAAAGATTTTTAGGAATCAATAGATATTTTTATTAATAAATTTTAATTTTTAGAGCAGTTTAAAGATTTACAGAAAAATTGAACAGAAGGTATAGAGTTGCTATATACTTCCTGTCCTACCTCCTCCCCTGGTTTCCCTATTTATTAACAGTTTGCCTGAGTGTGGTACATTTTTTATAATTGTTGAGCCGATGTCGATATATTATTATTAACTAAAGTCCATAGTTTAGGTTAGGGTTCATTCTTTGTGTTGTACAGTTCTGTGAATTTTGCCAAATGCACAATATTATGTGTCCACCATTATAGTATCAGAATATTCTCACTGCCCTAAAAATTCTCATGTTCTGCCTTTTGATCCCTTCCCTCACTGATCTCTTTACTGTATCCCAAATTTTGCCTTTTCTAGGTTGTCATGTAGTTAGAATCATACAGTGTGCAGCCTTTTCAGATTGGCTTCTTTCACTTAACGATATGCATTTAAGTTTCCTTCTTATCGTTTTTGGCTTGATAGCTCATTATTCCTCCTCCTCCTTCCTCTCCTCCTCCTTTCCCATCTTCTTCTTCTTTTTTTTTTTTTGGTAGAATAACATTTCATCATATAGATGTATCACAGTTGTTTGTCTATTCACCTATTTAAGAACATGTGAGTTGCTCCCAATATTTGCAAATATAAATAAAGCTGCTGTAAACATTCTTGCACTGATTTTGTGTGGACACAAGTTTTCAACTCACTTGGGCAAATACCTAGTAATGCAATTGCTGGATCATAAGATAAGAATGTGCTAAGCTTTGTAAAAAAAAATTGCCAAACTGTCTTTCAAAGTGGCTGTACAATTTGGCATTCCCACCAGCAATGAACAATAATTTCTCATGTTCCACGTCTTCGCCAACATTAGGTATTGTCAGTGTTTTGGATTTTAGCCATTCTAAAGGTATATACAGATACCTCATTGTTATTTTAATTTGCAATTCCATAATGACATTGATCATCTTTTCATTTGTTTATTTGTCATCTGCCTGTCTTCTTTGGTGAGGTATCTGTTCAGATCTTTACCCACTTTTTAATTGGGTTATTTGTTTTCTTCTTAAGAATTCTTTGTATATTTTGGACACAAGTCTTTTATCAGGCATTTTTTTTGCAAATATTTTTTTCCCGCTCTGGCTTGTCTTTTCATTCTGACAGTGTCTTTTAAGAGCAGGGATTTTTAATTTTGATGAAGACAACTTATCCATATTTTTCTTTCATGGATTGTGCTTTTGATGTATCTAAAAACTTGCTGACCCAAGATCACCTAGATTTTCTCCTATGCTCTCTTCTGGAAGTTTTATGGTTTGCATTTTTACATTTAGGTCTATGACCAATGTTGAATTAATTTTGTGAAAGGCTTATGTAAGGTCATTTTTTTTTTTTTAAGATTTTTATTTATTTATTTGACAGAGAGAGACAGCGAGAGAGGGAACACAAGCAGGGGGAGTGCGAGAGGGAGAAGCAGGCTTCCTGCAGAGCAGGGAGCCCGATGCGGGGCTGGATCACAGGACCCCAGGATCATGACCTGAGCCGAAGGCAGATGCTTAACGACTGAGCCACCCAGGCACCCCAAGGTCATTATTTTGATTCTTCCTTCTTTCCTTCCTTCCTTCCTTCCTTCCTTCCTTCCTTCCTTCCTTCCTTCCTTCTTTCTTTCTTTCTTTCTTTCTTTCTTTCTTTCTTTCTTTCTTTCTTTCTTTCTTTCACATGTGGGAATCCAGTTTTTCCAGCCCATTTGTTGAAAATACTATCCTTTCTCCATTGACTTGCCTTTGCTCCTTTGTCAAAGATTAGGTGATTATATTTGTGTGGGTCTATTTCTGGGCTCTTTATTCTGGTCCATTGATCTATTGGTCCATTCTTTCACCAATTCTACACTTTCTTCATTACTGCAGCTTTATGGTAAACCTCGAAGTAAGGTAGTGTCGGTTCTCTGATTTTGTTCTACTTCACTACAGTGTTGGCGCTTCTGGGTCTTTTGCTTCTCCAAGTAAACTTTAGAATCAGTTTGTCAATAGTCACAAAATAACTTGCTAGAATTTTGATTTGGATTGCATTTAATCTATAGGTCAAGTTGGGAAGAACTGATATCTTAACAATGTTGAGTCTTCCTGTCTATGAACGTGGAATATCTTTCCATTTATTTAATCATCTTTGATTTCATTTATTTGACTTGTAGTTTCCTCATATAGATCTGGTACATATTTTGTTAGATTTATACCTAAGTATTTCATTTATTTGGTGCTAATGTAAAGAGTGTTGTGCTTTTAATTTCAAAATTCAATTTTTTATTGCTAGCATATAGGAAAGCAATTGAAATTGTATATTAACAAATATAAAACTTGCAACTTTGCAACCTTGCTATAATCACTTAGTTTCAGGAACTTTTGTTGATTCTTTGGGATTTTCTCCATAAACAAGCATGTCATCTGTGAACAAAGACAGCTTTATTTCTTCCTTCCCAATCTGTATACTTTATATTTCCTTTTATTATGTTTTCAAGGAAAAATTTCCTTTTATTCTTAGCATTTGCTAAGACTTCCTGTATAATATTGAAAAGCAGTGGTAAGAGGGGACATCCTTGCTTGTTCTTGGTCTTAGTAGGAAAGCAGCTGGTTTCTTACCATTAAGTATGATATTGCCTGTAAGCTTTTTGTAAACATTCTTTGTCAAGTTAAGGAAGTTTCACTCTGTTTATAGATTGCTGAGATTTTTTTAAGAATCATGAATGGGTTTTGGATTGTGTCAAATGATTTTTCTGTACCCATTGATATGATCGTATGCTTTTTCTTTTTTAGCCTGTTGATGTGGTGGATTACATTAATTGATTTTTGAATGTTGAATCAGCCTTGCATAGCTAGAATAAATCCCACTTGCTCCTGTTATAATTTTTTTCCTAGGTTGTTGGATTTGATTTGCTAATATTTTCTGGAGGGTTTTGCATTTATGTTTATGACAGATATTGGCCTATAGTTTTCTTTCCTTGTAAGGTCTTTGTCAAATAGTTTTCTATTTCAATTCTCCCTAATATGACATCCAAATGGATTACCAATTACCAGTAGTTATTAATAGAATTATTTTTATCTTACAATTTTTAAATTGTCCAGGTTGAATTATATAAAGAAAACTAGTTCTCAAAACCTTGACTAATAGAGAGGTCCCCCCCCCCAACATTATTAAGATCAAGAGTTGGTTTTTAATTTAGACATGGTTAACCATTTATATAAAAGCAATTTGCCATGGTTAAGGCTATGGTTCTGATACAGATTTTCTTTCATACTCATCAAAAGCTTAAGCAAATGTGGTTGAGAAAAAAAAGTGACTGCAAAGACAACTTACAATTTCTACCTCAATATCAAGATTAGGGGGTTGGGGTGAATAATATTTTCACTTACTTATTATTTTGAAAAATAATTTACACAGTGGAGAAGAGACAGAGTGAGTTTAAAGTTTCAGCACTGTTAAGAAGGATTGTGAATGCTTGGTAGAGCATGAATAGGACCTACATTATTATATTTACATTTATATTTGATTTATCTTGAGGGATATGTACACTGTCACATTTGCAAATGACATAACAAGGCATTAGGAAACTGAATGTTATTCAGACAAATCACTTATTTTTATGTTTATGATTTATTCTGTTATTTATATCCATGGTCTACCCAGTATTTCTGGAGGCCAACATTAATATCATTTACAGTTATATGATTAAGAGCCTGGTATAGTGATTACCACTCCCAGGCTTATTCTGTTGTCATCCCTGAAATGCCTATACACAGAACAAAAATCCCACAATCTGATTGTTTTCTACTCTGTTAGCCCTTAATAATAATAATAAGATTTATAGAGCGCTACAGTGTACCAAGTGCTAATGTGTTACAGGCATTATTTCATCAAATTATTACATCAACCCTATGATGCAGGTAACAATAGTATCCTTTATTTTGTACATGAGGTACCTGAAGCACAGAGAGGCTATGTCATGTGTACAAGGCCACCCAACTAACAGTTGGTGCAACCAAGACTTAAACCCAGGTGTTACGAATTTAGAACTTTCATCTACTGTGCTATACCGACTTCCAATTAAAGAAGAGACAAAACAAGCAAATACTTTCAGCTGTCTTTAAACAAGTTCTCTATTTCATCTACTGGAATCTCAGTAGATGAAATATATTTAGACAAAATATAGAAAGAAAATAATTGTATTAATATCCCTTTGAAGTAATCTTCATATTTTATTATAAAGTTAATCTAACTTAAATTAAATTTATGGTTTAAACGCCTGAAGGGGATTTATTAACTCCCCTAATAGGGGAATCTGAAATGTCTCAGACTTCAGGAACAGCTGGATCCAGAGGCTCAAAACCTATTCTTTTTCTTTTTTTTAAAGATTTTATTTATTTATTTGACAGAGAGAGACACAGTGAGAGAGAACGCAAGCAGAGGGAGTGGGAGAGGGAGAAGCAGGCTTCCCGGTGAGCAGGGAGCCCGATGAGGGGCTGGATCCCAGGACCCTGGGACCATGACCTGAGCCAAAGGCAGACACTTAACGACTAAGCCACCCAGGCGCCCCTCAAAACCTATTCTTACGTTGGTCTCTCTACATGTCTTGGACACATTTTCTTTATGGGGTAGGCCAAATGACCTCTAGTGACTACATCTTCATAGCTTAACAACTCCAATGGAATAATTATATTTTTATTAATGTTTTTATCAGAGTTCAAGCATCAACTTCATGGCTTTGCTGAAACTTACTCAATTGACAAACCTGGTAAAATTGAGATGAGACTCTAGGCTGCTCTGAGTTGTAGAGACTTGTACAGTTTTGGCCTCTTTTTGATATTTACTCTTAGTTGGGAGTGTACATTATCTTATTAACATTGCCCACACCTCACACTAATTCATTTTTGGTGAAGAATGAACTTAAAACACTTTTATAGAGATGCTCATTCTGATTTTGCTCCCCTGATACACTGCCCCCACGTGTTCTGATTATGCATCTTCCTGTTCCCACGGAGATGAGAGAGGAATGAAAAGCCCTCCCTGAAGACTGGGAAAGGTGAACTAGATGTGAGTGAAGTCACTAGCCCGGGTAAGGACTCAGCAAGGGCTGATTAACTGATTATCTTCTGATGAGTTCCTCTGCCTTACAGCCAGTTCCTTACTGACAGCGTCATGAAGGCCATGGCCAGCTCCCCATGTAATAGGATATTACTACTCTCTGAAGCTGTAGGGTATCCTGTTTGGTCTCCAAGAGTACACATGGGAGCTTGTTTTCCCCCATCATCCAGGTGTCCTAGGTCTTCCCTAGAGCTTATGAGTATCCCAGGAAAGGGCAGACATGTGTCCTCAAGGAGTAGGTAAATGATATGTACAAAACTCAAGACATAGCCAGGCTCATGATTCTCCCCCACGCCGTAGTAATTTTCCACTCATATGGATGATTGGAAGCTGGGATCTTGCAGTGCAGCTGGTCTTTGCAGGTTGTCCTCATTCAGTTGGGCTGGAGCTGACCCTCTGGTCCAGCATTGCACCTGCACACTGGAACAGAACTTTTGATGGTGGTCCTTTTCTTGAAGTATTTCCTGGTACTTTTCTGAAATATGTGCGCTCTGAGACCTCCCTCTAGGACGGGGCCTCACTTAGGCATTTCAAACAGAAAACTAGCATGGAGCCCTCTTGCTTGGCCCTTTCTCCCTTCTCTTAATCTTTTCTGGATCTGAAGCCACTCCTGGTTCCTTGCACACAAAAGCCCCCAGTGTTTCTTTTCTTCCACTGTAGGGCTTGATGGCCACTAGTTCGGGGCACCAAGTAAGACCATAGCAACATGAAAGTGTACTGATCTTTAAAAAAAACAAAACAAAAAACCTTTTTACCAACATAAGTACTCTTAGGAGAAGAGAGGTTTTCTTTTACCCTGGGAAGTTACTCTCCTTATAAGAGTGAGACAAATAGCTTCACAAACAGAGAAAGTAAAAACAATTGAATTAAACATGTGAACTGAACTTTTTTTTTATGTTATGTTAATCACCATACATTACTTCATTAGTTTTTGATGTAGTGTTCCATGATTCATTGTTTGTGTATAACACCCAGTGCTCCATTCAGTACGTGCCCTCCTTAATACCCATCACCAGGCTAACCCATCCCCCTACCCCCCTCCCCTCTAGAACCCTCAGTTTGTTTCTCAGAGTCCATAGTCTCTCATGGTTCGTCTCCCCCTCTGATTCCCCCCCTTCATTTTTCCCTTCCTACTATCTTCTTCTTCTTCTTCTTCTTTTTTTTTTTTTAAACATATAATGTATTATTTGTTTCAGAGGTACAGGTCTGTGATTCATCAGTCTTACACAATTCACAGCACTCACCATAGCACATACCCTCCCCAATGTCTATCACCCAGCCACCCCCTCCCTCCCCCCCCCCCCCACTCCAGCAACCCTCAGTTTGTTTCCTGAGATTAAGAATTCCTCATATCAGTGAGATCATATGAACTGAACTTTTTATATCTTGCCTCTTTTCTACTACATAGCTATCCAATCTGCTTAGCTTGAGGAGGTGGCCAATTCCTTGTCTACACCTTTTTTCAGGACCAAGCAGAAATGCAAATGGTGCCATGGTTCCATCTTCCTTCTGGATCATTCTTGCCTCATCACTACCCAATAGAACTTTTTGGAATGATGGTGATGTTCCATATCTGTTGCTATTGAGCACTCGATGCATGGCTAGTGTCATTGAGAAACTGAGTCTGTAAATTTTTTTCTAATACATTTAAATTTAAGTAGCCATATGTGACTAGTTGCTATCACATTGGAAAACTCAGGTTTCAGGTTTCTAGAAAGCAACTTAATAACATATATCAACAATTCAAAAATGTTTATATATATGTATATTTCTAGAGATTTATTTATTTAGAGCAGTATTAGGTTCACAATAAAATTGAGTGGATGGTACAGAGATTTCCCACATACCCACTGCCTCCACTTAATATATATTTTATTTTTAGTGCTATATTCCATGGTGAAATATGTAAGAATGCTTATCATAATACTGATATTCTAAATTGAATGAGAAGAGCCAAATAAATTATGGTATAAGCCTTGGCTGTGAAAATTTTGGCTTAATATAAAATTAAATACATGGGTTAGTGGTTATGCTATGGTGTTAAGTAAATATACATAGACTCAAACTTTCCAAATAGTGTTATCCCAAATTTAAATATATATATTATACACATAATTAAAATAATTGAAGTAAACCAAATATTAGTGGCTTTATTTTTGAATAATGCACATACAGATGATTTTAGTTTCTTTTTTATAATAAAGTTTATAAAATGAATAGGATTACTTCTTAAGTGGGAAAATCCTTAGTAAACATTATTTTAAATCAGTTGTAAATATTACAGAAGACATGAAAATAAGAATTGAGGAAAGAGTACTGGCTTTGACAGCTACAGGGTCAGTGATGGAATCTGATAAAGCAAATTAAGGTAGACGGTCTCGGAAGAGGTCAAAAGGGACCAGGGAGTGAGCAGGGAGAAGAAACCAGAAGGCATCAGGTTCCGCCTCCCTTTCAGAAGGTGTGGCTCTGAAAGGAAGGAGGAAAATATGTCAAAATCATATCATCTTTTGAGAGTCTACCAAATATTGTACTTGATTTTTTACATTTAGCTGACAAAACAATTAAATGTCATAATGTCCATATATAATAAAAAAACCCTGAGGCATAGAGACACTAATTTGTCTTGCAAAAACAAAGCAACTGATATTAAAACCTGGTGGCTTTCCACTATACTCCACTGTCTCTTACAGGATGGTAAGTAAGGTCAGGTGAATGGTGTCTTCTTTCTTTCCTTCCATCCTTCCCTTCCCTTTTTTCCATCCTCCCTCCCTCCCTCCCTTCCCCCTTCTTCCTTCCTTCCCCCTTCCTCCTTTCCTTCCTTCCTTCCTTCCTTCCTTCCTTCCTTCCTTCCTTCCTTCCTGTGAACACCCATCAAAGGACAGAGGAAAAAAATCACAGAACACTGTGTTCTCCTACATATTTAGTTTCCTTGTCCATAGAGTAGAGCAGCCAACTTAAGAATTTGGATTCAGGCCAGCCTGGATTATGATCTCTGCTCCACCTTAAACTCCCTGCTCAACTCCAGGCACCCTCTTTTGCCCCTCCAGCTTCAGTTTTCTCATTTATCCAGTGGAGGTAACAACATCTACCTCAGAGAGCTCTTATGAAGATTCGGAAGATAATGTATGTAAAAGCATCCAGCATGATGCCCAGCACAAAATAGCCTCAATACACGGTTGATGTAGTTATTGATATGGTTTAGTTATAATATGATTGAATAGTCCTTGATTTCTTTGAGGTGATAGAGGGCAGGTCTCGATCCTGTTACATATTTAGAAACATTCCATATTTCAGTATGCAATGATGAATAAAACTGTCGTCACTGGCTGACGTAAAACCAAACTTAACAAACTTCCATTAATGCCAACCATGTGCCCAATGCGGCCCTAGGAAGTGGGGATGGAAGAGTGAATTAAGCAATGACCTTCTTCTAAGAAACAAGCCCAGAGACACTTACGTAAAGTGATTATCATAAAGCATTTAGTAATTGCTCCGATAGAGACATAAGCTGAGTGCTGGGGAAGCCTGGGGGAGGCAGCGCTCGGGCTGGGGCAGGTGCAAAAGGCATCAGAGAGAAGGTGACTTTTGGTAGTGATAATAACAAATACTATCTTCTAGGGACCGAGAACTATGCTAAAAGTTTTGCATATTTTATTGCATTTGCTTTCACTATGTCATCCTGCCTCCCACCTCAGAGACCCGCAGTGAGAAGTTGCAATATTAGCACATCCTCTAATATGCCATCCAGAGAAAGGGCAGGTACAGGGTTCTCCAAGTGTTTTCTATGGGAAGCTATGCCTCACAGACGCTACTGGAAAAGGACTCCACAGTCGAATATATTTGAGAAACAAGTAAGGTTTTGCCTCTTGGAGTATTGCAATGTATGGTGATTTATTATAGGTTCTGAGAAGACTTCTTGAGATTTTTTAACTCAGACTTTTCCAAATGGCACCTACATTTAAAAAAAATAACTGTAAATGCTGTCATTTACCTTCTAAGCAAGTATCTGTATGCTTTCTGAAATGCTCTTTTTCATAGGGAGAGTCAGGGGAGTGATAGTGACTTCCGTTACATATTCTAAGCTATTTCTAATGAAAGTGGCACAGGCTTGAACGGGGGAAAGTGGCAGTTAGGAGAAGTTGACAAATCGTCAAGTGGTAGAAAGTTCGGAACCAGAAAACAGCAGATCTGTGTTGTCTAGGAGACTGTGTTGTTTAGAAGAGGGTAACTCGCTAAAAATTTAGGTTAAACTCTTGTAGAATTTCAGGAAGTTGATGTCAGGACAGAGTGTTTAGAAAAGGTATACATAACTATCATTACACTAACATAAACGACTATACTCAGTTTATATTATTTTGCTTGGTTTTACTCTTTCTTAAACCATTCCTAATTGAAATTACCCTTAGTCATTTTTTTTCATATTTCCCCAATATTCTAAAATTTGGTTCTGTAATATTACCTGTTAGGCTTCTGAAATCACTGAAAACACTTTAAGCAGTTTATAGTATTTAATTGCATGATTGGTTTTCAATGATACTGCGGTCATGACCTGAATTTTCTTGTCAAGTGCGATGAATCTTTTTTTTTTTTAAAGATTTTATTTATTTGACAGAGAGAGACACAGCGAGAGAGGGAACACAAGCAGGGGGAGTGGGAGAGGGAGAAGCAGGCTTCCCGCTGAGCAAGGAGCCCGATGCGGGGCTCAATCCCAGGACCCTGGGACCATGGCCTGAGCCGAAGGCAGATGCTCAACAACTGAGCCACCCAGGCACTGCAATGAATCCTTTCTTATGTCTGGTTAATTATTACCATTGGATGAGTATCTGTTTAATGTAATGAAACTGAAGTGAGTCTTACACTGTTTCACTTCGATATTGTGATGTAAATGGTCCTGGAAGATGATTAAATGATAAGAAGACTTATTCCAGGGACATCCCTCCCTGTCCCCATCCCACCCCTTTTGCCCTTGGGCTCTTTATTTAAGTTTCTAATTGTCATCAAATTGGAATTTCCCGCAAGTGGCCCCTGTCCCAGTCAGTGATAGACACAAACCCAACTTGGGCGAGAAGCTCAAAACACACTGCCCCTCAGAGGAAGGTATAAGTGGGCAGAACCGAATGAGATGGGGTTTGACAGCACAGCTGCAAAAAACACTTCTCGCAGGGGTGAGCACCAGGCGTTGCCTGGTCCCCTTTCCTTTTGGGACAAGCATGTGGGATGTGGAAGAGGACTCTCAGGCACCAGGGAGTAATGGCCTCTGCTGGAAGGGGAAAGGGCTAGGAACAGCAGGGGCACAAGTGTTCAGGAGATCCGCTTTCCTTTCCCTCTCCACAGTCAACCCAGATTTTACAACGTACATCTCTCCTCTTCTTACGCTACAGTAAGGAAAAAAAATTAACTAAGGGCTTACTTTTTAATTAAATGTAGTACCACTTAGGAAGATGTATGCTAATCTGAGGCCAAATCTGCCGCCCTCAGCTTTACAAGATGCTGGCCCCAGCAGAGGCTGTAAAGCTCTCGATAAGAGAGGCGAGGAGCAAGGTGCAGGTCCCCCAGCGATAACCTCCTGACTCCGATATTATAGGTCTTTCTGCTGGAATTGAGTTCTACATCTTACTCGATGGGTTATTGTCACAGATGAGTAATGAACGCACCCTGCCCGAGTCCCAGGGTGCGGGAGGCAGTCGGCCAGGCCACGGGGAGGCCCAGCTGCGGGCGGCGGGGCGGGCGGACGGAGGGAGGCAGTTAAAGGCGCAGTGACAGCGGCGAGCGCTGGCGCTGCCGGGGGAGCCGCCACGGGCTGGCCTGTCGGCTGGGGCAGGGAGCGTGGGCATTAATCACAGTGTGCCCCGGGCTAATGGGCAGCGCCCAGAAAGCAGCCCGGACCGCAGAACAAAGGCAGAACGTGATGAAGGGCGCACCTCTGCCAATGGGGAGTTTGCACGGCTGGTTTTTAGAAGGGGAAATAAATGGCAGTTACCAGCGCGGCCAGCTGAAGGCGTAAGGCATGATTAGGTAGCGCGTTGAGGGCAGTCTGTTTCCGTTCCTCCCAGTTCCTTTGTGAACCTGAATTTGTTTGTTTGGATGTCTGGTTTCCTTGCAGCCTCCTAACGAGTGGTGAAGGGGCTGCTTTCTGAGGAACGGCACTGCAGCCTTGATAGGAGTTCTGAATTAGTTTCTGGTTAGAATTTTAAAAATCACGTTTGGGTAACTTCTAGGATATAACAGATGACACCATTAAGTATGATTTTAAAATCCTCGCCTGCGATGCATTTATATATTATTCTTAAAATTACCATGTTCCGCATGACCATTTCCTCTCTTGAAGTTGGGGGGGGGGGGAGTGGAAAGAGAGAGAGAGAGAGAGCATGCTTCTAGCCAAGGACAGCAAAACTTTAAAAGCGGAAATTGAAAACATGTGACCTTTCTCTGAGCTTAAGATAGTGCCCGGTTTTTAGGAAGGATGACTTAGAGCGAAGTAAACCAATTGACATTTTCTTTTATATTTCTGTAGTGATCGTATGCACTGATCGTATTGCACTGCATGATGTGATAAAGTGATTTATGTATAATGATTCTTACCGGAAAGATTTTTATAATCTCCTTCGCATTTGGCAAAATAGTAGTTCTAATGCTTATTTTAAGAAAGGTGTTAAGTCAAATTCTTGGAGGAAAAGGATGGAGAATGTGGAATTAAGTACTGGTAGGTACAGTAAATGAAGCACTAGTTCAGGCTGGGGGAGAATAGGAGAGACACAGTCTCCCCCGCTTCAAACCAAGAGCTGGTGAGGGTTTCTGGCCTGGGTGACACAGTACAGCAGTAAACTCGCTGACTAGCCAGTCACCTGCAGGAGAGTAGGGAGAGTCCTGCATTCCTTTTTCTTGGCAATGATGAAACTGTGTTAGAGGTATCTAGTGACCTGGGAGAAGTATGTTTCTCTCTTGTGATTCCGTACCTTTTTAAAAATAACTCCTCTTTTTTCATCTTTAGTCACTGTTCTTTGGCAGAGTCCCACCTCTGCATTCCCCCTATTCTCTGCTGATTAGAGAAGAAGCAAGTTAGAGACACTGAACTAGTAGTCAGCCAACCTAGGATCGAGTTCAGCACTGCTACTAATTGTTAGGCCTTTAGCAAGTGGTTTCATCTTGGGGAGTGTGTGTGTGTGGGGGGGGGGCTCCTTCTTCTCATCTGTAAAATCCACACTTGACAATAGAGTTTCATTGGCTTTTTGCTCATTCCCCATAAATGCAGTTGAACTACAAAGTCTTCACCTGTCTCTACTTGCCTTTGAACAAAGGATTCAGAAATTGAAATGAAAGGTCTATCATGAATTAGGATACACTGCCTATTCCAATAGTAAGTTTTGCTAAACGCATGTGTATGGTATATGAGATGAAGTACCCTAGTGCCTTAAATATGGGGAAATCTTGCGTTTTTAGATAATTACATAGAACATCCCAGTAGCTGCAAAATTAACACATCAATTACCATAACTTTTGATCCCCAGTTTGCAGGGCTGTCCCCCTCTGATTTCTTCTCTGGGACTATCTGTGTGGTTCAGTCTCACTTCCTGACTGCTAGTAGGGCCTCACCTCTCGTTATAATATGGTGTCCGGAGTCCCAAGCAGACCCATTTCCATCAGAATCATGGCGCAGTAGTTAGCAGGTATTCCATGCAAAAACTACCCAGGCCTTTGTGGGGCTGCAGAATTCTCCCAAGAGTGAGATCATCCTTTGGATAAATATATTTGGTTTCCATGGTCCTGGAAATAAAAGAGTTGAACCATAGAACTCATAGTCGCTCTTATTTCAGAAGAACAGTGGACTGTCCCATCACTTAAAGTAAATCAGGGAGTCCTATTTTGAACCAGGGAAGAAAGAGATTGAACAAGTACGTCATGATTTGGAAAATCAATTCTGTTAGTTAACCGTCCACCCACCACAGTACCCCAATAGGCTCAGGTCAAATGAGTATTAATGAATGTTTTTCTGAATGTGTGATTCTAATGGATAGGGTCATCATATTGTTATTTTTTTACACTAAATTTTTAAATTTTGCAAATGGCTGAATTAGCTTTAAAAATACACAAAATGCATGATTTCCAAAAGAGAGGAAAAAAAAATCCTCACGACTAGAAGACTGAGCATAAGACCTAAAAGTCTAATTTAGTTTAAGATATTGATTGTAGATAAGAATCTGAAAACATTATTTAGCTACAGAACACATTAAAAAAAAATATATATATACGCATATGTTTATATACATATGCGTATATATATATATTTTTCTCCATGTTAACATTTCTCAGGTGGTGTTCGTTTTGGTTCTTGCAGAAGTATCAAGAAGCCAACTTTGTAGTGTACTAAAGACTGATAGAGCAGATGTAATCATGGAAAGCACGAGCAAGTGTTTATTCCTTGCTACATAGAGATTATACCAGTGAGAAAAAAATCTTCTGGAGTGGAAATAATTCCAGGGCTTGCTCTTCTGAAATGGGATGCTCTCTTTTTAGAGTCTGCTGTGGCCCGTGCCCTTCCATGTTCTAAAGCGTTTGAATTGCTGCTAAAAAGAAACTAAGTTCTTGTTAGAATTTAAAGCACAGGATCCATTTCTGCCTAACAGTCTTGTAGCTGCACGTTCCCTGAAGTGTATCCCATCTGCTTTTGGGAGCTCTCATTGCAATATGCAGTGATTGCAGGATAAGCACACCATTTTCCTGTCAATACTTTCCTATTAGCCTCCTGGATCCATACATCATCATCTTGCTGGCCTGCAGTTTGCTTATCTTTGTCTCCGAGGCTGCCTTTGATTTATCTAACACCCAAGCTAATGAGGCATGGAGCCCAGGGTGGCTCCAAGGATAATGCACTCCTGGATAAAAATGCTTAAGGAAGGATCAAGTGCTAATCCATTCTAGGCTAAAAGGCCTAGCCCTTCAACAAATGTTGTATTTCTTAATCGCTAAACTAAGACTATAATAGCTCCCCCTTAAGCTACTACCATCAGTAAAACTATACACACTAACTACATGCAATTTACCAAAAGAACTGAAAATTGGATTTTAATTTGTGCTTCCCAAAAAAGAAAAAGCCAAAAAATAGTTTCTATCTTAGCAACAGTTATCACCATTATTTGACAGCATTCTTATGCAAAAATAAGTTAGCTTTAATATTTAATTTACAGTAATAGTTTTATATTCCCTTGCTGGGACCTATGTTTTTCCAAAGACAAAAATAACAGAAGCTACAATGTTACTGTGGCAAGGATAAATCAAGCCAGCTATTTCAATAATGGAGGTAATTACAAAGTGTACATATCTGAAATGTACAGAGTGGTTAGGGGTTGTTTAATTAACATAAAAATTTCAATATCTTCAGCAAGTGTATTGGTACCACAAAAGCATTGTTAAAAATGTACTTTAAAATAGTAATGATTCTCGGTATTTCAGTCATACACATTTTTAGCCGTACAAACACGTTTTACTGATACTTGGTGGATTCTACATCATTGCAACTGTACAGCACAGGCTAAAGAAGCTAGTGACTATTTAATTTGGTCAATATAAATAACTAACCTAGAAATGTAGTCCCAAAATATTTCTTTTAGAAATAATGTCCAAATAGGACATCTATATTAAACTATATGCATAGATAATTCCCAAATATCTGTTCTCCCTTACTTATTTTTTTCAGCGTAAAGAACCCAGTGTACAGAGGTTTTCTTAAAATGTTTTGCTTTTTCTATTGATCCTATGCAATGAGATTATATGCAGAAGATTCTTCCCCTTGTGAATTTTTCACCAATAGGAGGACCAAAACTATTCTATTTAAAAGCAAACATGGAAGGAAGTAAAGGAAGAGAGGGAGAGAGAAAGAAAATGAGAGAAGAGAGAGAAGGAAAGGAAGGAGTGGAGAGAGAGAGAAAGGGAGAAAGAGACAGAGAGTGAAAAAATGCCAGTCTGCGCTAGATCATGGCAAAAGTCCCAGGAGAAGAAAGGTTCACTCGGGAGCACAGTGCAAAAAGAAAATCCTTCACCCATTGGCTCACTTTATGCCCCTGAGGACCTGACCAAGGTAATAAGTCCCTTTATTGGTCACTAACTGACATTATTGAGAACCAGGGTGGAATTTAATGATGTGACATTATTAGGAATTGTTATTGAGATGTAAATGATCTTTGGTTGGTTTATTTAAGTCACATAGAGAACCTAGTTTAGAATGAAAATTACTTATTGATTATTAGAGCAATTAACAGAATAAATTTTAGTGCTGGTATTAACATTTTCCTAAAGTCCAAATCTGTTTCGGCTTAAACTCCGCAGAACACTTAATTGGTCTGGGGCTCAACAATTATCATCTATGGGGAGACTTATCCTTAAAGGATTTTAAAAAGTTTTTTAAAATTTTTATTTAAATTTTAGTTGGTTAGCATACAGTGCACTATTGGTTTCAGGAGTAGAATTCAGCGATTCATCACTTACATGCAAGACCCCGTGCTCATCACAAGTGTCCTCCTTACTAAAAGGAATTTTTGAAAATCAATAAAACAACTGCCAAAATCTATTCTAAAATATTTGGAATTCTTCCATTTTGGCTTTAGCATGAGGCAAAACAAACAAACAAACAAACAAAATGTCAGAATAAGATAGAGCTTCATAAACTTAACTGCATAAGGAATGTAATATTCCATTTTTGCTCTACAGACAAAACCAACCAAAAACCTTTGAGACCAATTAAAGTGGAATCTGTATTGTAGATGTCTTTTTCTCTTTCCTTTTGCTAACATCTATCAGTCAGCATCACTCATCATTACGGGGTTGGTTTCCTTTATTTCTAATTCTTTCTTTCCTTTATTAGTCTTTATTTGAAAGATAGAATTAGTTTTTAGGATATGGCTTTTGTCAGAACTGATCATCCTTTCTATGACTTTCAAGAATTGAGAATGGTGTGGACAGTTCCATACACAGAGATGTAGAATGAAAGTTCATTAGGTGCATAATTCAACACCCAATCTTTGAAGTTTTCTTAAATTATTTTGATGTCATGGGCAAAAGTTTTTTGCTTTGTTTTGTTCATTTTGTTTTTAACTATATTATTGCCATTAACCTCATCTCAGGGTGCCTGCCTATCCGTGGTGCTGTGCTGGATACTCTTCAAAAGGAATTCTAATGGACCCAATCTGTTAACTGATAGCCATGGTTACGTAGAGTCTTAAAAGATGTGCAAAAGCCTGAGTAAGAATTTGGACTAAATTATTGTCTTAGTTTCTTGGGCCTGCCATAACAAAATGATTTAAGACAACAGAAATTTATTCTCTCACAATTCTGGAGGCCAGAAGTCCAAAATCCAGATGTCAGCAGGACAGGACTGTGCTCCCTCTGAATGCTCTAGGGAAGAATCCTTCCTTGCCTCTAATCTAGCTTCTAGTGGCTTCTGGAAATCCTTGGCATTCCTTGGTTTATAGCTGCATCACTCCAATCATGGCTTCTGCCTTCGCATGGCCTTCTCTGTGTGTGTCTCTGTCTTTCTCTGTGTCCTGTCCTCTTCTTGGGAGGACACCCGTCATTGGATTTAGGGCCCACCCTATTCCAATACACACATCCTCATCTTAATTTGATTACATCTACAAAGACTCTACTTCCAAATAAATTCACAGGTTTTGGGAATTAGGACTTGGACATATGTTTTGGGCGGTCACAATTCAATCCATTATAGTCATATATATAAACCCACCATTTCTCACCTGCTTCATCAACACCAGCTACTGTTTAGCGAGTGCCTAGCATGTGCTAGACACATTGCCAGCTTTCTAAACCTATGCAAGAAAGTACTATAATTGCAGTTTGCTCATAAAGAAATGGAGCTTTAGATACCTTCCCCGACATCACAAAGCTTGTGAGTGGCACAGCCAGTATTTAAGTCCAGGTCCTTCCTATTTCAAAGCCCATGCACTTTTCCCTCTGTGGTCTTTGTGGATTAAAGAGAACATAAGGTGCTTATACTTGGTTTGGTAGTAGATTCAGTCTTTACATAAAAATGACTTAAGTATATATGTAAATATTCAGATTTAAGAGAAGAAACCAATGGTTGATCGAAACCACAAGTGAACACCAACCCTCTGGGTACAGACCCGAAACTTGGGATATCCTGAAAAACAATGGATATCACCACATATGACATGAAATATGAAGGCTCCTCCCAATGTTCCAAAGGCACCACATATTTTAGGAGAAATGTCTGTTAAAAGACATTATAAAGCAGACCAATGAAATTTTTTAAGAAGTTGAAATAACTGAACAGATTTCTCTTTGGAGAGGTCTTAAGGGGATAATTTCAGATGTGGGCACTCTGCATATATTAATATAGGTATTTTATTTTCAAATAGCTTTACTATAAAGTTTCTAATTTGACATTATGCTTGCTGAAGCTTAAAGCACTTATAAAAACAACTTAATTCTATCTCCAAGTGAAAAGGGGAGAATGAGTTTTAAATATGCTTTTATTATTTCTTTATTACACAATTGAGAGAGACAAGATATTCTAATTAGAGTTTGCATTTTTTTTGTCTTTATTAGTGAAGGTGAGCATTTAAAAATTATATTTCTTTGCCATTTACAATGATTTTTTTGCCCGTTGATGTCCTTAGCTCTTTGCATGATATATGTATTTGGGAGGAATTGGGCACTTTTTCTCCTAATGGTTTGCAAGAACTCTTTCTATAGTTAGGATATTAATGATTTGTCTGTCATATTTGTTCTTTAGTGTTTTTCCCTGCCTACCTATTTCTCCTTAACTTTGCTAATAGCGCTTTTCTTTGAACTCTCTTTCCCCTTTCTAATTCTTATGTCACCAAAGTCATTGCTCTGTTTCTTTATGAGTCTCTCCTTAAGGCTATGTTTAAAAAAAAAAAATTCCATACCTCAAGACTATTTAAGTATTTTCCTAGCATTTTTATGATTTTTACCATCACCCTCATAATTATGATTTTGTATTTTAGTCTGTAATCCATGGGATGATTTTTGGCCCACGTTTCAGGTCTTCATTCTCTGAAAGACCAGGAAGAAATACTGTTCTCCTTAAATAAAGTAGCAGCTGTGATACGCCAGACTGCAGAACGATGCTCCTTGCCAGGGGACCCGCTGCAGAGTCTCCCTCAAGCTCAAGTTCTTTAGCTCCTGTGAAGTAATAGGAGCTAAAACCCATATGCTTTCCTCATCCCAGTCTCAGTTTCTCCACTATTGACCTGCAGAGTATTGCTCTTGCCTCTAATTCTTCAGAAGCTCTTGCCCATCACATAACTGCTCTTTAATTGTGCCATTCATTAATTAAGATGTCAGACCATGTGTAATGCAAAAATGAAGGGAAATCACAGGTGAACAGCATAGCTTGTCTGAACCTGTTTGCTAATCTATAAAGAGGAGATAACAATACTTTTTCATATGGTTGATATAAGAAAGTAAGTGAAATGATTTATGCAAAGCAAGGAAGAGCTTTTAGAATGATTGTTCGTGTTATTAGTGTTATTAATATTGCTTCAAGTCTGATCAAAGATTTTTGTTTGGGGGTGTTTTAAATATCCACTAAGTTGGGGTTTAGTTTTGGATTTCAGTTATTTGCACTAACTCTGCTCCTGTTGGAGCATTAATATAGATCATGTGGGCCATTATTTAACCCACAAAATGTGGATGGCTTCAGGGTAACCTAATAAAGTATCATGAAAAAAATTAAACCTTTAAAATATACTTTTAAGGCCCAGCTACTAAATATCATCTTCTAAAAATTGAGGAGTGATAATTAGGAAATGACCTAGAAATTTCAAAACATCACTTAAGGATGCTTAGGGAATTATTGAAAATGTTTTATTTTGTAGTACTTAGTGTTTTGCAACAATATACTTTGCATTACACATTGCAAAAGATGTAACATTGCGGATGACATTACAATTTCTACCTTATTCATTTTTATTTTTTAAGAATTGAATTACAAGATTGAACCAGACGACTTAATCAGCTTCTTAAAGATTAATAACGAAGTAGACAAACGAGGTGGAGAATATAAACTACTTCGTTCACTGGAGCATATACAAATTCTTAATTTTTATGGAAATTTCCTTTGAGTCAGCAAAAACACACATGGGCTTTTTTCTCTGAATCAATCTAAGCACATTAGGTCAATAGCAGACAATTGAGCAACTGTCAGTCTCCTGTAACAATATCCATCAGAAAAAAAAGTGTAATTACAAACTTGTATTGCACTTATTTAGTGTTCTAAAGCTACAGTTATTATCAAAGGACATAGTCAGAGGTGAGCAGGCTTATTTACTCATTTACCTTATTTACCAACCAGCTTCATTGCCTTTCACAATACTTCACAATACTAAAATTGTCTTAGATCGTGCTGGAATCTTTCAAAATGTACTCACCTTGCCAAAGGAAATCTTAATTTTATGACTGTGTGTGTGTGTGCGTGTGTGTGTGTTAACCATTGAAGATATGTTTGCTTTTTCTATACTCTAAACACATGTGTTTTTAGATTTTTTTTTTTTGAGATAATTTTTCAGGCGAGTAGTACCTATATGAGATAAAAATTGCTCCATGCTAATCATAGGCATTATTAATTGAAAACCACATGCTTAGTAATTAGCCTGTAGGGTTTGTCTTCCTGCCAGGATAGGGAAGACTCCCTGGATAGAAGATGTCACACCAACTAAACTGATGCTGTGCTTGTTCTTAGCCAAAAGGCCAAGAAGTGAGGCAGCCAATTGGCTGGAATTTAGCAGCCAGTCAAATGGTTTGGTCCCTGCTGGATGTAAAGTAATGGACAGGGTGCCATAGGGGCTCTCTGATGAAGCGGAAGACACAAGGGGTTCAAAGTCTAATGAGGAGAAAAAGGACCGTTGAAGATGGAACAAAACGATAATACAACTAACAGAAATGATAAATAAAAGATTATTTTTAGTGATTAAATATTCCAAATGAGGTAATTGGTGAGTATTCCAAAAGCAGTGAAATTTTTTTTGTCTGGGTAAGTTTTGTTTAGGATTTAAAGCTAGATTGTTTCTGGTCTTTAATGGATACTGTTGATTGCCCGCCCAGAGGCTGCTCCTCTGTTCTTCCTTCCTGAACAGAATTTTCTTGAGGGGCTCCCTGAGAAGACAATGGGTACTTGACATTCCACTGGTAAGTCTTGTTGGTGGACTGTGGTGGACATGTGACCAAGTTGGACCAATCAGATGAAGGGAAAGGTTTTTTATTCCATGTTGAGGGGAAGTCACCTCTTCCTTTTAGCTGGACATGCTCAGGAAAGCGTGAATCTCAGTTGTTACTGGCCACCCTCCTGTGACCAGGAAGGAAGCCAATCTGAGAACAAAGTGGATATATATGGTAGGGCTTGAGATTGCCCTACCATGCTTCTTGTTATATGGGATAACACATTTCTAGCTTTTAAAAGCCAGTTGGAGTTGGAATTTCTGAAAAGATCCTAAAGTCTTCATCCTCTTATAAGGATGAGATAATCATTGAAAGCAATTGTGTACTACATTTTATATAAAGCATTTTAATTTATTGTATGTATGATTCTCACATCATACCATGTCTTAGAAAGCTGCCTGCATTACCAAGCCCACTGTCCATCGAAGAAAGCTGAACATCTAGACTTTGTGGTATTTGATTTTACAGATTAGTTTTCAATTTTTTTAAAAGTTTCATTTTTCTCAGCCATAAAAATGAGTTAGTTATATTTCTTTCACAAGCATTCATGATAGATAGTAGGCAATCTCTATTAAGTAATTTTTTTAAGTCAAAGTTACAATGCAACATGATGTCATGTAATTATATATTATTTTTAGCTGTTAGGAAGCCACTTCTTCCAAAATTCAACACTTAATAAGAATATGCCTTTTAAGTCATGCACTTGGTTTAAACAGAGTATCTGTACTTCAGTTTATGGCTAATATGATCCCAAAAATCCCCAAGGAAAATCCTTCAAGCACTCTGATTAGCTCTCTCTTTTTTTTCAGTCAAAGTCTAACATAGATCATGTTGATTCAGGAAAAAAACGAGATCTATAGCTATGCACCAGGCTAGACAAATTGCTTTAGCCCAAAGATTGAAAAGGCATCGCCTGGCTGCGAGAGCCCATTTGCATGAACTTAGTTCCCCAGACGGTCATGCCAGCCACCAGAAGAGTGGGCTCCTTACTTCTCAGGCTCGTGACTTCCTCTGCAGGCTGACCTTTTCTTACTGCTAACCCAGTATCCATATTCCATAATTTGTGTAGCATAGTAAATTGATGGTCATTCACTGTGCAAAGTCATGGTATAAACTGGCCCTCTGGGCACTTCCTAGCACGCTTTCTCCTTGCTTTGAGACTCATCAGACACACTGTTCATGTCTGAAGCTCTGTTTACATGACCTGCTTGTTAAAAAGGGACATTTCTCTGAAATAGGCAAGATATAACAGAAATTAAATTTGGAACATGCCATTTAGAAGGGAGGTGAACTATTATTTTCTTTATCAGTTGTGAGGGTACTTCTGGCAATGTGTAGAAATTTCTTTGAGCAACCCAAGGGAATGTGAATATGTTATTGGTTTACATCTTTAGAAATAAAACTTCAGATTATCTTCATTAATTAATTCTACCTTTCAAGACTTACTGAACATCTCCTTCCGGTCATGTGTCATGCCAGGGGCTGGGAATATGTACAACAATGATCAGTTCTCTGCTCTCATTGTGCTTATGGTGTGGTGGAAGCAGAGAAAAATCAGATGATCGTGCAGGTGAAGCTCATCTTAGCTCTGTGTAAGGGCTAGGACAGAAAGTTACATGGTCCTGGGAGAGCAGAGGAAGGGTTAGAGGGAATTTGACTGAATTCCAGAAGGTTTCTGAGGGAGTTACCAAGGAAAAATGAAAGGAAAGACTGTACAACGACATGGAACATCACGAGCAAAGGCCCAGGAAGGAGGACTACTCTTTGAAGAATTGAAAGAAAATAGTGTGTTTGGAGAACAGTGGGTGAAAAGTTCCGAATGAGCCTGCAGAGGGAGGCTGCCAGCCAGGCCACGCAGGGCTTCATAGGCCAGTTTAAGAGAATCTGATCCCAAGAGCATTAGTTATTGAGAGGTTTTCAGGAGGGGGATGTGTGAAGTCTGATTTCATTTAGAAAAGATCACTCAAAATGCAGAATGAAGGGGAGGAGAACAAAAGCAGAATCCTAGACATTTTTTAAGCTGTAGTTGTCATGACAGTCTCCTTTGCAAGCATGAAAAAGCCCCAAATTGTTTCCACAGTCACTTTCAGTGACCTTACCCAGGTACATGGCCTCAAATGCTATTTATATACTGATGGCAACCACATTTTTATCTTAAGCACTGACCTTTCCCATGTACTACCAAACACCCAGTGGCCTCCTTGATATCATCTCTTGATGTCTGATAGACATCTCACACATCACAGGTCCAGAAATGGACCTCCTGATCTTCCCCAGATTTGCTTCTCCTATCATTTATTAATATTCTAAGCTACTGGCAACTTTGGACTTCTGGGCTTAAAAACTTGGAGTCATCCTGAATGCCTTTCTTTTCCCTCACACCTCATGTCCAGTCCATCAGCAAATGTCTGATTCTATGTCAAAATCCTATCAGAATCAGACCACTTCTCACGCGCACTGCAGCGCTCTTGGTGCAGTCTGCCGGCATCTCTCACTTAAATGGTTCTAACTCCTCTCACTGCTTTTAACGTTTCTTCTCCTAGACATTCACCCCAGGCTCTTCACAACGCTGCAGCCAGCAGTCCCATTGGAAGAATTCCCAAATGGAAGTCTAACCCCACCCTTCCATGCTTGAAACCTATCAGGGACTCCCAATGTGACTCGGAGTAAAATCCAAAGGCCTTGAACATCCTACAAGGCCCCTGCCATTTATCAGTTATTGTATTTTCTATTGCTCTCCCTCTTGCTTCCACCTCCTTGCTACTCCTCAGACACTCTAGGAGTCTTTGCATTTGCTGTTCCCTCAGCCTGGAATGCTTCTCCCCATGGTGCCTGCATGACTCACTCCCTCTCCACCCTTTAGGTTTTTACCTAAGGGTCATCCCAGTGAAACCTTCGCTGGTCACCTGTAATTGCAACCCTTCCCCACCCCTGACATTCTCATCCTTTTTCCTGTTTTTATTTTTCTCCATGGCTCTTATCACTAACAAAATTCTATACTCATTTCATTTACTTTCTAAACCCTTTGTTTTTGCTGTGCATCTCGAATGTACACTCTAGAATGTGAGCCCCGTAAGAGCAGGGATCTTTGTTAAGGTGGTTCCCTGATGTATCTTTAGTGCCTAATAAAGTGGTTGGCACATAGTAGGCATCCTATAAATGTTTGTGGTTGAATGAATTTATCTTTGCATTTTTAGCACTTAACTGGCTATTTGATATGTGGTAAATGCTCAATAAATGTTCCACAAATGAATGAGCAGAATGACTTAGTATATGTTTTATTGTTAGCCAATTGCCCTTTGAAACAAAGTGCTCAACAATTTTTTATTAATTCATTCACATGGTAGGCATTCAATACATATTTGTTGAATGACTAAATAGTTTCTGAAGGCTTTGTAGAGTGCCCATCCCACAATAATTTACGACTTATTTGGATGCCTATACCGCAATATTTACTATTTATGCTGCTGATTAGTTATCAAGGGACCTTACATGGCATGCGTCAGAACCCCTCTCCACCCTGAGACTCTGGCTTTTTGTCCCTGAAACCCAAGAAACTGTGAGTGGAGTTTGAACACGTGGAAGAAAGAATGAATGAATGTGCAAGAAAGTGTAAAACAGTGAGGTGGCTGCACTGAGAAGGTTTCACTAAGCTTTTTACCTCCTGCGGTTAATCCACAGAGCTTTCCGTGCTTGTACTTTCTGAATTCAGATCACATCCTGCTTCTGGCTAGAAGAAAAGGATAATGGCAGCTAGAGGAAACACCTTCTCAAGCGTAATTCCCAGAAGATGTGCCTCAGAATCTTTGGGGCCGGAGGTTTAGTGCTGTGGAGAGAAGCTTGTTAAAAGTGTAGATTCTGGGGGCACCTGGATGGCTCAGTCAGTTAAGTGTCTGACCCTTGGTTTCAGCTCAGGTCATGATCTCAGGGTCGTGAGATCGAGCTCCGAAATCAGGCTCCATGCTCAGTAGGGAGTCTGCTGGAGATTCTCTCTCTCTCCATCTCCCTCTGCCCCTGCCTCTGCTCACATGCTTACACAGTCCTCTCTCTTTCTCTCTCTCTCTCTCTCTCTCTCAAATAAATAAATAAATAAATCTTAAAAAAAAAAAAACCCTGCTGATTCAGGGTTCTGGCTCAGGTCTACCATTTCAGGATTTGGGGCAGTGAAGGATGTCACAGGGAAGTGCAGGGAAGTGAATCTACACTGTTCATAAGCTTCCCTAGTGATTCTTACACTAAAATCTGAAACCCAGTACATTCTTTGAATCAAGGTGAGAGTTGACCTTGCCTTTTAAGGAGTCCGTCTAGACTAGGACACTGTCCATGGTACCAGAAATCATTTTATAGGTCACATGCAGAAAAATAGAGAAATCACCATAGGGGACCCATCTTCATGGGGATTTCTGCTTCTGAACTAAATTGTGCACACTCTGATTCTTAATATCTAGGCAATTAGAAGTAGGATTTCTGGGTTAAACAAGCTTGAAGAAATGGAAACATTACCACTGTGACTCCAGAGTAGTTTATGGCAGGTAAGGATTTTCAGACAAGAAAACGGGGCTATGAGGATGATAAACTAGAACATTTGCAGTGAAAAAAAAAAGAGGGGCCTGGCCATGGTCTGATAGTAGGATTTACATGGGAGGTGATAGTTGCCATTCTCTGTCCACAGGAATGACAGACCAGAGGAAATGGATAGAAAATTACAGCAACCTGGATTTGAGTTCAGTGTAATGTAAATGTATTTTCCAAATCATGAAATTGTTAAATGCTGAATTGAGTTTCCCAGAGAGGGAAATGAGAATCTCCTTCAGTGAGTATCTTTAAATTGAGATAAATATAAAGTTGTCCGAGTGTTGTTTGAGGAGACACATTGCTACAGGCTGGGGGCACAGGCTCAATAATATTTCAGGTCTTCTTTTGTCCTTAATTTTTTAATTAGAAATATTTCCAAAGTAATATTTCATAGGTTATATAACAAACAAGGTCTATACAGACAAATGGGTAAAAATTCAAAGAAGAAAGTAAGATTTTAGTAGGAGCTGTTTGGGGATTTGCATTCCCTAAATTGTAGGGAAACAAAATGAATTTTAGGTTTTGTATGGTTCTGCTTCATTAACTTGATCATGGGCAAAATGAGACTCCTGATTTCCACCTACAAAGTGGCATATGAGGTAGCAGTTAATTATTTATATCTCCTATTATTATCAGATTAACACAGCAGGCATATGCAATAAGCAAATGGATTTGACTTTTTTTTCCTGTTTGCTCTGACTGTCTGGAAGTAGATTCATTTTTGTGGATTTCTTTTCTGAGATTTCTATATGAGACAGTATTTTTAAAAAAGTGTCATACTACAAATCTAAAGTGTTAGTAACAGAACTCGATTTGCACAAATAGAAGTAACAAGAGCAGACACGTTGATTTAAACTTTATCTTCTTAGAAAAGTACTAATTTTTCATTTGAAAAATGAATTTCTCCAGGTCATTGTGAAATTTGCATTTTTACTTTAATAGTTATGATTTAATATGTTCAATTCTAAATTTGAAGAGTCATTTAAAATACACCTGTTATTTAATTTTCAAAACCATATATTTGCAGTACTTTGAAAGTGGTATATAACTCTCCATCCAATTTTATCTTTTCTGGAAAAGACCCACATCCCTCATTTGGAAACCCTTCAGGTATTTGTTCAGGTGAGGAGTGTAGTCCTCTGGCCTTGGAAATCATCTCTAATTCCAAGTTGTTTGTGGCGGAAGCACACTCTCAGCTTCACAGCCCGGGGATGATCCTTGTGGAACGAGGGACT
This sequence comes from Phoca vitulina, assembly GCF_004348235.1. Lineage (NCBI taxonomy): Eukaryota > Metazoa > Chordata > Mammalia > Carnivora > Phocidae > Phoca > Phoca vitulina. Next base: position 28,662,912 of record NW_022589708.1, on the reverse strand, counting down.
GGACCTGCCTGGTCCAAGAGGAGAATTCCAGGAACTTCTAACTGAACTCTGGAGGCATGTGGTTTTCATGCTGCCACCAGCATCTTTAGAACTTGGCTTCAAGCTGGGTTCCTGGGTAGGATAAAAATCCTGGTGCAACATCTCTCCTCTCGAGTTTCTGGCAGGTGGATGGTAGATCGTGACCACTAAATACTTTGTAATTAGAATGCCTCGGGCAGTCCCTGTCATGCTACATCTGTAAGGGACGGAGGGCAGTGTTAGTATGACTGTGCTCATTTCTTTAATATCTCATGCCTATGGACCCAAGCACAGCTGCCTGGGGGGCCTGTGTTTGATGCGTGAACTATAGGAAGACCTCAGAAATGAGTCTAATTAGATCAGTGTCTGAACGCTTTGTGGAAGCAAGATGTATTATTCATAACCAAGCCTAAACCATTATATAAAGAAGAATGGTCCAATATAGGCACTGCCGCTTTAAAAAAAAGAACTTGTCAATTTTTGTGTTTATTGTGTTTATTACCTGCCTTCCTGGCACTGGAATGTAAGTTGCCAGAAGGCAAGGAATTTTTTGTTTTGGTTGTAGCCATGACTCCTCTAACAATTCCTGGCACAAAGGTAGGGATCGATAAACGAATGAATATTGGCTTTTAATATCATGAAATTCAGAGAGTATAGTTAAACAGTGTTTATTTTACCCAGTGTAATCAAATGAGAGGTGCATGTTACTCCTAAACTGTGTACAAATATGTTATTTTCCGATAATCAAATGTGGTCAAGAAAGTCGAATGAGAAAGGCAATAAGCTATCAATCAAACTGTTGATCTAAATGACGACAGATTCCTAAAAGGGAACTGAATTTTAAGAGGCCCATCCTGGAGTATGTGTAGATTCTTAGTGCTTATTGTGTTGGAGGAATAATTAATGAGGAAATAAAAATTGTACCAATAGAGTAGCACTTCATCTTGTTATCATTGTTGACCCCAGCCTGTGATTATTTTCACAGTTAACTTGCCATATCATATCTATAACTTCTAATGCATTTCAACAGTAGTTAGAAAGCCCTTGGATGGATTAACTCCAATTACAACTCTTCAGGAATTGTTCAAATTGTTCAATTTGGGGGATTGTCTGTCATTCTTAACAAACGCATCAAATAGAATTTTGGTTTGTGGCTTTGTTTTATCCCCATTTAGAGAGAGAGAAGGTTTTCTTATTGCAACTAAGAATAAAAACCTAAAATGTCCTAAAATTTCTAAAAGAATGGGCATGTGTTGTAATGAGTACTGGGTGTTACACGGAACTAGTGAATCATTAAACACTACATCAAAAACCAATGATGTACTATATGGTGGCTAACTGAACATCATAAAAAAAGAACGGCCCTTGCATTATCAATATATTTACCACAATTTTGGAGAAAATCTATTATCATCAGTGTTTTAGACTACTTGTGTGTGCAAATAGCCAGGTTTCTGAAGAAAATGGATATAGAAGTCAATATTTCCCTTTTCTTAAAAATACTGTACTTACAGCCCCATAACTATAAACAATATTTGTTCATTGTTTGACTTCAGATTTCCCTTTTGTGGTCCTACAACAAACAAATATATTGTTTATCATTTTATCTCTCAGTTTTATCCTTTACTTGCTTCTGTCCCTACCTCATACGCCTACACAGAGTATAATAAAAAACACACCATCTTAAAGGCTCAGAAGACACAGGAATTATTTGAGATACTGGAGAGATCTTAACATCCACACAGGCTAGTTGTTTTAATTTAAAAAACTGAGGACCAGAGAGATGGTGGGTCAAAGATTACACAGTGACTTTGTAATAGAGATGGGACTGAGATTTCCTTTTGCTTTTTCTTTGGTGACCTGCCTCAGTTAGCTGAGGCTCATTTCCTTTTGCTTTTTCTTTGGTGACCTGCCTCAGTTAGCTGAGGGTATGAAGACTGCCCAATTAACGCTGGCTGACTTACGCTGAACAGAGTCACAATGAATTCCTTTGTATTTGATATGGAATTAAAAATAGTCAACCTGATTTTTATTAGCAGTCTTAAACACATCCTTAGAAAACATGCATGGATGTAGTCTTAAGTATAGATAGAGCATAATTCAGTAATATGAATATTTATTGCTAGATAATTGTTGGAGGATAGATATCGATGCATTTTCCCAATTAATCAGTGATGGTCGGGAGCAGTTATAGGAGATAGAAGATGGGGATCTGCAGGGGCAGGGGAATAAATAGATAATCAGAATAAGAAGGGGTCACCCTGGAACTTCCAAGCAAACCACCACAGCTTGATAAAAGAAGAGAATAGCAATATGCATGAAACCGACAGGAACAGTTTTAGCATTTACTCCCAGCTTTCATATCAGTGAGTTGACGTGTTTGCTTGTTAAAAATCCATTCCCTTAGACTTTTTTTTTTTAAAGATTTTATTTATTTATTTGAGATAGAGCGAGAGTGAAAGAAAGAGAACACAAGCAGGGGGAGCAGCAGGGAGAGGGAGAAGCAGGGTCCCTGCTGGAGCCCGACGCGGGGCTCGATCCCAGGACCCTGAGATCATGACCCGAACTGAAGGAGCTGAAGGCAGACGCTTAACCAACTGAGCCACTCAGGCGCCCCCACCTTAGACTTTCTTCTGGTGTCTTCCAACAATGCTGTCATTTTGCAATTTTATTTCCTTGGACTTTTAAGATACAAATCTGCATTTTAAATTGGTTGCAATTGGGTAATTATTTGCATTATATATCGATATATCAAGTTTTGTAAAGCAATGAGGGATTTAAAGGTCTGTCCGGTGACATTTATCACTTCTTTTTTGTAGGATGAGGATAAAACCTTTATTTCTTTTAGCTTCACACATAGGCAAATGCAAATTAGGAATGCTTTGTATAAGGAGATTTTTCCTAACTTTGGTTGCATCTGTCTGATTGACTGAGGAAAAGAGGATAGCTCCCCCAGCTCATCTAAGTCCCAAGGGACATCTCAGCTTGCATGTAGGAGGTCAGAAACTGAACTTGATTATGACTTGGCACAGGAGGCTGATAAAGAAAGAGCAAGGTGATCCCCTGTAGGTCTGGGACACAGCTCAGGACATTTCTCCTAACTTATAAAGAAACAGGAAAATGACACTTTATTTGCTTTAAATCTATCTGACTGTGTTCAACTTTGCCAAGAAATGAAGGTGAATTTTGGCAGACTTTTTAATGTGCAAACAGCTGCTCAAAATTATTTCCTAATAGTTTTATTTTCTAATTTGAATGCAAGTTCTATCAGGATATTTGATAGCAGTTGCTTTGAAATAGAGTTTTACAGTTTGCGAAGTAGAAGATTTGATAGAATTTATTCCTTTACAAATAGTATTGCATCTGTTTCCCATGAAGAGTAATCGAAGAGATATCGAAACGAAGGCGATAAAGTTCTTAGAAAGACTTCACTGTAGTGCTAAATGCAGTGTCTCAGAGCACAGCTGGTATCATAAAAGAATGGAACTGATAATGTTGACGCTAACATGTCTTCAGTGACAGTGAGATAAATTTTCGTGGAACATCTGAAACTAACCCATGAAAGAGGACACAGTACTTGGAATACTGCTCACATTCATTCTCCTTCTCATTTCTTCCTTCCCTTGCCTTTCTTCCCCGCTTGCTTGTAGTTCCAGCTTTTAAACCATCTTTAATTCCTTCTACTTTGTGCTCCTGGGAGGCCCTGCACTTTGAAAATACTTGACATTCAGGAAAATACACTTTATATGTTAAAAATCAATGGTGACACAATATTTACAGCCCAAAGGCCAAACATTTGGAGTGTCTTTATAGAGAGTAAGTGCTCAGAGACCAGCTTTGTGCTACTAAGCTGTAGACATCAAAGAATAATAATACAGCAGTTTTCAACTCGCTGGCCCGAATGGGCTGCAGCCCAGTGAAGTGCGGTATTGAGCTGTTTCACAGATCTGTAATAGAGAGCCGGGCTGGGTATCCGTATTTTATCTTAATTACTAAGGAGCCCTTCATGTCTCAGAAGTCCCCATGTTTTGTTTCAAAACTTCTATCTGGAGAATGCGTTTATAGACCTGTGTCTACAAAAGAATGACAATACTTTGAATTAGGTTTTAAGAAGATTCCGGAAGGGGAATTCTTTAGCTGGTTCCTGCCATATCGCAGGGTTTCAAAGAAAGCTCATGGCCGGTCTGTGATTTAGTAGAAAGAAAAGAAAATGTCGTAGTTGGTCAGTCCCCGGCCACCTCGCAAGTTTAATTTTCTTGGATTAAACACACACCTGCAAACACACACACACACACACACACACGCACAGACAGCATTTATTAGCTCATTAGAAACTGCATTATGTGTCTGGGCAAGGAGTATCATTTGGTTTGTACATTTGACCCCTCACTGTTATTAGTTGCTCTTTACTAAATCAGCAGAAAGAGAGAGGATGGCAATAACTATTACTAAGCTAATAATAATTATCAGGACCAAACATAGTTATTGATGGTTCCTGCATCCTTTCATATACGTGCGCTCCTGGTAATACTGATGTGCAGCTTCTGTTATTGGGCATGAACTCTCTGTGACCTATCATTTATCATCAGATGAAGCTCTGCCTAGCCTAATAGTTACATTACGTAACAGAGCTTTCTGGTGGTGAAAGCAATCCGCTTAAACCACTGATGTGCTTGGGTTTCATATGGGGTATAGAGTGCTCGTTCTCTTTACTTGTAAAAGAGACTCAGAGGGAGCTATGTGAGCACTGACTATAAAGCGTTCACCTTGGAGAAACCCGTTGATGAAGCTAGACAGGACTAAGAAAGGATCACTTTGGGAATGGCTCCAAGCCAGAGAAACATGGAGGATTTAGGAAAGAGGAACCCCTCAATGTACCAGTAATAGAATTCTCAGAGAAGGGATCTAGAGATTTTTTAGTATGCCCTCTTGTTAGTTCTAGATGATGAGCTTGATAGTCTCAAGGTCACATATCTTTTTTAATGCCTTTTTCGGCCAAACTACAATGCTTCTCAGGGACAAAAAGACAGGAAAGTCATGGTTTACGATCAATGTCTTCAGGACATCTAAGGTAGAGTCACCTCATTGGCAATTGCCACGCTGATCATTGTCAAGCAAAGAAGCATGTCTTTTAGGTCCTTCTCTGAAGTCATACTAGAGATCTGTTAGCAAGGGGACGGCTGGCGGTGGGGTGGGGAAGGGGAGAATGCTTCTCGGGGACTCAGAGCATATAACGAGAGCATATGAAGACCCTGGATTGGCTCCACCGAGAGTCCATCAGCTGGTGTGTTCCGCTTCCTGTGGGACAATGGCCCAGATGGTTAGTTCTTCTGCCGGTGTGTTCAGAGAACACAATGTCACCAGAAGGCCTATTGAGGCCACCAAAACTGCACATACAGGGAGATAGCTCTTCAGTTGGTGACTCTTACCCTTGTGGGCAAGACCTTAGATCTTGGCCTTGGATGCTACTGGTTGGTTATGCTTCTGAACCTCTAGGAAATTCTTACGTGACAGTAAGCTTTGAACATTGTAGGTCCCCAAAGACAGCAAGCCACAAGTATTTGCCAATGGGTAATATACCTGCTCCATGTAGACAAGCAAGAAGGTAGCAGAGGATTCACAGGCTGCTGTGCAGAAGGCAACCCTGGGGTTCATCTTCAGGAATCTCCTGCAGGCACTCCTGGGGAACCTGGGAGGTTGGGAGAGGGAGGCTGAAGTATCTAGCGACTGAGAGTCGCACCCTCTAGCTATGGGACTGTATCTGTTTGCTGGGGCTGCCATAACAAACTGGGTGGCTTGAACAACAGAAACTCACTCTCTCACAGTTCTGGAGGCCGCAAGTCCAAGATCAAGGTGTCAAGTCAGGTTGGTTTCTTCTGAGGCATTTGAGGGAATGATCTGTTCTAGGCATTTCTTCTTCTAGGTCATCTTCTCCCTGTGTGTTTTTACATCGTCCTTCCTGTATGTACATCTGTCTCTGTGTCCAAATTATCCTTTTTGTAAGGGCAATAGTCGTTTGGTATTAGGGTCCACATTAATGACCTCATTTAAACTTGATGATCTCTGTGAAGACCTATCTCCAAATAAAGTCACATTCTACCGTCACTGAACGGTTAGGATTCCAACATTTCTTTTTCCAGGACACAGTTCGACCCATACAGGGGTCTTGTGTGGGTCTCTCTGAGCTTTATTTCCATGGCTGATGGCTAGGAGCTGTTTGGGATGTCAGAGAAATTCTTGAGTTTGTGTGCGCTTGCGTGCGTGTATGTGTGCGTGTGTGAGTGTATGCGTGAGTGTGCGTACTACTCGACTTCTTCCTTAGCATCAGGCTCCAGCTCAGGCCACATTTCCCCACAGTTTCTTACCTGTCTGAAAGCAAATCAGTTTCCTTTTTTGGAAGCAGAAAGTATCTCTTCTTTCTCTGGGCCCTCTCCCCACTTTTCCCTCTACCACCTCTTTCTTCTTGCTTCTCTGTCACATTGTGGTTTTTGATTACGGATTCTCTCACTGTGCCTCATATTCTGTCTCAATTCATTTTTTTACTCTTTTGTTTCTTCATTTTCTAACATTACATTCTTTTTGGCTCATGTAATTTTCTTCTCATTTCACCCTCTTTAAAAAAATTTTTTTTTCCTCCATGAGTCTTTAAAAGGCCAAAGCAGAGATTTGAAAAATGTTTATTCACTTATGGCATCAGATTGTGAAGTCTTTATTATTCCTTCAATTGGAGTGTTGTCTGTCCCAGGTTTTAACTATCCAGAGAGTAAACTTGCACCATGAGTAGCTTATCCTTTAATGAATTTTGCTGTCAATGGTTTGAAGACTTACCTGGTGATTTTGAAAAGAAGCAAGGGAGTATAGGAAGAGGGTGTTTTCTCCTAAGACCTGAGACTTCACCTGAGTGCACCCAGCAGGAAAGTTGAAAGCAGGGACAACAGGTCTTCTTGGCCTCCACCATCATGTGATGATATTATTAAAAGACAGCAGAACAAATTGTTGGAGTTTTTACCCATTAATTACCCTCCTGTCTCCCCTTTTTAGCTCCTAAAGCTGGTGTTCCATGATCCATGGCTGGTAAATATTTAATTGCTGTTCTCAGTAATGTGTTTTGCATTTTCACATTGCCCTCCTCCTCATGGTGGGGAAAGACAAGATGGGTAATGTCTGTGCGCATGTGTCCATGAGTATATACTCTGGGTATTTTCTTTATAATAAAAGATAATACATACATTAGATTTCCTGTAATGGAGAACTTCGTCGCCTGCTTCTTAATGAGAGGTGCTGATGTGAAATGACCCCTGCTTTCCTAAACACACAGCAATCTAATTTGAACCTGTACGCCAATTATAGGCCTCTGTGGAGCAGTTTATGGGGAAACAATCACGTCACAATAGGATTAGAGCACTACGCCCCAGGACCACGAGGGAAGCCAGCCCGGGCATAACTGCAGGTTTATTCCTCTAAATTGTCTGTAAACAGCATTGATAGCCACCTTGGTGCCACCTTGGTATTGTTTCTATAAATCCTCCATAGAAACAATCTAAAATGAATAGACAATGAGTCAGTAATGGCCTGTTAGTTCCCAACACAGGGTTGTGCCACCGATCTGCCTCATGAATACCACTCACGGGGCCTGCTCCTAGACAAACATTCACAAACAGCAGAGCAGACGGGCTTTATGGCGATAATCGGGTTTAATATTCTGAGAGATCATGGTGAATTGTGCCTTCTCCCTGATCTTTCCTGGCAAAATTTAGCTTTCAAAAACTGGGCCATTATGGGGCACCTGGGTGACTCAGTCGGTTGAACAGCCAATTCTTGGTTTCGGCTCCTGATCTCATGGGTCATGAGATCGAGCCCCAGGTTGGGCTCTCTGCTCAGCGCAGGGTCCCCTGGCCCCTCTCCCTTCCCCACTGCTCCTCCCCTCGCACTTTCTCTCTCTCTCTCTCTCTCAAATAAATAAATAAAATCTTAAAAAAAAAAAAGAAATAAAAAAGAAAAAGCTGGGCCATTTTAGTCCTCTTAGTAAGTTTCTGTGGTCACATACTTTCCACACTGTCTTCAATAAGATGGGTTTTTTGCAGTTTCCTGACAATGCTGTCTCTGACTAAAATGAAGAAAGCTAAAATTGACATGTTTTGATCATTAGGGCAGGTCTAAAGAGGAAGGTGAGCTGGGCAGAAGTCAAACCATTGGAACTGAGAGTAACCACTGGGTCATGCCAGTGGGTTTGAAGTCATCACGTGACATGTGATAGATGCTGGTTGTAACACGGCATCATGACAGGTCAATCCTATCCTCTTATAAACTAAAACCAAATAGAGTAAAATTGTGCCATTAAACTCTAAACAAGTGTTAGTTGTGTTTTCCAATGTCACAGAAAATCCTTTCACTATACCTTGCTTCTCCTTTGATGCATAGAAGTAAAAGTAAAATATTTTCATTTGCTCTGCCGAATGCTTAATTTTTTCATTTCGGTGATTTACACATACTCAATTTTTTTTTCTCTGAATAGACCAAAATAGTTCTGTAAGTGAAGCTGCTATTCCATATTTGTTAGTGAGCTACACAAAACCATTTCTGTATTGCTTATTTGGTGTTGTTGCCTACCCACAAGAGGTGTTTTTAATGAGAAAAGAAGCTAAGATGAATGTAGTATGTCTGAAAAAAGTCACACATTATATATTCCCTGCTGGTGTCATTTGGGTCTCTGAGAAAGGTGAATCTCTGCTCAGATAAGATTTAGTGGTGTCCTACCCCTCAGGCAGGGAAATAACTAATACTTGTTCACTCCGAAAAAAATGTTTGAGTGCCTTCTGTGCGCCAGTCACCCACGGTGGACAAAATGGAGGCTCTACCCCACGGATCGTACAGGCTATTGACTAGGAGAGAGTTGAAAGCATTTAGTTTATTCAGTTTAAAAGTAAAAACTCCCATGGAAAGCACACTTGCTATTTAAGAGAAAAAGTAGAATTTGGGTTGAAGTGATAATTCAGCTTGAAGCTTGTTAAATTCCTTATTGCCCTCTTTAAAAACATGTATGTCTTATCCATCTCAGGCAGCCATAACTAAATACCATAGACTGGGTGGCTTGAAAATCAGAAATTTGTTTTCTCACAGTTCTGGAGCCTGGAAGTCTGAAATCAAGGTGCCATCATGGTCAGGTTCTGGCGAGAGCTCTCTTCCTGGCTTGCAAAAGGCTACCTTCTCTCTGTGTCCTTACATGGCTTTTCCTCAGTTCATACACTTGGAGAGAGAGAGAGGGAGGGAGGGAAGGAGGATCTTTTCCTCTTTTTATAAGGTCACCAATCCTATGGTTTAGGACTCCACCTTATGACTTTGTTTAACCTTAATCACCTCCTAAAAGAAGTACCATCTCCAAATATAGTCACATTGGGGATTAGGGGTTCCAAATACGAATGGGTGGACAGTTCAGTCCATATTGATGTATTACTTATTTCAAAGTGCAGGTGAAATTTATTTTAATAGTAGATTTTTAAACTAGAGCCAATCATTCATGTATTTCAGAATAATGATGCAATTATGTCTTGGAAATGGCACTCAGTTGGAAGCGGAAGATCTGAACTTGAGCACCAGTTGAGCTTGCTGGCTGCGGAAAGTTGGCATTCTACACCCAACACAGTTAAAATAAATGCCTCTGTCCTCTCACACATGCATGTTTTTTCCACTTAATAATGGGAACACCGTTCCTCAGCTGCTGAGGTAGAAAACCTCAGTTACCGCTCATCCTTCTTCCTTCTGTGAGCCCGAAATTCACTCAGTTGCCATGTCCTATTGGTTCTACATATGATCCATCACCTCCATCTACCACTCTTGCTTTCTGCTCCTATCTTTTCTTTATTGAAGACCAGCCTTACCTCTGACCAGGTGTTGTGGACTGAATGTGTCCCCTCAAAATTCATACACTGAAATCCTAACATTTGGTGTGACGGTATTAGGAGGTGGAGCTGTTGAGAAGTGCTTAGATCATGAGGGTGGAGCTCCTGTAAATGGGATTAGTGCCCTTATAAAAGAGACCCCAGAGAGCTCTCTAGACTTTTCTACAATGCAAGGACAGAGCAAGAAGACAGCTGTCTGTGAACCAGGAATTGGGTCTCACCAGACACCAGATCTGCCTGTGCCTTGATCTTGGACTTCCTGCCTCTAGAACTGTGAGAAATAAATGGTTGTTGTTTAAGCCCCTAAGTCTTTGGTATTTTGTTACGGCAGCCCAAACTGACTAGGACAAAAGTTGGTAATATCCTGCTACATCCTTCTGCCACCAAATCTTTCCCATTGTTCTGATGATGTCCTTTCCTATTCAAATATATCCACCTGTTCCCCATTTACATAAAAGATAAAGCCCAACTCTGACATCAGGCCTTCTAATAGCTGTGCCCAGTTCACATTGCTCAGCTGGCCTCTCATCCCTCCTCCTCTTAACCATACTTGCTCATCACCTTGGACTCATCACTGCTTGATAAGCTGCCCTCACTCCTCCCCAAAGCTTCCATGATTTACCACTGTATTTTTCTTCATTCTAGTCATTCAACATTCAACAACTATGTGTTAGTACTATCTTCCGGTCACTGTCTTAGGAACTGAGGAGATACAAAGGCGATAAGATATGGTTCTGGCTTTCAGAGTTCATTGTGTAGTGAAATGTGGATAGTCATGTAAACTGAGAGTTACAATTTAATATGACAGATAAGAGCTCAAAGCTGGAATGCTTGTCATACCCATTTCTGCATATGTGTATCTTACTCATTCAACTCTAGCTCACATGACACTTAATCTCTTATTCCCTTCTCTTATTTCCAGGGCCCTTCCTCTGTGCTTTTCTTGTCTTTATTTCTTTCTGTCATATTTTAAGTGCATGTGTTTTCATGTCTTGTTTTCCTCAATTAGACTTTAAGCTTCTTGCAAACAATAGCTGCTCCATATGAAGTTTTATGTTCCCCACAGTTCCTAATATTATAGCCTTTTATTTAGTACTCATGAATGTGCTGATAAAAGTAACTCCTAAATATGTGGAACCACAGATTTAGACAGTGAACCCTTAATAAAACCACTTCCCATAAATAGGATTGAAAACCTTTGTGATTTTATCAGGTTTAAGCTTACGAATTTAGTAAAATAAAAGCCTGATTAGAGGTTTAGGAGGATACATTTCAAAATTAATTCTAGAGGTTGAACATTATGTACAAAGAGCGTACATGAAACACTAATTATTACTAATATGTTCTAAGCATTTAAAAATAGATTTGCTTATGATACTCTGTGAAGTGCTTCTGGAGAGTATATAAAAAAAAGCAGAGACTCTGGAGGCAAAGTCATATTCATTAAGCATAAAAAACAACAGGAAATATAACTTTTAACAAATATTTCCAACATTAAAGAAATATAAGCCCCAGGAGTTTTTGTGGTTTTACTTGCAAATGTTATTCATTTTTTATTTTAAATTAGAATTTCCTTTTATAAAATCCTTTGCAACAGGGGAAAAGGTTAATCTATACTCTAGGAAAGAAATATAACATTATTGTTTATTACTAGTTTCACTGATATAATAATTGTAAATATAAACACAGTGAATTGGCACTATTTTTTTTTGCAGAGAGACTGAGCATTTATTCACATATTTCCATGTCATTTAGATTACTGACATGACTTCTCATTACAACCCAACCAAATAACCTATGTCACTACCATACTTTCCAGAAATTTGCCTTGAATCTCTTTATCAGACCAAAGAAAAAGGGACATATTTTCAGTTGACCCTTGAACAACATGGGTTTAAACTGTGGGGGTCCCCTTATACATGGGCTTTTTCAATAAACACAGTATAGTACTGTAAGTGCATTCCTTTACTTTATGATTTTCTTAATAACATTTTCTTTCCTCTAGCTTCCTATATTGTTAGAATACTGTATATAACACATACCACATACAAAACATGTGTTAATTGATTATTTATATTATCATTAAGGCCTCCAGTCAACAGTAGGCTATTAGTAATTACGTTTTGGGGGAGACAAAAGTTACGTACAGATTTTTGACTTCACGGGGGTCAGCGGCAACTGTAGGTAATTTCATAACTCACAAAGTTATTGTAAGACTAAGATATGCTAAATTAAGAAATTTAGAAATTATAGAAAAATATTTAAAAATGTGGAAAGCATCATCCATAATCTTACCGTAGAAAAAGATTAAAAATATTGGTACCATTCCTTCCTGTCCTTTAAAAAATTAAATAATGACTTTTGTGTTATCTTCCTCTAGTCTTTTCTTCCTTCAGTATTTATAGGCAGTTTAACTATTGTATAGGATAGTAAGAGACATGATGTCTAAAACATGGTATAAAGAAACCATACACTGTGCGTCATGGGTTTTTCTCTCCCACCTCCTCAAACTTGGTGATGTTCTTCAGGCTTCTGTGTTCAACAAACATCCGTTAAGAGCAATTTTATGTGCTAGACTCTATGCTGATCTCTAGATCTAGAGTGATAAAACAATGTCCCTGAATTCAAGAATCTTGAAGAACTGTCAAAAACCAAATGTTATGGCAGGGGCTTTGTCAGAATATTGTAGAGCATGGACATAGAGGAAGAAGTAGTCAGATATTTTGATTCCAGATCATCTTTTGGTTTCAAATGATCTGAGCAATCTCATCTCTTTTTCTAACTTCAAAGCTGTTTTGTCAACATTTACTTCCTACTTGAGCCAACGTTAACGTCCCCAAGAAGGGAACAAATTACAGACAATAATCTTGGTTAAAATATGCTGAGCCTAGAATTTTAGGCCAGTTTTTTCCTTTTATCTTTGTCACATGACACTGTTTTACTGTGCTATTTTTCTCTCCCTAATATTTATGAGACAAAGTCAATGAACAGAGCAATTTGAGTTATTGGGTAACAATTATGTTCAAATAAAATGTATTCAAAAAGCCAAAAAAATTTGGGGGTTTATTTCTGAAGGTAACATGATCATAGACAATAACTCAGCTCCCCCATGCTCGAGGCCATAGGACTTCAATGAACACAAACCCCAAACTCAGGTGCTGGAAACTATGACATAGATGCCTCTTATTGGTGAAATGTACTTCTTAGGAATTACACACAGTTCTTCCCTTGACAGAATGTTTGTCCCACAGTATATCATTCTTTTTCCTTCTGCCATTCTTATGAGAAGCAGGATCACAATCTTTAGGGCATGTACAATGCCTTGTTCGCCATGGCTTCCTTGCACATCCCGTATCCCATACTAAGTGCCCAATACTCGGTATGTGTTTGTGGACTTGAGTTCAACCAACCTACATTATATCTGAATTTATTTAATATGATCCAAGCTAAATTTTGGCAATGTAAGTCTAAGCATGTAACTGAAACCATTTCATTTTGAATCACTGCAATATGACTTTTTCAGTCACTTGAAGAAGGAGGCTGTGCCCTCCTCATTTTTGCATTCCCACTGACTAAAATATTGCCAAGCACAGTGGACACTTACTTAATGCTCATTGAACTGAATTAAACAGAATTGCATTTCCTTGGCTGGCTTATAAAAAACATCATTACTATCCATGTAAGCTTTTACCTCATGTAAACCATCTACAACTCTACACTGTTTAAGCTCCTATTTCTAGAAGAAGGCAAACCAAGTCACTGTGAAATCATTTCCTCAGTTTCCCCCATTTAAACTCTTAGGTGATTTCTTCATATGCCTTGTTCTCACCATCAGCATAAGTCTTGTCTTGCTACCATTCTTGACGTTGGAGTTTTAAATCATTTATTTTATTTTATTTTATTTTATTTATTTATTTATTTTTTTAAAGATTTTATTTGTTTTTATTTTGAGAAAGCGAGAATGAGAGAGAGAGAGAGCATATGAGAGGGAGGAGGGTCAGAGGGAGAAGCAGACTCCCTGCTGAGCAGGGAGCCCGATGCGGGACTCGATCCCAGGACTCCAGGATCATGACCTGAGCCGAAGGCAGTCGCTTAACCAACTGAGCCACCCAGGCGCCCCTTAAATCATTTATTTTAAAGGGGGATGAACTATTTACCTGGATAGGATTATTTCTGGATATGAAGAAGACTCTCACAGAAGAGGGAGTTAACCCCCCAACTGCAAACATAAACATCTCTCAGACTGAACTTAGCTGAAAGCCTCATTGATGAGCTTTAAGGGAATTTTAAAACTTGGCATAATGAAATCATACCCCTGAGTTTTGCAGGAATGATTGCTGCACTGTAACCTGTATTGTACTTAGATACTTAGATTAAAGATCTATTTTTATTTTTATTTTGTTATCAATTATGCATCCAGAAAAGAAATTCTATTACTAATGGAACCATTGAAATAGATACCTAGAGGAGTGAATGGATCACTTTATTTCTTGTCAGTTTCTATATTAAGCTTCCCAAAGCCCATCTGAGTATTTATCTACTATTGTTATTGTTGTAGAGTACTGTACCTGGGGGAAATCTATAAGAGGAATGAATAGGCCTGAATTTTATATCAGATTCTGCCTTTTCTTGCTGTATATTTTTAGACAAGTAGCTTTATACCAGTAACTAGTCAGTGCCACAATAGGGAAAGACCTCACTTTGATTTTTATATCACTAACTTTTAAAGGAAAACCTATCAGTTTCTTTTATATAGGGGTATAATTTTATCTTTGTGTAAACTACTAGGCTGGACACATCACCCTGGTCTGTAGACAAGAAAATTGAGATTACCTATTTGCTCAAAGCTTAAAAGCGATATAATGACAGAGCTGGTATTAATGATTGGCCATGGAACATTTGTAATCAAGGTACTTTTCTCTCACTCGGTAATTGGGCAAATGGAGATGCATGAGCAGAGGTAATATCTAACTTCTGGCAGGAGTCAAGATCTAATTTCTGAAGTAAAATTTCAATGCCTGCAAAAGCAAATCAATGGAGGGAAGAGAATTGGTTAGTCAGGGAAAGACGGACTCTAAGGCAGTGGTTCTCAAAGTGTGATCCCTGGGCCAACAGCATCACCATCACCTGGCAACTGGTAAAAAATGCCAATTATTTTCTCCACCCCAAATCCATTGAAGCAGAAATTCTGGGGAGAGTGGCCCAGCAAACTGAGATGTAATAAACCCTTCAGGTGATTCTGATGCATGCCCATATTTGAGAAGCATTGCTAGACTTAGGAAAACCTTTTAGACCCTGAGAAAGTGTGAAAGTCCTTTGGAATTTCTTGTTCCCAAGCCTGTGGCAACCAGGTTGACGTTGGGTATGGTGGAAATTACCACTCACAGGCCCAGACCTAGGCCGAAAGCTAGCTGGGGACCTCCGGGTAGCAGCAGCTGCCTGGGTGCTCTGAGACCATCACAGAACAAACAGCAAGCCTTTCTGAGAAATCTGGGGCCAGTGGAGGTGTTCTGGTTGTTCACCTGGCCCTTCCTAGCTTGAATATGGAGGCGATACTACAACCACGGTGTGTCAGGTTTGGGTTGGGAGCTATCTGGAACCCCATCTTTCTCATCCGTGTATCCTAGGTCCTGGAAAGGGGTCTGCTTTGACTAGGGTTTTCAGTAAATGCGGTGGTAAGTGCATTCTAGTCCGAGCTCAGCAGTGTGACCTTGAGCAGTTATGCTACACATCTTTGAGCTGTGAACTCCTGAACTGTAAAGTGGGAGTAATGATAATGTGTACTCTCAGAGTACTTTCGAGTTTCAAATTAGAAAATGTCTTTGAAGCCACTTTCTGAGTTGTAAAGAACTTTACAAACGTAAGATCTAAATGAGGAGATGCCATGAGTTACTGTATCTCAAACAGGGCCATATGGTAACATTTTTGTGGTTTTTAAAGCAGTGCCATTTGTTCATTAACATTCTTCTATTTAATAAAGTAGTATCCTTAATTATGACAATATTTAGAAATAGTTATATGGGACTCAATAAAGCTATTTTCATTTTGATTTAAAAGAAAAATGCAGGGGCGCCTGGGTGGCTCAATCAGTTAAGCGTCTGCCTTTGGCTCAGATCATAATCTCTAGGTCCTGGGATGGAGCCTCGTGTCTGGCTCCCTGCTCAGCAGGGAGTCTGCTTCTCCCTCTCCCTTTTCGCCTCCCTCCACTCTCCCTCTCTCTCTCTCACACTCTCTCTCAAATAAAATCTTTTTTGAAAAATGCAGGGGCGCTTGGGTGGTACAGTCAGTTACGTGTCTGACTCTTGGTTTTGGCTCAGGTCATGATCTCAGGGTTGTGAGATAGAGCCCACCATTAGGCTGTGGAGTCTGCTTAAGATTCTCTCCTCCTCTGCCCCTCCCCGCCCCCCTGATAAATAAATAAATCTAAAAAAATGCAGCTTAATATTTTTCTATTTCTTAAATTGACACCATGCTGAAAGGTTCATTCAGCATTTTTTTAGACCATTTGAATTGAGAATGAAGGATTCTTCTAGCTGCTGTGTGGAAGTATTTAAGACAGAGGGGTTGACATTTTGCTCATTGCGACCATGGATAACTAACAGGTAAAAGGGACAAATCTTCAGGAGTACTTGAGTCCGGAGGAAAGGAGTGGCCAGGAAAAGCTATCCAAGAAAGATGGACATCAAAAAAATACTTGAAGGGAGGATTCTATGTTTGTATTCATAACAGAGATGGGCAACCCTTGAGTGTTCTGTGAATATAATCTGAGTACACTGCTAAAAATTAGGGTAATATGAATGACAGCCTTCTTCCGGCTCTTCTTTATTAGAAACCGAGAAGATGTTTCAGGTAGGAGAAAAAGAGAAAGAAACCAGTGAAGGAGCCAGAAAGTTCATGTCTGAAGGGCAGGTTAAAATCAGCAACTAGGTGACAAATATAAGAAAAAAGGTTGATTGTTAATTGAAGTTCTGAAAGAAATAGTTCTATTATTAAATATGTTTGGGAAATACTGGCTTAAATAAATTTACAGACTGTTTCCTATAGGATTATTCATAGTTTTTATAAACTTAATGCTTTTAGTGGCTCTTTGAGATAGAGCTCTAGAATGTAGAGTTTTTAGCCTCGCTTGACGATGAACGTTCCCTTTTTAATGGAACACTTTGGCAGGATAGTGTCACACAGAACACTGTGTAAATGCTCCACAACACCAGTGAACGGGGCATAAGACCAGAGCTTTTGACCAGTGAGGGTCAGTCCAAAGTTTCTGAGGTTGACTTCCAAGTTCTTTTCAGTTCTAAAATTCTGCAGATCCAAACAGGCTCCCATCATCTCCCAGTCCAGAAAACTGGTAAGTGATCAGTGAAATACTCTGAGACCCTTGCTTACAACAATGTAGAAATCCATGGCATACTTTTTCCCATTATTTCCTCAAGGTATTAAAATAACTCTAAAGAAGAAAGGTGTTAAAACTATAGCATTTGCTTGCAAAAGACTTCCATATTAAAAGGAGGATCTAGAGGTAAATACAAGCCATGAATACAAATGGCCTGTAGGAAAAAGACCACAATCCTTAGGATGTCTAAGGAACCTCAGGATTTATTCGCAACCTTCTTTTTCCAGCTTTACCTTCTCCCATTTCCTTGCACACAGAGCAGATATCACCAACATGCCTCTGAATTTCAACAAAAAGCTTCTGCTTGGAGCACACTTCACCTTCTCACAGCAGCTGAACTCAACTCCAAAACACAGCTCTCAAGTCATTTTCTCTGGAAAACCTGCCCCAACTTTCCCAATGTTGGGAGTCAGCTCACTTCTTCCCAGTTCCACCATGGTACCACAGACATATTCCTTTTAAATCACTTGTTACCTTTCATTGTGAGTATTTATTAATGCGTCTCTCTTCCAACCCCATATTAGAGGGTTGCACATCCCTGTATTTTTGGTGTCTGGGAAATAGTAGGTATGGATGAATAAATAAAATAGGGTTACCCCTATGGAAATTTTGAGAGAGGATGTTTAAACTCCTAGATGCTTAGTATCATAAGAACAAAACTTATAGATTCTGGATTGAATTTTAAGCATGTGTAAACAAACAAATATTTATATTTACATATTTATACTCATACTCATTTAATATATATATTTTTGTATTCATACTTATATATATTTATATACCTACTCAGGTGACTACTTGACTTAGTTTCTTCACCTATGAAATGGGATGATTATGAGTTTATGCCCTTTTCATGAAAATATTAAGATTAAAGAGTTGAAGTCAATAAAATGCATAGAGATCCTCAACTAAAAGAACTTGGATAATTACAATGCACACTATTATTAACAATAGTTATTATTATTATAAGTTATGACATACCTGTAATAATAGTCAAGAGTGATTTATGGGGCTATAATAATTCTTACAAGGTATCCTGAAGAGTCATAAAAACCACAAGTGTAAAGCTTGAGTGGTTGTGATCGTATGCACCTAAGATAGAATTATTACCTCATAATTCAAAATCCCTATGCCTTTTATTCTCTCTAGTTATAAACTACCCAAGGGATTAAGTTGGCTCTTCAAGCCCTAGCCAATCCAATTTAATTGGCAGACTTTAAGTCTGTGTGACTGACTGTATTATTGCTTCACATAATCATAGAGTCTTGGAATATTTGAGTTGAGAAGGACCTCTAGAGATCCTCGAATCCCATGGTTTTCAACTCTGGCTGTGCATTAGAATCACCAGGGCAGTTTTAAAAATTACCAACACCTACGGTGCCATTAGCCAGCCTAAAAAGGGACTCAATAGTTGGGACACAGCCATTGGCATTTTTTAAGGGCTACACTGAACTCTAATGTGAGAATCCCTGATTTAGTCCAGCCGCCTCTGTTACAGATGACACACAGATCTAGCGAGATGATGAGAGTGGACCAGATTCAAATGGCTGGTTGTCAGAACCAGGTTTGGATCTAATTCTCATGATACCCATGGTTTTCTTATTATACTAGAGATGGCAACGAATGTTCAGTTCATGTGCCCACTCTGATTGATTAGTAGTGGCTTCCTGGCATGCTGTGATGAGAAGGTTCCTGCAGCTGCATTTGGCTTGGCAGGAGGAATGTGTTGAGTGCTAGAAACGACTGTCATGGAGGTAGGACCCAGTGACGGTGTCAAGGGTTTGTCATCCCTCTACACTGGGCCGCAAATTCTCAACGTCTCCGTCCACTTACTGTAATGCCTTCCATTCTTAGAGCTTTTCTATTTAACGAAGCAGAAGAAAGAAGTACCTGGCTTTAGCATATTGTGCTTAAATATTAAACTGAATATTGACAGGAGAGGGCATCTGTAAGGGAGAAGCAGACACCCTAACTTTTTTTGGACTGGCATATGACCATCCTGAGTACCCGTTACAAATCTTTGGTCAGTATACATATATATATTTCAGTTTGTGGGTTTAGCTTGTTGTTATGGCAGACCAAAGTATTTCTAGTATTGATAGAAATGGATCTTGTCATAAAAACTTTGATTTAACCCCAGGATATTGGAAGCTTTTTATTTTTTTATTTTTTAAGATTTTGTTTATTTATTTGAGAGAGAGAGCGCATGAGAGGGGAGAGGTTCAAAGGGAGAAGCAGACTCCCCGCTGAGCATGGAGCCTGATGCGGAACTCGATCCCAAGACTCCGGGATCATGACCTGAGTCGAAGGCAGTCACTTAACCAACTGAGCCACCCAGGCCCCCCTGTTGGAAGCTTTTTAATGACCCTCTAAAGCATTCTAAATCTCCTTGTGACAAAGAACATTACAAAAAAAACCTTCCAATCTCTTGTGGATTGATACGTCAGTAAGACATGATACAAATGATTACAAGAAAAATTAAATAAAAAGACTGAAGACATCCAAATTCAAAAGGCAAGCTTTACTTTTTTAAGTAACTATAAACAACAGACAATTGGTTTTTCAATTGCTAGGCTAGTTTCCAAATTCTTTCTCTCAGTTTTAGTTCTTATCCTAACACAGACAGGTTAGAAACAGTTCATAGACCACCACTGGTCTATGGACCACACTGAATAGCACTTGTTCAGAGCTTGCTTTGCTTCTACTGCAGCCGTGGACAGGGTGACTGTCTGACTATCCTCATGTCTTAAGTGCTGGGGAATTACGGTATCTAGAACACAAAATTGATATGTGTCCATTACTGAGGTTCTATGATAGATACAGTCTATCCAAAAATCCTAGACTTTTAAGAACATTAATTTAAATATACACTTGAAAATAAAATTCATTATGTGCATAGTCATTTAAGATGGTTGGTGGTCATTATTTTACTCTTGTGCAGAATAATCCATACAACACTTGGCACAGACTAGAGAAGACAACTCATGTAAGAGTCAACCATCTGGGGTGCTGAACAACCGTGTTCTTTCAGGTGACCTTGAGAGGGTTGCTTGTCATCTGGGAAATGCAATGGTTTATCTCAGGGGGACAGAAAAGTAGACTTTTCTATAAAAGTCTATAATCTGTCTCTCCCTTTATAGAAATGTATGGTGGATTTGGCTCACAAACCACAGAAAACTCCAGTTTGTCTTCTGCTGAAACTAGAAATTTGCCTTTTTTGATTCAGCAGTGTTAGTATTATTTATCTATTTCTATGTAACAAATTATCCCCAAACTCAGTTGAAGAAAAATTCACCATCTTACAGGTCTGTGGGCCAGAAATCCAGGGGCCATTAGCTGGGTGCCTCTGCTTCCAGTCTCTCATGAGGTTCAGTCAAGCTGATAGCTGGGGCTGCTGTTCCATCTGAAGGTTTGACTAGTTGGGAGGATCTACTTCTAAGCTTGCGCATGTAGTTTTTGGTCTCTCACCACGTGGGACCTTCCATGAGGCTGCCTCATGACATGGCAGCTGACTTCTGCCCGAGTGAGAGATCTGAGACAGTGACAGCTATTGAGCAAGATGGAAGCCACAGTTCTTATTACCCCATCTCAGAAACAAGGTCCTGTCATTTGTTGTAGAAGCTAGTCAATCAATCCAGCCCATATCAAAGGGAAGGGATTACACAGGGGTTTGAGTACCAGAAGGTGGTGATCACTGGAGGTCATCTTAGAGTCCATCTATCCCAGTAGCCAAGTTGCTCTTCCTACAGGATACACACATCTCAGTTATGATTTTATTTTTGTACAGATTTTATTTATTTACTTGAGAGAGAGAGAGAGAGAGCATGAGCACAAGCATGGGGAGCAGCAGAGGGAGAGGGAGAAGCAGGCTCCCTGCTGAGCAGGGAGCATGATGCAGTGCTCAATCCCAGGACCCTGAGATCAGGACCCGAGCTGAAGGTAGGCGCTTAACTGACTGAGCCACCCAGGAGCCCCTCAGTTATGATTTTAAAATATCCTCTGGTTTCTTCCATAGACTTACTGTGTAGTTATTGAAATTAACGCCATGATGTAATGAAAAGATAAATTTGAAAAGCACATTATTAGTTTTTATTTTTGGATAGCCAATTGTTTTACAAAAAAAAAAAAAAGGATTTCCCAATAAAAATAAAACATGAGACATCATTTCTCTATTCACTAGGCTTAAGAGATGTTCCTGGAAGTGGCAGCAAAACTCACTGACAAATCAGACTTTGAAATAGTTTTAAAACCACCATTTAGCTCTAGGTCTTGGAATGGTCTTATATGTTTTCCTTATATAATCTAATTTAATCCTCACAGCAACTGTCTGAGGTAGTCCAATTTGATCCCCATTTTATAGATGGGTAAGTCAAGGCAGGCAGAGGTTAAGTAACTTAGCCTAAGTTATTGAGCTAATGGGTGGTGGGGCCAGGATTCAGATGTGGTGTTCTGACCCCAGAGTCATTACTATCTTTGAGACATGAACATAGTCACATAATCTTAGTATAAATTGAAGATAAGGAATAGTGTTTATAGTAAGTCAATGTACTCACCAGTTAGAATATCCCAATAGGGACTTTTATGAAACTATTTTAAGGTGAACATTGATCCCTGTGAGGGATGAAAAAAATATAAAATACTCACAACTTTAATATTATTGGTTTTCTACTAAATATCACGGAAGAAAAAAAATCAATGTAAATTTATGTCTCCCTTTTCAAAGGTGCTTTCCCTGGAAGGTGCCTACTTTGTCCATGATTCTGAATCTATAAACCTTCTATAGGTCTGACTCATTGATTGTTACAGTCCCAAGAGAACTGTGTCTGTATAAAGCAAGGAGGATTCCAGTAGCTAATGTGCTCTGAAAATGCAGTCTTATTTCTAATGTTGATAAACAGTTTATGGAACTATGTTATATGTGTTCTTAATCAATATCACTGGGTGGTAATACATGTGATGAACAGCAGAAAAGAGTTATTCTAGGATAAGCGCAGATTTTAAGCTATTAAAAAAGATTCTGGGCACCTGGGTGGCTCAGTCGGTTAAGCGGCTGCCTTCAGCTCAGGTCATGATCCCAGGGTCTTGGGATTGAGCCCCATGTGGGGCTCTCTGCTCAAGTGGGGAGCCTGCTTCTCCCTCTCTCTCTGCCTGTCACTCCACCTGCTTGTGCTCTCTCTCTCTTTCTCTCTCTCTGTCAAGTAAATTAATAAAATCTTAAAAAAAACGATTCTGAAGATCTACTCTTAATTTTTACTATAACTTCTAGGGATTATTTTGGCTATAAAATTCTTATTCTTGGGGTACCTGGGTGGCTGAGTCAGTTAAACGTCTGACTTAATTTCAGCTCAGGTCATGATCTCAGGGTTATGAGAGCGAGCCCTGAGTTGGGCTCAGATGCTGGGTGTGGAGTCTGCTTAAGATTCTCTCTCTCCCTCTCCCTCTGTCCCGCCCCTACTCGCTCACCCATGGGCACACATATGCACTCTCTTCCTCTGAAAAAAAAAAAAAAAATCTCTTATTCTTTGCATCAAATGGATTTTCATTTAAGAAAATAATTCCAGGGCTGCCAGGGTGGCTCAGTCAGTTGAGTGGTTGAGCATCTGACTCTTGATTTCGGCTCAGGTCATGATCTCAAGGCTGTGAGATTGAGTTCCGAATGGGGCTTATGCGCTGGGCATGGAACCTGCTTAAGCTTCTCTCTCTCTCTTTCTCAGATGCCTGGGTGGCTCGGTCCATTAGGCATCTGACTTCAGCTCTGGTCATGATCTTGGGGTCCTGGTATTGGGCCCCCATCTTTCTCCCTGCTGGGTGGGAGTCTGCTTCTTCCTCTCCTTCTCCCCTCCACCCCACCCCCGCTCCTGATCTCTCTCTCTCAAATAAATGAAACCTTAAAAAAAAAAAGATTCTCTCTCTCCCTCTCCCTCTGCACCACCCCCTTAAAAAAAAGAAAAAGAAAATAATCCATGTAAACTTCTGTTTACCTAAATAACAAGGCTCTTAGTTACCACACTGTGATAGGTTTAGCAGTGGTTATTGTTTATTTTTTACTCAAAGTTAAGTAAAATAATCGTAGATTATGGTTTTAAAAAAAATGTAAACTAACTCTTAACTACAGAGAACAAACTAATAGTTACCAAAGGGGAGGTGGGTGCGGGGATGGGTGAAATGGGTGAAGGGGATGAAGAATACACTTATCATGATGAGCACTGGGTCATGTGTAGAACGTCGAGTTCACTATATTGTACAGCTGAAACTACGATAGCACTGTATATTAACTACACTGGGAATTAAATTTTAAAGACTTAAAAAAAAACCTATAAAACAAAACAAATGCTTAAGCTAGATAGCATGTGACATAGCAAGATAAAAAACACTGTTGCTCATCAATGGCCGCCAAACCTGACGGTTCTGCCTCTCATGGGAGAAGCAAGACTGCTTACCCATCAGCCCCCGGGTCCCACTGCACATCTGGGAGGCAGTCTTAGCAGCGTCTTTGTATATAAATGAAATGGGGACATCGCATACAGTTGATATTTCATTAATACGTTTTAAGTGAATGACTAAATGAATAAATAACAAGGCAAAAGTAAAAGTGGAGAGTCCAGGAATAGTATATTTTAAACCATGACTTTAAGGATAAATCCCAAGCGGTATACCCATCTTTTCTTTGGGGCTTTTTGGCTCCATGATACAAGAAAAGATGATGATTAAAAGATTCAGAAGGTCTAGATTTGAACCTCGTATCTAGGAAAAGTTACTTAAGCTTTTTAAACACCAACTTTCTTATTTGTAGCCTGAAGATAGTATCTATAATCCAAGCTAAAGAGAGAGCGGATGACATACAATAATCACTGAAGTGCTTTTTTCCCTCTGAATTCCATCCTGCAAAGAGCTTTAGTTTTTTTCCCATAAATCGTGAAGAGCCTCTGTTATTTCGTCTCAGCTTGGTACCTTCTGTGGTACACCTAGAGCCACCAGAGGGCTTTCTTCTGCTTTTGAAATTAGTCAAGGATTCAGCCAATGAAGCACCTAAAATTCCTGCACAACGAGGAAGGAGTAACGTAAGACCACATGGAGGACCTTCAGTCACAGCACTTAAGAGATGGGGTCTCCACCTTCCAGCGAGGTGGGTTAACTCCATGGGTTGATGCTCAAATGTGGAGGAAATACAGACGCCACAAGGGGAAGAAGGAAATGGGAAGTTCAGGGTGACAAATAGGACATTCAGTTTTGCTGGAATCTTCCCTGCCTGATGGAAGCAGGTTGATGCTCAGCCCTTCTGATTCTGTCTTTTTTGTCCTGCCTGCCCAGAATCAAAGCCATGGAAAGGACATTAACCCACAGTCCGGTTCTCTGAGTCAGAGTTAAAGCAGCTAAGGCTCGTGAAAATGTTCAGAATCATAAACAGCCAGGACAGGAACCCAGGCCTCCCACCTCCCCAAAATGACCTCTTCTTCAAATTAGTGTCTGATTTCCTGTACTCATTGAAATAGTTGTGTGATAAATTCAGCAATTTGCTTTTAATGCCATATAATCACAGTTCCCCAAGTATCTGTTTTCCAGGTGCCCAAAGAGGTGCCATAACCGTGGAGGTGCCTGGAAGAAAAGACATATGAAATAGTCCAGTCTGGGCAGGGCGATTATGGGCACTCCCTAGCTGCTAAATGAAAACACTATCCACCCAGGCCCTCTCTGTGTATCCACTTCTTGCCACAGACCTTTCATTTCTTTCCTAATGGCTTTTGCACAGTAAGAAGTACATTCATCAATAATGCACATTTTTCAGGCATAGTAAAAATGTTTGTGAAAGGCTATTAACGCAAAACCAAAATGCCCACATTGCAAACACTAATCCCCCATTTATTTTAACATTTTTTCCTTGAAAGTACTTAAACCTGAGTCTGCATTAAAAAAAAAAAAAATCCAATAGAAGAAAGGTCAATTGAAGGACTAGCAAAAACACACCCATTTGAAAGCCTTAGGCGTTCAGGAGTTTAGCCAATATAGATAATGTTGGTTTCTTTGATTTTAAAAATCACACAGCTAATTTCATTTAGAACTGACATGAGGGGTGATAAAAATACTCATGAGCTGAGGCCCAACGTGAAAAGTTCTCAAGGAAGAGTCCATTTTTACTGTGGAGTTATAAAGCCCAGGAAAAGTAGGGTATGTAATGGGAGAAGTAACAGAGCCTTGACACTACAGTAGGATGGTACCATTATAATGAGAGAAACTATTGCTTGGAACCAGAACAGCTCTATTCTTCTCTCAGCTTCCACAGTCCCCACACCCCTGGAGTACCATTTGAGACAGTGATGAACTGTGGTCTCAATTCCCTTATTAGCTGTAAGACCTAAAAATTATATGTGCAATTAAAAGGCAAAATGCTGATATTACTCATAGGAAGCCCTTTGTACATTAGCAAAGTACAAAAGTCTGCTGACACTTTGCAACGGAGATAGTCAGCAGGGCAGAAGATTAATAGAGCCTCATAAATTTGCAGGGTGAATACAGTGGATGGGGCAGAATAAGCATGTTGTGTTAGAGATAAATAAAGGGCATGGTCAGCTTGACAAAACATTTAACAAGGAACACAACCAGTCCTTCCACGCAATTTGCTTGGCTGGCATTAGTCCGTTTTATACAACTACACATAATTACCCCACAGCAGTTGCTGGACATGTTACAACGGCCTCCAGCATGACCACGAGAAGGGGCCCTGGGAAGCCACCAATTCTGATGAGTTACACATTAGGTCACGCTGCCCCGTCCAGTTACTTTTCTCATTCCAAGGCCTTGACAGCAACTGCGGCATCGCGCTCCTTGGCCACTGTTCTCCTGGGGTTCATGGGCTGCAATCTTATTTCTTTGTGTTCCAATCACTTGAATGAAAACAAGGGAGAGTACTAAAATTCCAAAGCTAAACAGTACAGGGGAGACCCCGGAAAGCTACTGGTCATGATTATTTCTGGAATTTCTGTGATAGGAACTGGTTTCGTTTTTAAAAGGAGACATGTCTAATGAGTTAATTAAATTGAGCTCTAGCCACTCTTTTCTTGTGATTGCCAGCTTATGAAATGCAATTTGTTTTTGTATGATATGTTCATTAGATATAGGGGAACCTCAAAGGCCTTCGAATTTACTCTCTCTTTGAAATGATTCCCAAGGGAAGAAGCTTATTTTAATGCCAATATTTGAAAAGCGATGTGAAAATTCCTCTTGAGAGTAACCTGCCTTGCAAGGATTTTGCTGTTTCCTGGTTTCAGTAGAGCTTGTCTCCTCCCAAGCTGCAGATGGAGTGAGTGTTCATTGAACAAAGGCCTATAGCTACTGTGTGCTATGCTCCCCAAGCATGGGTCCGGTGCTGTGTGGAACATGAGGTAGCTGCAAAGGGAAATTGAGCTTCGAAGTAGCTAGTTGGGTCTGAGAACAAGGGTCACATGGAGCTACAGCTGTCAAAACCAGCCTAAGAGTTTCCCGTGTAAGAACATGGCCCCGAGGACTAGGAGATCACCAGGGATCTGTGCAGTGGCCGGGGAGAATAGTCTGTCTAAAGCAGAACACTATTCAAGTTTTAAGGAAATCGTTTTAGGGAACTCGGTTTCCTACCCAACCTCTCAATCATTTGTGTTCGGGCCCTATATTGGAAGAGGAATCTGGTTGAAGAGAGGTCACCACGGTAGTGCTTTCCAAAAGTTTCCAGTGTAAGGACTATCCAAGGAACTTACTAACTATGCGTATTTTTGGCTCTTCCAACTTAGCATGATCAGGATGGGCCAAGAAATCTGTATTTTTAATAACACGGTAATAATGATGTGGGTTGGCAGTCATGGGCATCTTGCAATAGGTTGTTAGGAGGCTAGCAGGCATTGGGGGAATTCCGAGGGGCTCGAAATCCTTTTGTTTCCTCTGATGGAGCTGGCAGATCTAGATAGATGGTGGTTCTCCCTGGGGGTCAGTTTGCTTGCCCTTTGGATTGAATAAGCCCCAATTTACTATAAGCTTTGTGTATGAGAAATAACAGGTTCTCTTTCCTCTCTCTGAAGGATATTATGGGACTTCACTCTGGGGAGGAGAGCACTGTCCATTCCAAGAAAAAACCCTACGTACATGCATTAGGGTTGTGATTTGTATGAATTAGTGCTCTGTCTAAATTTAGGAGCTATACAAATGTCCTAGCATTAGAGAGTTTGGTCACTTAAGAATAAAAATGAGGTGCCTGTAAGGCCAATGAAGAAATAGACTATGATTTGAAAAAGTATTTACCTATTGATAAGATAATATTGTTTATGGTAAGG
The DNA here is from genome assembly GCF_004348235.1 of Phoca vitulina. Classification (NCBI taxonomy): domain Eukaryota; kingdom Metazoa; phylum Chordata; class Mammalia; order Carnivora; family Phocidae; genus Phoca; species Phoca vitulina. The sequence goes on along the minus strand of NW_022589708.1, from coordinate 28,635,304 downwards.
TCCCTCAACAAAAAGCTTATTTATTTATTTATTTATTTATTTATTTTTAAAGATTTTATTTATTTGATAGAGAGAGACAGCGAGAGAGGGAACACAAGCAGGAGGAGTGGGAGAGGGAGAAGCAGGCTTCCCGCTGAGCAGGGAGCCCGATGTGGGACTCAATCCCAGGACCCTGGGATCATGATCTGAGCCGAAGGCAGACGCTTAACGACTGAGCCACCCAGGCGCCCCGACAAAAAGCTTTTTTAAAAAGGGGAATCTAGATATGGAAATCCAGTGAAACAGTTCTTTAGCCCCGAGTACATCTTTTATAGTCCAGCAGACAAACTTTCCAGAACCTTCTTTTGCAGTGACAGAGAATTATTAGCCAGACTAGGCTCCCTGCTTAGAGATTCCTCCTCATACATACTCATAAGCATCCTCACCAGCTACCTGAGGGGTTGCTTTTCATAACATGATTTTCTTGACCGCGATGGTCTAATAAAAGTAGCAAACACTTGGTTTTGTTTCTACCTCATATTTGTTTGTCCTTTTTTCTCCAAGGTGTGTTGGCATTGGGGGTAATCTGCTTAAATTTCTCGTCTTTGGACTATGACTTCTGGGTGGGCAGATCTGGATTTAGGAACTATTGCAACATAAATGTCAATGAGAACCCTTTAAGAGATCTTGGGTTGAAAATTTACCTTGGTGCCCTACTTAACAAGAACTATACTCTCATCTCAAACTTCCACGTTCTGTTATTAGTAAACAAGACTGCATTATTCGAAAGTCTTTTTCCCCCCTCTCTTTTAAATTTATAAACTAAATAATGCACCCTCACTAAGGGAATAGGCTTGCCACAGACTTATTGCGAGTCACGTTAAGGAACCATAGCCATTCTCATGTTTAAATAAGGTCGCTAATCAGACTGAACATGGTTCACTGTGTCCTGGATCCTCTTGGCAAAAACCTCATCTAAAAATAACATGACATTCCATTTATAGGAGACTGGGCACTTGCTACTTCAAGATGAATGGCATTTCAAGATTCAAGTCCCTTGTTAACCCTCGTAATCTGCTGCAAATATAACCCTTTTGACCAAGTATTTGGAAGGAATAAAAATAAATCTCTCTTGACATTCAACCCCATAGAGATGAGGAACGTTTCTCTCGCTCTCTTTCTGTCTCTCTTGCACAAGCACATACATGTACATATTGTAAATAGACTAAAACTACTTTTAATCAATAAATAGGGTTAAAGGTTGTGGTGAAAAAGTCAATAAAATTTGAGAAATTTAATGAACAAATAAAAGGAAATTATATATCCTGTACCATATGACATGAAGCCTAAGCAATTTAGGCTTTAAAAAACAAAATAATTATTAGGTCAAAGCTTTTTTCTGTCATTGAGATCTGAAAGAGGTGAGTTTCATTGTTAACAATTATAAGTGAATAATATAAAAATAATGGAATTTCATGTTTGGAACTGACCTTATGTAACATTATTTATCTCTCCCCCACTACTGTGAAGACGTCTTCTAAAACATTCCCCCAAAGTAGGTAATCCAACTTCTGTTTGGGCACCTCCAGTGATAGGGAGTTCACAAAACAGCCCCCACATTGTTAACAAGTTTGCCACAAATTCTTCCTTAGACTGGAGAGGTTTTGCACCAAATCCTTAGACTTGGAAAGATTATTGTGTGGAATTATGAAAGCTGTTTCTTTTGATTGAAAGCAAAGGCTCATGTGGTTGAGCACATGAAAGAATCATTCTTCCAAAGGGATGGACTTGGATCTATCATTGTGACCACATTTGGATATTGAACAGTCTTCTTCAACTCTTCAGCTCCCTCAAGATTATCTCCCTCCCTATCCCGGCCCCTTGCACTTTATGAGTAGTAGATATTGAACTTGATATTATAATTATTTATGAAATGTGTGTTTCTTTCAATATAATTCTTTAATGGTAAGGACTGCAATGTGTTCACTACAGAATCTAACATATTCATACATTCATTTAACAAAAAATTATTGAACACATCACTAGGCTCTGAGATCATAAAGGAAAGTAGATCCTGCCCTCAAGAAAACAATCAAGCAACAATGATTATTATAGTACAAAGTAGTAAAGACTATGATGGCATGATCTACAGGTATGGGTGGGGATATGGATAAATACTCATATAAATGTAAATGTAAATTAAATTCCATGGTGGGTTTTTTGAAGATGGACAAGACTAGATCATGTTTGATCACAGATTCCTTTTAATTTGGTCTACTTATTAATTTCTTGCAGGGAAATATCTCTCAGCATGCAGTCAGGAGAGGAAGGGCCAGAAGAGTAGGCAGAGTCCTGGAAATTAGGTATTTTTCTATGCTTCATATTTAACCCGAATCTGTCAGGTATTATTAAATGATTTTTTTGCAGGGATATAATGAGATAACTTTTGTACTTTCTGAAATAACATTCTGAGAGCTGCATTGAGAGTTGGTATTATCTAGGAGAGAAGTGAGCAGCCATGAATTAAGGTGCCAAAGTGGGAATGGCTGGGAGGGAAGCGGTAGGGGAGATATTTAGGGGGAAGCCCTGGGCTTCAGTAACTGGGTGAGTGTGTCAGCGTGACTGGTGAGAGGGAAGCATGCCAGTGTTCTCATTTGAAGGGCTAGGAAGATACAGATGGTGTGAGCTGAAGTAGAGGCATGTTTGTAGGAGGTGAGCTAGCAAATTCCGGTTTGGGTCTGCTGAGTCTAAGGTATGTGTGTGTTGCCTAGGTAGAGAAGCCAGGCAAGCAGTTGAATAAATGTGCTCTATAGAATGGTTTAGGCTGGGAAGTGGATTTGGAAATCCAAAGTGGCAGCTGAAACCATGGGTTTGGATGAAGTCAAAGTGTTGGATGAGAGCAAAGTGTTCCAGGGGGGTGGGGGGACAGAATAGAGCTGAGAACAAAGATCTAAGGAAGTAAGGTTTAAACAGAAAGTGGAGAAAGAATTGCTTAATGTTGAGCACGAGCAAGGTAGGAGTGAAGTTGGGAAATAATAATGTCATAGAAGTTTTAACGGATGCACAAACTTAGGAATTCCTGCCTGTTTGTCCCATGGCTCCTTTCAAAGTAATTGTTTCTCAGAACTTCCTGCTGGGGGAAGCAGCCCTAGGTGGTTCATCACCTAGATACATAGATGAGTATGTTCTGGGCCACATGTTTTTTCACCCAAGGCCAGCCAATTTATAGGTCAGCCTAAGTTCTAAAAGGAAGTCCTTTGTAAAAACCTTACTCAAATGGGTAAGTAATGGTCAAGAGGTAAGGAGGATTATCTTTCCCAGGAATCTGGAGTTATACAGAGAGAAGTAGTAGCAGGTGTTGTTATGGGTTGAATTTTGTCTCTCCACCCCCTCCCCCAATTCATATGTTGAAGTTCTAAACCCCAGTACCTTGTAATGTGACCCCATCTGGAAATAGAATCATTGCAAATGTAATTAGTTAAGATGGTGGTCTTATAATAAGGGGAAATTTGGATACAGGTACCATGTTAAGATGAAGGCAGACATCGAGGTGTTGCTTCTACAAGCCAAGAAACACCAAATATTAGCAGCAAACCACCAGAAGCTAAGAAGGAGGCATGGAACAGATTCTCCCCCATTGCCTTCAGAAAGAACCAACCCTGCTGACACCTTGATCCTAGACTTTTAGCTTCCAGAACTATGAGATACAAAATTTCTGTTGTTTAAGCCAGTTTGTGGCACTTGGTTATGGCAGCCCTAGCAAACAAGCAATAGATATAGGAGCTGACAAACACATAGACAGAAGGCAGGCTGCAGGGTCCATGAGGTAACCAAAACCATGTAGGAGCAGAAGTCATGAACTATGAATGGTGAGATGGTTGCTTAGAAACTGAAGGAGCTGTAAAAGCAGAATGGAATTTCTACTAGCTGAGCATGAGGGTAAGTGTCCACAGATTTCAGCTATTGAAGGGGAAAATGAGATGACCTAGTAAATTAGGGGCGAGTTAAATCTTGAATCACATTCTGATCCCTAAGCAGTGTTCTAGTCTGAGACTCTACAATATGTTGCTTTTCCTGTGCTTCTTAAGGGGCCTCATGTTTTTGTTTGTAACTCTGAAGTCAGATTATACAACCAGGAGTCTTATCTTCCTCATGACTAGGTATATTCTCTTTATGACCCACATGTATTAGGTATCTATTGTTGTGTAGCAAATACCTCAAAATGTAATGCCTTAAAACAGCAAACATTTATTAGATTACAGTTTGTGTGGGTTAAGCATCTGGTTGCAGATTCTGCCTCGTGGCAGCCACCCTCATCCACACGATCACGCTGAGCTAGTACCCACGCCTGGAATCGGGCCGCAACCTCAGCTGCGCCTGCCCCCTGCCACCGCCTCTGGACCATGGACCCCCGCAAAGTAAGCGAGGTTCCGGCTTTCGTGAAAATGTGTAAGCAGGATCCGAGCGTTCTGCACACCGAGGAAATGTGCTTCCTGCGGGAGTGGGTGGAGAGCATGGGGGGTAAAATACCACCTGCCACTCATAAAACTGCATCAGAAGACAATATCAAGGAAGAAAAAACAGATAGTAAGAAGGCGAAGGAAAACAAAAAGACAGACGAACCATCAAGTGAGGAAAGTGATCTAGAAATTGACAATGAAGGTGTGATTGAACCAGATACTGATGCCTCTCAAGAAATGGGAGATGAAAATGTAGAGATAACCGAGGAAATGATGGACCAGGCAAATGATGAAAAAGTGGCTGCCATTGATGCCCTAAATGATGGTGAACTACAGAAAGCCATTGACATGTTCACAGATGCCATCAAACTGAATCCTCGCTTGGCCATTCTGTATGCCAAGACAGCCGGTGTCTTCATCAAATTACAGAAGCCAAATGCTGCCATCTGAGGCTGTGACAGAGCTATTGAAATAAATCCTGATTCAGCTCAGCCTTATAAGTGGCAAGGGAAAGCACACAGACTTCTGGGCCATTGGGAAGAAGCAGCACATGATCTTGCCCTTGCTTGTAAACTGGATTACGATGAAGATGCTAGTGCAGTGCTGAAAGAAGTTCAACCGAGGGCCCAGAAAATTGCTGAACGTCAGAGAAAGTATGAGCAAAAACGTGAAGAGCGAGAGATCAAAGAAAGAATAGAAAGGGTTAAGAAGCCTTGGGAAGAACATGAAAGAGCCCAGAGGGAGGAAGAAGCCAGACGACAATCAGGAGCTCAGTATGGCTCTTTCCCAGGTGGCTTTCCTGGGGGAATGGCTGGTAATTTTCCTGGAGGAATGCCTGGAATGGCAGGGGGGATGCCTGGAATGGCAGGAATGCCTGGGCTCAATGAAATTCTTAGTGATCCAGAGGTTCTCGCAGCCATGCAGGATCCAGAAGTTATGGTGGCCTTCCAGGATGTGGCCCGGAACCCAGTGAATATGTCAAAATATCAGAGCAGTCCAAAGGTTATGAATCTCATCAGTAAATTGTCAGCCAAATTTGGAGGTCAAGCATAATGCCCTTCTGTCAAATAAAGCCCTTGCTGAAGGAAAAGCAACAATCACCTAATGGATGTCGCAATAATACAAACCAGTGTACCTCTGACCTTCTCATGAAGAAAGCTGGGGTGCTGTGAAGAGAATCCCTACCCCTCTGCCCCATGTGCAACTGAAACATTCTATAGTGGTTTGCCATTAGGGTATTCATTCAGATAATGTTTTCCAACTAGTAATTACAAACTGTAAACACTTTTAAACCTTAAAAATATTTAAAAACATATTAAAAGGGTGTGTTAGTCCCTACATTTTTCTTTACTAATCATTTCAGTTTTTTTCCTTTGGATTAATTGGGCAAGGAAGATACTTCAGTGTGGAAGATTTATTGCTCAACTTGAGTGAAATAAAGGTTTATTAGTGGGAGGCAAATATAACATTTAAATAGAAAAAAAAAAAGAATCTGGTTGCAGTTTAGCTGGGTGTATCTGTCTCAAGTTCTCTCACAAGGCTATAATTCAGATTTTGTATTCAGGGCTGTGGTCTCATCTCAAGGCTCAACTGGGAGAGGATCTGATTCCAAGGCCACTCATGTGGTTGTTGGTAGAAATCAGTTCCTTCATGGCATTGCACTGAGCGCCTCAGTTCTTCTCTGGCTGTTGGCCAGAGGGACCTGTCAAATTGTGTGCCAAATGGGCCTCTTGATAGAGTGGCTCATGTGACAACTGGCTTCATGAAAGCAAGCCACGGGAGAGAAAGGAGAGTATGACAACATGGAAGCCACTGTCTCTTTGTAACCTAATTTCAGAAGTAACATCTCATCCCTTTTGACATATTCTATTCATTAGAAACAAGTCACTAGGTCCAGCCCACACTCAAGGAGAGGGCATTACATAAGGATGTGAATACCAAGAAGTGGGGATCATTGGGAGTCATGTCAGAAGTTGCCTAAAGCACATCCCATTGCTAGGAGGAAAATGAAGGAGGTAATCTCATTGCAAACCAAGGAGCCTGACCGATAGAGAACCCAGGTTAGGATGCTTCACAAAGGACAAGAAGAAAATGTCCAAGAAGTGATCGCTGGATTTGGCGACATCAACATTATAGGTGACCAGTAAAGGCAGTTCAGAGAAGAGAGGAGTAGGGAAACCAGATGGTGGTAGGAGGAGAGTGATCAGGAGTGGTAAGGCAGATACAGTAAGGGTCACTTATGTTCAAGAGGGTTGGTGTTCTTGTTTTTTACGGATGCTGTAAGAAACCACCATGAACTTAGTGGCTAAAAACAACACAAATTTATCATCTTCAGTTCTAGAGGTCAGAAATCCTAAAAACAAGGTGTTGGCAGAGCTGCATTCCTTCTGGAGGCTCTAGGGTACAGTCTGTTTCCTTACCTTTTCCATCTTCTAAAGGCTGCCTGCATCCCTCTGCTCATTGTCCCTCCCTCCATCTTCAAGGCCAGCAGGGAAGCACCTTCTAGTATCTTTCTCTCCCACCTTGGATTCCATCATCATATCTCCTTCTATGACTCTAACTTTCTTGCCTCTTTATAAGGATGTTGTGACAGATTGGGTTCACCTGGATAATCCAGGAAAGTCTCTCCATCTCAAATTCTTTAACTTATTCACATTGCAAAGTCCCTTTTGCCATGTAAGGTAACATATTCTCCGTTTCTGGAGATTAGGACATAGACATCTTGGGAAGTCACTGTTCTGTCTATCACATTTGCTAGGAGTGGGAAGAAAGAGGGTAATATCTGAGAACTAGAGTCCAGGAAAAGTATTTTGTAAGCTGGATAAACTTGTCCATTTTATCATACAATGGGCTTTATGGATACAGAGTTGTATAGTTCAGTCCCTCCTGTTGATTGACTCACAGTCTTTGTAGGAGTTTTATAAATGTGAATAGAACTGAAATGATGTCCAAGTCTCTTCACTTTTTTCAAATATTCTGAATTGTAAGTGTAAAAATGTGTACTTCTGTTTAATGGTTGATTATGAAATCAGACTTCTCAGATGAATATTTGTTCTCCTTTCTGTCCAGCTGAATAACAGACTTTGACTATTTTGCTTAGGTAATTGGAGTCTATGTATTTTAAATCAATGCACAGAATTGTTGAATTTAGTCCACAGGACTACAGATAGTATGCCATTGACAGAAAATGGATATTTTATATAACTTTAAATCTGGAGGTTGTTAGGCAATAAAACTGTCTTTGGATATTATTACCTATTTATGAAATATGCCATTTTCATTTCAGGCTTACTGGACCTATTCTTCTACTGTAGTAAAATGAATACATTCTACCCTAAAAATGAAACTCACGTTCATGGAATAAATGGAAATATTTAATAGACACATGCAAACACAGGGAACTGCCATTACTGTATAGTAAGTAATATACATGAATAGAAAAAATAGTGAAAAATGAACTCCATAGGGGCTAAAATGTCATCTTAATTATAATCAAGTGTGTTGATTAGTAAGGAAATTTTTATTTATTTTATTATTATTTTTTAAAAAGATTCTATTTATTTTAAAAATGCAAGTATCTGATGATTAGCGACAAACTCTTTGTGTGTAGCAGCAATTGAATAATTTGGTCTCACAAGACATTAAAGAGAAAGTAGAGAGTATGTTTTGACCATTCACAGAGTAAATATAAGTCAATATCACCCTAGTTCTTATTAAAGAAATTATATATTCATTATGGAGGCAAGAGAGACCCACACAAATATGTACAGATATATTCGATAATTATAAGGGAATTCACCATAAGACTGAAGAATGGCCAAGGGAAGGAGGGAACACATTTAAAATGCATTAAGAAGGAGATCATAGAAAGAATTTCCCAACTGATATTCTTCCAAGGAAGGAAATAAAATATTCCCCTCCTGTGTTTTTTTTTTTTAACCCACATTTTATTACGAAAATTTTCAAACATAAAGTTGAAAGAATTTTTTTTATTTCACTATATTTGCTTTACCTATCCATTTGCCCATCTGTCCATCCTTTAAATTTTCTTAAGGACAGTGTAGCAGTTATATTTTGGAGATGATTGAACTGGTTGTGCAAGAAGATGCCTTAGATCCATGATTCTCGGTGTGGGAGGGGAGAGTGCAGAGTGGTGTTGTGGGGTCTGAAGGACTCCCACTTGCCCCCCATCCCCGAATCACAGCTACCCTTACTGTGTGTCAGGGCCACAAAACTGTGAAAGAACTGCTGGCCTATGTGATATTGTGGTCTTTCTGATACTCCTCTAATTTTACACGAATTCAATTACCTTTTCCTCCCAGTCTCTCATTCATATCCTTCTGTCTAATCTGAACAGCTATCTCTGACTCCAGAAAAGGCCAGCTTCATTCCTGCCCTCACTTCTTATTCTGCTTTTACCTGGGACATCTAATATTTTCTCCTCCTCCTATATTAATTTGACCTATTTCTTTAACATTGTGCTCAGAAAACCATCACTATGTGAGGTCTCTCCTGACTATGTGTTCTTGCTGCTCTCCTGTTTTTTTTTTGGAATTTCCTTTTCTGGTTTTCTTCCCCACCCTCTTTTTTTTTTTAAGTCCATAGTCTATACTGTGAAATGGAGCACTTCATTTTGTCGTCTTACATAATTTGACATTTCATTTGTGAACTTATATTTAAGCACCTGCTTCCCTCCCCCCTCCCCGCCCAGCACACTGTAAACCTTTAGTCAAAACTTGCCTGGTAGACTGATTTACATTTACAGGAGTCTAGGAACTCACGATGAGCAAAGGATCATCGCTGAGAGGTAGATCAACTCTGTATTACTTAACTCGGTGTCACATCCTTCACCATTAGATTACATTTTCTTATAGTGGAGGCAGTTTTAGGGAAAGAAAACTGCAAATCAAATTACTGCTACTCTACTTGTTTCATAAGAATTTATTCTGATTGGGTATGTAATTTGGTCAGTGATTTTTAGGGCGATGGAGCCCTGAGAACTACATTTCCCAGGATCCCTTGTCCCTGGCTTCCTGTCTGGTTTGCCCAGTGTGAGGCACTGGCGGGAGATTGGAGGGTGGGAGGAAAGGAAATTGCTCCCCTGCACCCCACCACTCCCTACCAATTCCTGGGTAGCATCTCTGCCAGAGACTTCAAGACTCGGGACATGGCTTCATGTCCTGTGAAAAAGCATATCCATACACAGGTCCTTCGGGGGGGCTTTATTGTGTTTTCAATTCCCACCACAACGGCTGGCTTCTGAGACCTGCTTATACCTTCTCATCACTGTATCAGTTAAGCCTTTTGCTTTACGGCTGCTTTTTGCTGTTGTTAATCTCTGAGTTGTCTCACAGTTCCCTGTTTGGCTTTTTGGCTCTTCCAACACTTCTATCTCTAATTCCACATATAAAATCTCTTCTATCGAATTACCTAGCACTGGCGCTGTTTTCCTGCCTGAACAGTGACTGAAACAGTATCAGGGTCTTCTCTCCCCCATCTTCCCCAAGCAGGCATATGATCTGTAGGCATATGATCAGTGTTTCTGATACACAAAGGTGCTTTAAAAAAAGGAACTGAAGATTTTGTACTGGATGGAAGAGAAAAGTTATACACAATGTCCATGTGTTTAATTTAGAATGTGTCTAATATTTCCACCTGAATTTATATTTTTGTTCACATAATTAGTTTAAGGCTCTCCCAATTCTGAAACAGACATAGTTTTCACACTTTTGTTTTGAATGTGTTTCTGCATCTTCTATAATGATGCAACACTTAACAGGAGTTGACACTAAAACCAAGTCCCCACCACTATCTAAAAAATAATCTCATTTTCCTGTTCTTCCTGGGGGCCAAAGGGCTGCTAACAGTAAACAATAAAGAAAACAGGAACTCTGGGCTAAAGGACCTATCGACAGGGAGAGCTAGAAAAGGACGAGCCCAGAGCTGGGAGGAGACACACTCTCTTCAGGATCCCCTCCTTGGCTTTGCTTGGTAACTCTATATTTTCTCAGTCACAGCTCCTGCATGTGGGCTTTCAGCAGTTGGCAGCTCTCCAGTTGAGCACTTCATTTCACACAACAGCTCTAATTTTCAAATATTGACTTGAAGACTTAGTCTCCCTGGTGCCAGCTCAATTCCTAAACATTATTGCATTTAAAGCTTTGATTATTATGATGTACTATTGGGGGTTCCAGTTATCAGACTAAATTCATCTTTATGGAATTTCTTTTATTATAGTTCAGCAGAGGTACCACATCTGTATGTAGTCGTACATAAAGGATGCCAAAGCCATTTTTAAATATGTATTATGCAAAGATTTATATTTAAAATGAACTTGAAACCTACAAATTATATATTAAGGATGATGAATGTTATGCAACTGGACACATTATAAATAAAATTGTGTGCTGCTCATTTTGGATGTGCAAAGTAGTCTGCTCTTAGTATTTTAGAGGCAGAGGCATTTTCACCAGCCTGACATTAGAAGGTGTACTCTGCATTTGATCAGGGTTGTTGGAAGTAGAGGGCATGGCAAAAGGAAATAAGATTAATATTTATGAGTTGGCAATAGTTTTTCATAAGAAAGAATACTATATTACCACATTTCTTAATGTGAAAAAAATGTGATAATTACCGTGGAGAATGGTACATTTTAATAAAATGTTCAAAACACAGTTATAAAAATAGGTACTAGACTTTATACCCATGAATTAAGGAAATCAAGTAGAACTCTTACTGAGAAATAAGGTGTGTAGAACACAATTCAACTAAGTAACTGCCTTCTCTTTTCTCTCCCATTTTGGTTTGGTAGCCCTGAACATAAATGGTTGAGGAGAAAAAACAGACTGATTATACAACGGACTTATTAATAAAGACCATCTATTTGATGATCCAAAGTAAGGTTGGGAAAAGTGGACTAAGATTGGGAAGGGCGTTCCAAGCAGTTGAAACATAATGCACAAAGTCTTAAAAATGTGGGACAGCATTTCCCCTTTAGAGATTACAGTAGATCCAGTACTACTGGAGGGAAGATCTCCAAGGGAAGGACAGCAGCGGATGGGCAGGGGTGAGAGGCTGGGTCCATGAGGCGGGGATCTCCAGTGCTGTGCTCAGAAGCATAGCTTTTATTCATGGGCAGGTATGAGCTATCAGCATGTTTTGACTGAGGGTCTCCAAGGGCAACTCTCACACTGGTAGCACTGGAGAACATAGGTAGGAGTGTGGAGAAAACAATTCAAGAGCTATTCCAGTAATCCAGGGAAGAATTCGGGAGGGCAGAATTAAGAAAGAGACAGTGGAGATACGAGGTGTGAATAGGGGAATGGGGTGAGAGTTAATAAATATTTAGAAATAGAAATTGATTAAGATGATTCATGTCCCTAAGCAATTGAACATCTTCCAATCATTCATTTGGGTTCAGTTAAAAATCAGAAGAATGGATAAAGAAGATGTGGTATATATGCAATGGAATATTACTCGGCCATCAAAAAGAATGAAATCTTGCCATTTGCAATGATATGGATAGAACTAGAGGGTATTATGCTAAGCAAAATAAGTCAGTCGGAGAAAGACAAATACCATATGATTCCACTCATATGTGGAACTTAAGAAACAAAACAGATGAACATAGGGGAAGGGAAAGAAAAATAAAATAAGATGAAAAAAGAGAGGGAGGCAAACCATAAGACTCTTTACTATAGGAAACAGAGGGTTGCTGGTGGAGAGGTTCATGAGGAGATGGGTGGAGCAATTGGGTGATGGTCATTAAGGAGGGCACTTGATGTAATGAGCACTGAGTGTTAGATGCAACTGATGAATCACTAAATTCTACCCCTGAAGCTAATAATACAGTATATGTTAACTAAATTGAATTTAAATAAAAAATTTAAAAAACCAGAAGTGTTCAACAAATTAAATAATACCATGAACACCTGAAACTCATATAATATTGTATGTCAACTATACTTTAATTTTAAAAAAATAGAAGAAAAGAATTACTTGAGAAAAACAGTGCTGTGTATTATCAGAAAAGAATTAACAATATTTCAGTTCCATCTCTTCCACCTATGCATGAATCTCATCTATGAATCTAACAAATAATCATTCAGTCTTGGCTTGATCCTTCCAGTGACTATTACCTCTTTCAGCAATTCCATTATGGTACAGTTCTTCATTTGTCATTTCTCCCTTATGTTGATCAGAGACTTATCTTGCTGAAACTCCTACCCATTTGGTTTTACTCTAGCCATACATCAGACATTTAAAGATGGCTATAATTTCCTCATTAAAACTTTCTTTGGCTAATCATCTACATTTCTTTTATTTGAATCTTCAAATTCTTTTCACTCTTTCTGTGATGTCAATGGCTCCTTATAATATGGAGATCAGGATTCCACAGTATTTTAGATGTGGTAAGATCAACATAGGGATTGGGATCCCCAGCTGGTAGGGCAGAATTAATTTCAAAGCCTTCTGTATTTGTTCTCCAAGGTAGTTATTGGCACCATATCTCTTTTTTACCACCTTCCTCATATTTCTATCATCTGGTCCCCAACCCTTTCAAGGTTTCATAGAATTCTTATTAAGAATGGGAGAACTAGTATTCTTATTAGGTATATTTTATTTTTATTAGTTTTAGAATGATGACAAGTCTTTGGAAAATAGAAAAGAAATGTATTCTCACAAAATCTTGGGTAATACCTTGACTCCTACCAACTGCAGTAAATGACTCCTTGTGGAACAATTAAATTGGAACTGGGCGAGGGAATTCTATTCAATTCAAGGGAATCAGGGAGGGTAATGCAAAGCCCAGTTAATCCCAAAATATATGACTCCAGAGGTGATAGCTGTCTTACTCAACACCCTATCAACAACAAAGCAATTTGCTGTTTGATACATACACTGTTCATTTATCATAGGCCTTTCCTTCTTTCATTCTTGTTTAGCCAGCACATAACTGATTCCCTCTTCCCTCTAACTATTCATTCATTTTTATTGTTTCATTCCGAACTCCCTCCAAGTTGTCATCATATTTCTTTTATCTAAATGCCCCAAACTGTTATAAAAATCATCAGAAAGGAATATCTGATAATTTTTGATGAAATACCATTAATATTAAATACTCCCTGAGCTTCAATATGTTTAACTCTGCACATGACCTTCAAAAAAAACTTTAGTTCCTACTCTCAAGGAGTTTCCATTCCAGTAAGTGAAGTACAAAAAGATGTATGCTGACTTTGATCACATCCTCATGTCTTTTCTAAGACATATTGAGATAATTTTCCAAGCTGACAATAATGATTTGCTTTGTCTTTAACAGCTCTATCAGGAGAGTGTAATGGGGGGAGTAGTGGATTAACCATGGCATTGAGGCTGGTCCACTGAAAAGTGGCACAGAAAGATTTAACAGTGTTGTCCAGGGTTGTTGTTATCTGGAGGGTGTTTAGTGATCTTATATAGCAAGTAAGATGACATTGCCCAAATTCAAGATGGGTAAAATACCTCTTCAAAAGACATCATAGTTACCTACCACCCATTGCAATCTAATAGCCCAGAAACTAGCCACTAGGAAGATCAGAGGCATGATGCACCTAGGTTAGAGACCTCTGCAGCACTGGCAGAACCTATTAGAAGAAAGCCAAGCCTGTCATAGGAATTGGTGATAAAAGGCTTTATTTTAAAGCTTGTACTTTGAGCAACTGCTTGAGAGAAACCAAGATCCAGTAATACATACCCAGAAGCAAGAAATAGACCCCACAGAACACTCTGGAGTAGTCCTATGAAAACATGGGGCATCCCGAATCTGAATTCTCCTCTTTCTGGTTAATGACTAAAACTCTGTTAATAAAATTGCTGTTCTCACAATTCCCCATCCTTCCCAGGGTACTAAAACTAGGTGTGTAGCAGAGGATCTTTCAACCTTGGCATGACTGACAATTTGGAATGAAAAATTCTTTATGGTGGGGCCTGTCTTAGCAGCATCCCTGACCTCTACCCACTAGGTGCCAGTAACACTACCCTTACAACGTTGGGTAAGTTGCCTATGTCCTCCAAGGCTCAGTTTGCTTATCTGTAAGATGGGAATAATAGCAGCACTTACCTTATAAGGCTGTTGGGAGGATTAAAGATGCCAAATAAAAATCCAATAGCAGGATGCTTATCATGCAGCAAACCAAGATAAATCTTAGCTGTTTTTCATTTGGTTTCTATGTAGTTTACAATACAGAATAAAGGTTCAATACTTCTTGATATCCTTGGTCAATTTTTTAAGTCAGAGCCTCCTTTTAGATGTTGTTAAATTTGACACACAAACCCTAGGGTTTTTTTACTCAGTATTTTTGGGCCAAAAAAGGACAAATCAGGAACGATGACTCAGGTAAGACTGCTGTCATACTGAGGCTTTTCCCATTTCAGTGTGCAGCATTTTACTCAACATCGAAAAAAAGAGAGAAATCTGGTTGAAGAAAGAGAAGGAATGACAACTGTTCTAAAAAGATTCTTTAGACTGTCCATCCTAGACTATAAATCCTAGAAAACAAACAATAGTCTGTAAGGAATTCTGTATCTATTTTCACTTGCTTTTCTATAGTAATAAGAATACCAAAACGTTGTGGGTTGAAGAAAACACCGTACAATTTTGTGTTCTTTAAAATTCATTCCAGAAACTTGTGTTGAACAAATTACTTGGCCAATCTGTCATATTTGTTCCCAGAACAAATCACTTCCATTCAAGTGTAAGCTCAGGTGGATTTCTGTTTGACTTTGTAATCTACCATCAGATTGTATTTCTTCTTTCTCCTTCACCACTTCCCATTCCCACACACAAACACCTGGAGTTCCCGAAGCTGCCAGTAATTCCTTTTCTCTGAGTTCATCAACATACAGAGGAAAGCACCTAATTAGAGCAAATAATTTGATAAAGTGCATTGGCTAGAAAATTAATTCAAAGTAGCTGGGAAATGAATAATGGCAGTGGTTTGGAATGTGATTGGAGCCCTGCTCAGAAAAAGAAAAAAAAAAAAGTGCAGAGGAAAATCTGTGATCGTGACAAATAGCAGTTTATCCATCCAGAAGGAGTCATCCAGGGACATTAGAAAGATCAGTATTAAGTCACATCTTAGGGTCTTAATTACAGATATTAGAAGCATCATAAACAGAGCACCAATTTAATTTTAAGAGGTATTAATTAGATAGATAATATGAACACAAGAGAAGATAAAGAAATGGGTTGAAAGGACTTGTGAAAAATAGCAATATCAAGAAATAAGAAATGTCAAAATGGGAAGATGAAGTCTAATATATTTGGACGCAAGTTCATTTTAAAACCCCTATATTTAATTCCATTCCATTAATAATGCAGCACATCTGGGAAGAAGCATTTGGATGAGGGTAGTACTTAAAGAGATTTAAATATGATCATGATTAAACCCAAAAAGTAGATATGATTTTGCAATGTGAATCTGGAGATATTGTCGGTGTGATCTGGGCTGCAGAACCAGCCAGTCATTGTCATACAGATAAGGTATGAACTTTCTTTTTTTCTTTTTTCTACCGTTTTAGAGTGACAGTTCTCCTAATGGGGACATTGGTCAAAAATTGAAATGAACTAGAATAACGTTCAGGCAAACCACATGATAGACACACTGAAGAACAAGCAGAACAAATATAAAATAAAACATGACTAATGAGTAAGATGACCTTTTAAAACTTATCAATTCAGGTTAAGGTATGCTAGGCATTGCAGTTAAAAAGATCAATCATAGTGAAGGTAAGACAAGTAAGTTATCGTTCTTGCTCATAAGGAAATCATAATCTAATGAGTAAAAGAGGTATTGACACAAACCGAAGTGTGTATGTGGGTGGGGGGTGGGCTTAATGTTCTCTGGGGGTACAGAGTAGGAGGGTATTCAATAATTTTAGGGAACTTAATTAGGAAGAGAAACAGAGGCATTTGAATAGGACATTGACAGATGACTTGCATTTGGAAAGATGATTGACGATTATAGGCCAACTGAGGGAATAGGGACGAGGGTGGTGAACAGCTCCAACAAAGGGAACAGATGGGGAAAGGACAGAGTGCATGCCATACAAGGGAAATGGGGGCAGGAAAGGTGGAGAGCAGACCAGGCAGGGAACAGAGCGGATGGAGGATGGAGGGGAGGGAGCAGGCCAGACCAAGGGAATAGGATGGGTGAAGGACACGGAACAAGTGAATCTAAGGGAACAGAGTGAGCTAAGGGCAGAGGACCAACCAGAGCATGAGAATAGGATGGCAATGGGCAGACACACTTCTCTGAGGGAAAATGATTGAAAGAGTGGGTTCTCCTGAAAAATATCTGAACGATTCTTTAAACAAGTGCATCACTATTCTCAAAGACAAAAAAGGGATTTCAACTTGGACATAAGTGTGTTTAGAATGAACAATTAAGTAGAAATAATAGTGTTTGCTAAATTCTATAATTTCAAGTTATATAACTCAGGTGATAGCAGATGACAAAGCATCTTAACATAAAGGTAGATCTATGTAGTAGAGAAGGGTCATGGGTTTGGAGCAAGACATGGGTGAAACCTGACTCTCTAACTTTCTACTTTTGACCAAGGGAAAGTTAATTAGACTTGTGAGCTTAAGTTTTGTTTCCTATAAAAATAAGGTAAATAGTTCCTACTTCTTAAGTCATGTCATATTAGGTATCAGTGAAATCATATTTGTAAAGTTTTGTTACAGTGCTATTTACATAGTAAGTGCTCAATCACCAATATTATATTATCAGCTATATTATTACTCTAACACTAGTATTATTATTTTCTAATTTATGATACTGGGTCTCAATAAATGTTAATTATGAAAAGTCAAGAATCTTCATTATATTTTTTTAAAGTTTGGTTTTCCATATTCTTTTTAATTTACTCCCTTGTCATAAATAAAAAATCTAGGAGCCATTTACCTTTTGAAGCTTCTATGACTGCAATCCCATCAGGAATGTAATCGCAGCAGCCCCCTTTCTCCTCCTCCCAGTTCCTACTTAGGGCCATCAGATGACTTAGACCCTAGGAAGAGTACACATGTTATAATTGTAACATCACATAGATTATTGTGAATGAGTTTCATCTTCCAAATACCAGGGCTTAATTCCTTTATAAAGGAAATTGTTATTTATTCATTGACCACATTAGTATGAGCAGCATAGAATTAAATACCAAGCTACATTAAAATTACTTGAAACTATCAGACATATCTGGAAAATTTAATATTTTTTTCTCCAGTGGAGAATTTTACAGAGCAAAGCAACTTATTTAGTTTATTTGATTTCCCAAGTTTAATTTCTCTTTACTACCAGCAGTGGTGGAGGCTGGAGAAAGGGGAGAGTACCTCTCTGCCCTTTCCAACCCTTAACTCCCATTCAATATGCTTCTTAAGTCAATTTCCATCCTCTGCCACCCCATAGTCTTGCTCCTCTACACTGCACCCATGAGCTCTTGAACAGCATCCTGACTCCTTCCTTATCTAATCATTCCCTTCTTCCATCCATCTTGTGATAGCACTGTGGGATAAAGCTCCATGCAACCTCACCATCTCAGACACATCCACTGAACTCCCATTGCCTCTAGGAAATAGTTCACCCCCTCAGCCTTCCATTCAAGACCATATATAATCCGACCTGTCCAATTCTATCTTCCTCTCTCAACTCTAGTCAGGGTGGTCTCTTCAGTAACCGTCAAATATTCCATGATTATCTTTTCTTTATACTATAATTTCTTTTCCAACCAATAGGTCTTTCTATCAATTAAATCCTCCCTATCCTTAGGCCCAGCAAAGTCCCATAACCAACATGAGTTTAGTGGTTTACAAAAGGGGCCCTGGTGAGCTCCAGACCTGAGTTTGAGGTCTGACTCTGTTACGCACTTCAGTATTAACCTAGGGAAATTACTTAACTTCATGAAACTTCAGTTACTCTCATCTACAAAATAACTAAAATAATGATATTTCCTCCCTCATAATGCTGCTTTGAGGGTTAAATGAGATAATACAGTAAAGGGATTAACATAGTTCCTGGCATAAGTAGTAAGTAATGTTTGCTATTATGTATATTTTTTTTCTTTGGTCATATTAGCCTCTTCCCTAAATTCATAGTTTTTGAAAGATTTCAAAGGGGGAGGGGCAAAGGGAAAGGGAGAGAGAATCTCAAGTAGGCTCCACACTCAACGCAGAGCCCAGCTAGGGGCTTGATCTAACAACCCTGAGATCGTGACCTGAGCCAAAATCAAGAGTTGAACACTTAACCGACTGAGCCACCCAGGTGTCCCCCTAAATTTATATTTGATCTAAGTTGGATATTCAATATTATGATATTATCATAATCAGGTTAAAAAAAAAGTACTGTTTAAGAAAAAAATTACAAAGATATGCCCTAAAACATTAACAGCTGATGTATTTGGTGAATTATGAGTTATTTTGCTTTTTATCTAATTCTTTATGTTTTCAACTTACGTAATTGAAATACTTTGTTTTTAACATTGAAGTGATCCTCCTCTAAAAAATGTTTAAATTTAAAAAAACCTGTCAGTACCAGTTACTGGCATGAGTGTGCAGAAACTAGGACCCTCATGCACTGCTGGTGGGTGTGTGAAATGCTGTAGACATTTTGAAAAATAGTTGGACAGTTTCTCAAAATGTTTAACCTGGAGTTACCTTACAACCCAGCAACTTTATTCCTAGATATCTATTCAAGGGAAGTGAAAATATACATCCACACAGGACTTACACACATATGTTCACAGCAGCATTATTCATCATAGTCAAAAAGTGGGAACAACCCAAATGTCCATAAACGGATGAATAAATAGATCAAAATGCGTCAATACAACTGTTAAAAAGAATACTTAGATTTAATTTTATAAGAAATACGGAGCCACTTAGGATTTGTAAATGAGGAAAAATCATGGAAAAAATTTGTCAGTAGTTAAGAATCATTCAAACAAAATATTAAAACTACGTTTAGGGATGCCTGGGTGGCTCAGTCAGTTAAGCATCTGCCTTTGGCTCAGGTGATGATCCCAGGGTCCTGGGATCGAGCCCCACATCAGTCTTCCTGCTCAGTGGGGAGCCTGCTTCTCCCTCTGTCTGCTGCTCCCCCTGCTTATGGCTCTCTTTCTCTGTCCCTCTGACAAATAAATAAAATCTTAAAAAAAAAAAAAAACTATGTTTAAAAAAATTCACATACCACTTTGAAGCTGTATCACTTATTTTGGGACTGTAATAGCAATGACTACAATTTTTGAGTATTAACTGTGTTCCATGGTCTACACCAGCTACAATAGCCCTAATCATGCCAACAACTCAGTGAGACACAGATCATTTTGCAGATGAGCAAAATAGTGGGAATAAAAGTGTTGGCCAGGGTCCCTGAGCTATCGAGTGGCCAAGTAAGGATGTAAACCCGAGCCTGACTTTAAAGCCCACGTTCTTTCCTAGCCTCCACACCACCTTGCAGTGTGAGTTCATTCCTTCTCTGCCCCCACCTCCTTGCCCATTGGCCTAACAGGACTCTCAGGCTTCTGCTTGGATCTCTGTGCAGACACACCCGAGACTGAGTTATAAGAGGGTTCGCAGACCCCTTACTTAATATTGTCTGTGGTTTTTACAGAGTATTTTATTTCTGTGTCTTTGTCCTCCAGAGCTCCTAGGAGGTAAGGACTGTGTCTTTTCGCCATTGCAATTTCAGCGCCTAATACTATATTTTGCAGATAGTAGGTACTCGGCAAATATTGTTAAATGAATGAGTGAATGACCGAACACATGAAAGAAGCAATAAATGCTGTTTATTGCGGCAGGGAACAGATGTGGTCAATGAACATATTTAAGTCACTCTTGTGAGCCCTTCTCAGGTATATACTGAGCACCATATTCAAATCTTTAGCCAAGTGCTAGGGATGCAAAGATGAATACGACCCAGTTGCTTTCCTTAGAACTCACACTACAGTCCTTTACAACAGGCATGAATTCAAGTAACACATACAGTATTTTAAGTTCCACATTTTCCCCACTGGCAATAACAACCCGGGATTGGGTGGCTGTAGGGAAGAGAATGAATAGGTTCAAGTATGAACATTTTTATTTTTCTGAAGGAAACCTATAGGATGTTTAATTTTGTTATGTTCCTGGGCTGTCACACATTTTATTTTAGACTACATCAAAAATGTGTAGATGCTCGGGGTCCTTACAAAGAATCAAGGACTTCCTGATGGCACAGGTGTTTCCTAGGATGCTGCTAGAAACATCCCTTACTCAAATTTAAACTGTTTGAAAAAAAAAAAAGATTCCCTTGTTTCCGTAAATATTTGAAGTATCATCAAAATAACCTGAGGCAGACAAGCTCTAATACTCAAGTAAAATCATTCATTTCTTTCATGTCACTCTGATTTTCTTCACTTGACATAAATGTGGTCTGACGTATTGATTATCCATTCTTGGCCATGGGGAGACTTTTACTCATATATTGATCTAACTATTTGGTTTAGGGGAGTTTGTTTATGTGGATGCCACGAGATGCTTCAGAAATGCAGTGGTTCAAAAATAACGTAACCCTATTCAACTAAGCACTACTGGCCTGTGGCAGCTATACATTCAACAGGACTAGATCTGACACTCGACGTCTACCCCCGAAAGTTGCCGCCTCCTGGTCTGTCTGTTGTGGGCCATAGCAGCTAGGGAGCAAGTCCCAGGTGACTCCAGTTGAGGTATCTCTCCTCAACAACAGGTGTTGGAATCTTTAATTAACTTTATTGAATTGTATAATTTACGAATCATAAAATTCACCTGTTCAAAGTTTACAATTCAATGATTTTTTTTTAGTAAGCTTACTGAATTATGTAGCCATCACTATCATCCATTTTTGGAACATGTTTTCACCCCAGTAAGATCACCTGTGCTTATTTATGGTTCATCCCCATTCTCACCCCCAGCCCTGGGCAACCACTAAATCACTTTCTATCTCCTTAGGTTTGCCTCTTCTGTACATTTTGTAAGAAAGGGATCATACAGTGTATGGCCTCTTGTGTCTGGCTCCTTTCAAATTAGAGCAATGTTTTTGAAGGACATCCATGTTACAGCATATATCAAAAGTTCATTCTATTTTATTGCTAAATGGTGTTCATTAGATGGAAGTATTATATTTTGTTTCTCCATTTATTGCGTGGACATTTGGGTTGGCTGTATCTTTGGACTTCTCTTGGGTGGATATGTAGGAATGGAATTTCAGGATCATATGGTAACTCTAGGCTTAACATTTTGAAAAACTGCCCAACTATTTTCAAAGTGACTGAACTATTTTATCTCCCATGAGTAAATTAGGAGTGTTCCCATTTTTTCACATCTTTGCCAGCATTTATTATTGTCTTTCTTTTTGGTTATAGCCTTTCTAGTGGGTATAAAATGACATATCATTGTGGTTTTGGTTTGCATTTCCCTAATGACTAATGATGTTGAACACCCTTTCATGCACTTATTAGCCATTTTTATATCTTCTTTGGTGAAATGTCTACTCAAATCTTTTGTTCATGTTTAAGTTGGGTTATTTGTCTTCTTACTGAGTTGTAAAACATATTTATACTTCTTTATATATTTTTTATACAAGTCCCTTATCAGATAAATGATTTGTAAATATTTTATTCCATTTCGTGGATCATCTTTTAGCTTTCTTAATGATGGCTTTAGAAGTACAAATTTTTAATTTTGATGAAGTCTGGTTTATCAAGTTTTTCTTCATGTTTTCAGTGTCATATTTAAGAAATCTTTGCCTAACCCAAAGTCTCAAATTTTTTTTTATGTTTTATTCTAAAGTCTGTATAATTTTAGCTCTTGCATTTAGGTTCTGATCCATTTTGAGTTACTTTTTCTATATGGTAGATATGAAAACTTTTCTATGTGGATAGAAACTTTTACATTTAGATATTCCATAGTCTCAGTGCCATTTGTTGAAAAGACTATCCTTTCCCTTTTGAATTGCCTTGGCACCTCTGCTGAATACCAGTTGGCCATAAATATAAAGGTTTACTTCTGGACTCTCAATTCTGTTTCATTGATTTATATGTCTGTCTTTATACTGATACTATACTGTTTTGATACATACGTTTTGAAAGTTGATGGGAACTTTTAACCTAAGAGATTGTTGGAAGTGACTGAATCTACTCTGACTTTTTAAAAAAGTCTTCCTATTACTATATATTGTAAGAAACAACAAAATAAGGCATAAGACAATGAGAAAAATGAGAGCAGAAAAAAATGAAGCAAATAAGATTGTTGTACAAATCTATATTACATATGCCTTCTACATTGCTGGTTGTGGCTACCATTGTGACTCTGAGCTCGTCAACGATCAACAAGGAAATGGAAACATTTGTGAAATGTGTTTAATAAAATAATACAATTCAATTTCTTAGTAAAATTACAACTTTTATTGGGTTTTGGGCTAGAGAGGATGTTTTCCCTGTGTGTATTTATAAAAAAGAGATTGTATAATATAATAAATAGCATCTTTATAAGAACCCTCACATCGAGTAAAACAAGGAGTTTCAGATTTTATCTTACTATGTTCTGCAATGTAGACCAACTGCAATTAGTAAATACAAGTCTATGTAGAGGCCAAACAAAGGAGGTTTGCTCCTAATTTGGTTAATCCTGAGACAGATGTTTTACTATTTAAGTCATTTGCTATTCATCCTGATTCAATATGTATTGAACACAATTTGCCCCAAATCTTTGGCTTATATATGCTGGAGACTATGGATTTTAAAATATACCTGGATGGTATAAGGCAGTGCTTCTCAAAGTATGGTCCCCATGCCAGTAACATCAGCATTACCTATGAAACTTCATAGAAGTGCAAAGTCTTGGGTTCCATACAAGATCAAATAAATCTAGAACTTTGGGAGTGAATCCCAGCATTTTTATAAGCCTTGTAGATGATTCAGATGTACTAATGTTGAAGAAATATTTTTCTTAAAGTATCAGGAACATCTTTGTTTCAGTAAACAAATTAATCTGTGTACAGAAAGATGTAAAGTCCTGAAACAGGATTTTTCGGGATGTTTCTGACAGTCTCCTAGGTTTAGATTTTCCATCATTGCAAAGTCTGAGGCAGAAAATCAGTGAGGATATAAGTGAACTGAATAGTACTATTGACCAATTGGATCTAATTGGCATTTATAGAATATTTCATCCAACAATATCAGAACACATATTCTTCTCAAATTCACATGGAATATTCACCCAAAATACCACATTTTGAGCCATAAAATATATTTTAACAAATTTAAAACTGTAGACATCATAGAAAATATGCTCTCAGACACAATAGAATTAAACTAGAAATCAATAAGGGAAAGATAGCTGGATAAGCTCCAAATATTTGGGGATTAAACAGCATACTTCTAAATAATACATGGATTAAAGAGGAAATCTTAAGAAAAAATTTAAAAACATTTGAAACTAACTTAAAATGAAAATACAACCTATTAAAATTCACAGAATGCACTGAAAGCCGTACATGGAGGGAAATTAATACCATTGAATGCATATGTTACAAAAGAAGAAAGATCTACAATCAAAAATCTAAGTGTCCACCTTGAGGAACTAGAAAAAGACAAGCAAATTAAACCCAGAGTAAGCAGAAGAAAAGAAATAACATCAGAGCAGGCATCAAGGAAATTGAAAATGGGAAAACAATAGAGAAAATCAATAAAACCAAAATCCAATCCTTTGAAAAGTTCAGCAAAATTGATATCACACTAACCAGACTAACCAAGAAAAAAAAAAAATGAAGACACAAATTACTAAATTCAGAAATGAAAGAAGGGCATTACTAGTGATCCCATGGACATTAAAAGGATAATGAAGGAATATGAACAATTCCGTGCCCACAAGTTTGGTAATGTAGATGAAATGGTCTAATTCCTTGAAAGACACAATGTACCAAAACTCACACAAGGGGAAATAGATATATATGTTAAAGAAATTAAACCAATAATTACTTACCTTCCAAAACAGAAAACACCAGTCCCAGATGGTTTCACTGGTAAAATCTACAGAATATTTAAGGGAATAAATGATATCAATTCTCTACAATCTCTTCCAGAAAATAAACACAGAAAGACCACTTCCTAATTTATTTTATGAGGCTAACATTACCCTAATGCCCAAACCAGACAAAATTATTATAAGAGAGACTTAACAGAAAGAAAACCACAGACTATATCTTCATGAATATAGATGTAAAAATCCTGAACAAAAAAAACAAATAGTGTGCTGTGGGAGAATTTAAAAACAATTTAGGGGTGCCTGGGTGGCTGAGTCGTTAAGTGTCTTCCTTCAGCTCAGGTCATGATCCCAGGGTCCTGGGATCGAGTCCCACATCCGGCTCCCTGCTCAGCGGGATGACGGCTTCTCCCTCTCTCACTCCCCTTGCTTGTGTTCCTTCTCTCGCTGTGTCTCTCTCTGTCAAATAAATAAATAAAATCTTAAAAAAAAAAAACAATTTAATGTAGGGGTGCCTGGGTGGCTCAGTCAGTTAAGTGTTCAGCCCTTAGTTTTGGCTCAGGTCATGATCTCAGGGTTGTGAGATAGAGCCCTGCATTGGGTTTTGCACTGAGCATGGAGCCTGCTTGGTATTCTCTCTCTCCCTCTCCTCTGTCCCTCCCCCACAGTTGCTCTCTCTCTCTAAAAAAACAAAAACAAAAACAAACCCAATTTAGTATACATGCAATTGGAGCCTCTGATAATGATAAAAAATATACAAATTTTATGAAAACTATAAACCTACATATCCAGAAGCTAAATAAATCTAAAGTACAACAACATGAAAATAACACAGTGGCACATCATAATTAAACTGCTGACCATTGACAATGAAGAGAAAAAATACAAAGCAACCAGTATAAAAATATACATTACATAGGGCATGAAAAAGATAAGGAGATTAGCATATTTCTTACTGGAAGGAATGCAAGTGAAAAGAGATTGAAGCAACATCTTTAAAGTACTGACAGCCAAAAATTAACAACCTAGAATTATACACCCAGGAAAAATATGTTTCAAAAATAAAGGTGAAATAAAGATTTTTTTCAGATGTAAAAAAGCTGTAAGAATTAATCACCAACAATCTCACTGTAAGAAATATTAAAGTAACTCCTTCAAACAGAAGAAAACTGATAACAGAAATATGTACCTATATATAGCAATGAAGAATACTGGAAATGATAATTACACGGGTAGATATATACAATTTTTCCTTATTATTTAAAACAATTTAAAAGATAACTACTTAAAGATTGATTTGAGAGAGAGAGCACGTGAGCAGGGGGAGGGACAGAAGGAGAGGGAGAGAGAGAGAGAATCCCAAGCAGACACCCCACTGAGAGCCCCCAATGCGGGGCTTGATCCCACGACTCCAAGATCATGACCTGAGCCAAATCAAGAGTTGGACACTTAACTGACTGAGCCACCTAGGCACCCTGGTAACTGACTATTTAAACAAAACAAACAAGCAAACAAAAAACAGTGTGGTATGGAGTTTATAACATTTGTATAAGTAAATATGTGACAATAGTACTAAGGTCAGTAGAGGAAAAATTAAAGCATATGATTGTAAGGTTTTTATATAATACATGAAGTGGCATAAGGACACCTGAAGATAGACTGTAATAAATTAAAGATGCACACTTTAAGCCATAATGCAACCACTAAATTAAAACAAAGATATAGCTAGCAAGCCAAAAAAGCAAATAAAATGGCATCAAAGAAACAAACTTACATATTCCAAAAGAGGTTGAAAAAGAGAAAAAAAGAAAAGAACAGACGGGACAAATAGAAAACAAATAGCAAGACGGTCATTTTAAACCCAACCATAGCAATAATTACATTAACTGTAAAAGATCTAAACACCCCAACTTAAAGGCTGAATGTCAGATTACATTAAAAATCAGATCCAGGGTGCCTGGATGGCTCAGTTGGTTAAGCGACTGCCTTCGGCTCAGGTCATGATCCCGGAGCCCCAGGATCAAGTCCCACATCAGGCTCCCTGCTCAGCGGGGAGCCTGCTTCTCCCTCTGACCCTCCCTCCTCTCTCGTGCTCTCTCTCTCTCTCAAATAAATAAATAATTTTTAAAAAATCTTTAAAAAAAACCAGATCCAAGTATATGCTGCCTACAAGAAACACACTTCACCCCTTTTGCCCACCACCTACCAATGGATGAAGAGTCAAAAGGTAAACACTTCCAGTTATAAGATAAACAAGTCCTGGAGGTGTAAAGTACAGCATACCGACAATAGCCAACATTACTGTTTTGAATATTTGAAAGTTGTTAAGAGAGTATATTTTCAAAGTTCTCATTATAAGAAAAGAATGTAACTATGTTTGGAGATGGATGTTAACTAAACTTATTGTGATCATTTCACAACACATACATATATCAAATCATTATTTGTACACTTCTTTTAAAAGATTTTATTTATTTATTTGAAAGAGAAAGCATGAGCAATGGCGGGGAGGGTCAGAAAGAGAGGGAGAAGCAGACTCCTCGCTAAGCAGGGGCTCAATCCCAGGGCCCCAAGATCATGACCTGAGCCGAAGGCAGAAGCTTAACTGACTGAGCCACCCAGACGCATTAAGTTGTACACTTAAAATGAATATAATGGTATATGTTAGTAATATATCAATTAATATTTTTTAAAAGAAATACACCTTAAAAATAGACAAAAATATGTTAAAGTAAAAGTACTAATGATTATAGGAAGTTTAAAATTAGTATATGTATAGCACTTAGTGTGTTCAACATTCAGTGATTACTAGGTAAAAATAATTCTTAATATGTTTCCTGCTATTGATGTCTTAGTCAGTTTGAGCTGATATAACAAAATACCATAGACTAGGGGGCTTAAACAACAAACATTTGCTTTCTCACAGTTCTGGAGGCTGGGAAGTCCAAGATCAAGTGTCTGGTGAGAGCCCTGTTTCTGATTTGTAGATGGCCACCTTCCTCTTGTGTCATCCCATGGTGGAGAAAGAGAGAGCTCTGATATTTTCGTCTTATAAGGGGAAATCCCATTGTGGAGGCTCTACTCTCATGACCTCATCTACACATAATTATCTCCTAAAGCCTACCTCCAAATACTATCACACTGGGGATTAGGGCTTCAACATATGAATTGTTGCGGGGGAGAGGGGTAGGACACTCAAACATTCAGTTCATAGCAATTGGGTAAGCTTCATCTGCCTTATGAGCTAACTGAGTGTCTCTTATGAGGCCTAACATCTTCAGTATCTTTGTTTCACTTCAGGGCATCAGTTCTTCCTCTAAAATGATTACAGTATTTAGGTTTATAACCTTTAAGGGACTCTTACTGGATATGAGCCCCTGCAACACTACGGGTAGCTAAAAGGTGCGGGTGGGAACACCAGACAGGTTTACCTGAGGATCCATCTCAAAAAGGTGACCCAGGTGAGCAGAACAGCTGCCTACAATTTGGTTTGAAAGCTGATGTGTTGGTCTGGAATGCTAGGAATAGTTCTTTAGCATTTAGCAAGTCAAAAAACCAGGCATTTCTTACTCATTCCTCCAGTTCCACGAAAACTCTGCAGGCCTGTCAGGCTGGGTTCTCATAGGAGTATGAAGGAAGTAGGAGGAAGAAGATTCAAAATGCATTCCCACTGGCTTTTAAAAAGTGGTTATAAAGATAATGAATGTAAATGAGTTTTCAAAGAGATTTGAATAGTATTATTAGCTCTACAAATTTTGACATTCTTGATATATATCTAGAAACTAATATAGGATTTTGGATAGCAATTCTCATATTCTCTCTGGTAGACTCTAAAATCATTATACATCTAATGGTTGAGCTATTTTTGCATCTTCAAATTTTCAATTTTTCCACCCATCACAAAAAAAGCAAAAGAGCAAATAACCACAACAAATCCATACTCAAATCCATATTTGATGTCAGGGAGCTCTCTTTTTCTCCTTGCTGTTTTTTATTGGACATCTGATGGGAGTCTCAAGAGGAAATCTAATAGTTTCTTTATAGTTTTCTTTATTTTTTGTGTGACTATATATTTATGTTTATTGACTGCTACATTACTACCCTTTACTTTCATTCTATCTTCCCTCTTACACGGTTCTCCCTTTTTAGTGAGATTTCTTTTTGTCTTGCAAACCAATGTGTTATTTCCCCCAGCTGTGAGTGAATGTGCAGTCCTTTGCATTCATTTCTCAAGAACAAAAATGCGTTCAGTTTGCCTTTTTAATTTTGTGAGATTGCACCAATCCACTTACACATTTTCTCCTCCTAGGACTGACGGAGGTGTGGACTACTAAAAGCTCAGGTGATGGCTCTAGTATAGAATGAAACTGACATACGATGACTGAATATGTAAACTTCCATTGTACGGGTCCCTGTGTCTACAGAAATTATTGTTACCAAAGTCAGAGAGATCGGTATGCCTTGGCATGGAGAGATAAAAGGCTCATATTATAGAAAAGTTCCTGAGACCAGAATTTACAGTCTCAGATATTGGGGCTCTGCTCTCTTACCATACCCCAACTTTCCCATCACCCCTTTCTATCACTGCTACAACTAGTGGCTCCAGATGAACTTGGAATGCATACGCACACTTGTTGTTAAAGAGGAGATTAATAGCTGTTGAAGTGAGCTTTTTGAAGAATAAAAGAATATTTTAAGAGTGGGCACTTCATAGGGAAAAGGGGGCCATTATTTACAGATGGCATATATTTTTCTTGAGGAAACCTATACAGTTTCCCAGACAGTCCAAATATCTTCCTTATAATGAGAACTTCAAACAGAGGTTCCTATTCTTGGGTCCATGGATGGGCTTTAGGGGTAAAAGAACTGCCTGAGTGTGTACAATCTGTGTATGTGTGTGTGTGCATGCACATGTTAGCATTTTCCTGAACAGTGACTCCATAGTTTTCATTATATTTTCCAAAGCTCAATATATCAAATGCCCACTGCGTGCTCCTGCAAATCTCCTCAGCCTCACATTGTACATCGCTCACTTCTGGCCACCAGTCGTGCACAAGTTTGGACCAGCTTTTTGCTAGTGCCTCACCTCAGGCCACACCCTTTACTCCTTTCATTCTACTTCTCTGACACCATCAGCATCCATTTGGCATTCAGATCCATGGGCCATTGCTGACCCATAGGTGCCAAGAACCAATAGAATAATGCTTCTTGGTTCATCCCCAAGGGAAAAATCCTGATGGCCATTTCATAAGGTTCCTCAGAAGGGCCCTTACGCCTCAAGCAGTGACCAACTCAAAGCACACTTTTCCGTCGCCTTTCCCTCTCCCCACTTCACTCTCTCGTCCCTCTCTCCCGCTTCCAGGAATCACATTCTCAAATAAGCTATTGGCACACAAGACTTTGTCTCCAGGGGAACCCAACCTAAGACAGCCAATGACTTAAAAAGTATTACAATCCACTATCCAAGAATATATACAGTTTCCAATTCGAGTACCATATTGTTCAAATCTTTCCTTTATTAGGGCCCAGTGACCATCGCATCTGAAATTAAATGCATGTTGTGTCCTAATTGTACCTCTTCCTTAATATAGCTTCGGGACTCTTTGTTTATATAAAGTCTCAAATGAATTTTCTCTTCAGCTAGCACAAAAATACTCTAATAATCATGGCATCAAGAAGCCTAACTTAACATAGTTAACCAGTGCCCATGACCTTTTCTTTATCCTGTATTTTCCATTACTAGACTCTAGTTTGTCACTAGACTCATTTGTCACTTCCTTAAATGTCTGTTTTGGCACGTGGTAGGCCAAATTGTAAGATGAAGCCCATTGACTCACACCCTTGTATAATCCCCTCCCTTTGGTGTAGGCAGAACCTATGAATATGAAAGGGTACACTCCTTTGATTATGTCATATGGCGAAGGTGAAGTGGCTTTGCAGAGGTAACTAAAGACTCTAAATCAGTTGACTGAGTTAATCAAAGGTATATTACTCTGGCGAGCCTGACTTAATCAGATGAACTCTTTAAAAGAAGGCTTAGGGCTTTCTTGGGTTCAGAGACTCTCATCTACCAATCTTCAGAAAGCAAGTTGCTATGAGTTCTGCAGCTTCAGGCAAAGGAAATCTGCCAACAATTACTTGAGTTTGGAAGAGGACCTTGAGCTTCAGAGGAGACCACAGCCCTGGCTGACACTATCACTGCAGCCTTGTGAATCTCTGAGTAGAGAACCCAGTTTGACTGTGCCCAGACCGCATACCCACAGAAACTATGAGATAATAAATGTATGTTGTTTTAACTAATTGATTAATTAGGGAGTGCATGCACATGCAAGCAGGGGGAGGGGCAGAGGGAGAGGGACAAGCAGACTCTGCACTGAGCGGAGCCAATGTGTGGCTGGATCTCATGACCCTGAGATCCTGACCTGAGCGGAAACCAAGAGTGGGTGATTGCTTATCCGACTGAGCCACCCAGGCGCCCTGTATGTTGTTTAAATTATCAAGTTTGAGGCAATTTGTTACACAGCAATAAAAAAACTGATACGCAGCCTTTGTCACATAATTTTTGTTTCCATAAGTGCTTCCTTGCTAGACAAAGCATCCCTGAAGGGCAGTGACTGTGTTCATTCCATCTTGGGTCCACCGATATCTAGCAAAATGCCCTTGTATGGCCAATATTTAATAAACTTTTATTTA
Organism: Phoca vitulina; assembly: GCF_004348235.1. Lineage (NCBI taxonomy): Eukaryota > Metazoa > Chordata > Mammalia > Carnivora > Phocidae > Phoca > Phoca vitulina. Next base: position 28,604,140 of record NW_022589708.1, on the reverse strand, counting down.
ATAAATAACTGATGTTTAATATTCTAAAAATAAAAAGCATAAAGATACTCCTTTTGACCCTTGTGGTACCTTTTTATATGAACTATTTAGAATTTCTAACTCAGCATACTGTGGCAAAATTTATAAAGTGCTTTTAGTTTTTAAAATCCTTTTATGTACGTGTCTTTGAGCTCTGCTCATATTACCCATGGCAAATGAAGGTGCCAGATCCCTAGGGGCCTTGGCAATTTTTAAGAAATATTCCCAAGCCATGCGCTCTCTCTCTCTCTGACAAATAAATAAATTAATTAATTAATAAATATTAAAAAAAAGAAATATTTCCAGGCCATATTTTACTTCTATAACATTTCTCAACAAATTTAATGGAGCAGCTAGCTCTTCACTGAAAGCCAAGATTCCAGTCCGAGCTTGCCAAATTGGTATCAGGTGCTCAAGATGGAAAATTCAAGGACATTTAAATCTGGAACATAACTTCTTAGTCTTATAAAAAGGAAGAAAACAGTTAACATATATATAAGTTTGCCGTGATGACTTTTCCAGATATTAATGTTTAATGCTTAATCTCTCAGTATGGCTCAGGAATCATCAAATGAATTAATATTTCAAATGTATCTAAAGGTATTTTGATTAAAGATATTAGAAAAAGGAAAAAATCTGAGCCTCTAATAAGATGATGACTGAATTGTCTAAAAAAACGGGGAGTATTAAAGAAGTAAGAAAATCCATCAAGTAAGAGTACAGAAATTTTTAATAGATAGTACAAATGTGATTTTACATGGAGTGACTTTTTTATTTTTGAAGTTCTTTACCAAAGTCTACTGCTGGAAATGAGTTAGTTTTTTGTATTTGTTATTTTTACTCTCTTGCTTAAAGAGGAGAAAACTGGAGATCAATCTAATTGCACAGATGATAGAAAAAAAGAATAAAGAAGGCATTCCTTTAATCAATACAATGAGATCAGACCCAGAAACTAGTCCCTTGGATAGAGCAGGTTCCATATTTGATCCTTGCTTGATTTCAATGAATACGTTTTAAATTACACTTTGACAAATTAATGTGGCTCTGATTAAAGAATTAACTACTTAAAAATAATTACTGTAACTGTTTTGAAGGCTTGTCATTGTAGTTCTGTTGAGGCCTCAAACCCCTGGGTGTGAGTGCAATACTGAGATCAGAGGTAAAATTCTCAAAAGAAAAAAAAATAGCTATTTTGTAAGTGAGAGAGAAAAAGTTATTACAGGCTAACCCTTTCCTGTGTCAATTTCTTAAATGTGAAAAATATCCAATGAACCCATTAAATACATTTTGACAGACTAACAGCAGGAGGCTTGTTGACCTTTCACCTCATATTGATTTCCCCTTCACTCGTTTTCCTTGGTGATTTCCACTTTTCCCGCATATATTTTGCCTCCCAGTCCACTCTCCACATGCCACTTCTGTAATCACTTGCAAGGGAAACCCACACAGAGCCGTGAGCTGCGCCAACACTTCAAGAGAACCTTGAAAATAAAGCAGCCACAGAATTCGCATCTATCAATAAGTTCCTCGATCAGCAAATATTTCTATAAAACGTAGATACCACTGGCATTTCAATAACACAGCTGAGCAGATAAACACCTGAGTGAGTCAAAATGGTCCTTAATTATTATTTATTCACATGCTCATCAGCTCCAACAGCATTGATTAATGGGCCACTCTGCACATGACACCAAAATGGAGATCCAAGGAATGGAAAGGAAGTGCATCTCTCGTTGCAGAAAACCCCTACATATAAGGAACATTAAGGGGGGAAAAAAATCACAGGGTGAGAAATAAGCAATCAGGACAGCACTTATAGGTACCAGGGAATTGAAATGAAGAATCTGTGTGAATTCATATTACCCTGAAGGAGTCAAGAAACAAACTAGAAGCGTCTGGAGTTGTTCTGATTTTGATTTTTGAGAAGCATTATCAGGTGTCCTATCTATTTGCAGTGAAGGGAGTTGGGGTATAGGCAGGAAATGCTACTAAGTGGAGTTGGACACGGTAATGCCGCCACTACAGGGAAAGGCGGGGTGGGGGGCGCATGTGAGGTGTAAAAGTGCTTTAAGACAACCTGGACCTGGGGCGCCTGGGTGGCTCAGGCCTTAAGCGTCTGCCTTCGGCTCAGGTCATGATCCCAGGGTCCTGGGATCGAGCCCCGCATCGGGCTCCCTGCTCGGCGGGAAGCCTGCTTCTCTCTCTCCCGCTCCCCCTGCTTGTGTTCCTTCTCTGGCTGTGTCTCTCTGTCAAATAAATAAATAAAATCTTAAAAAAAAAAAAAAAAAAGACAATCTGTACCTGTTAACCTGCAAACACCAGAGACTCTTCTAAAGGAGCAGAAGTCAAAATGAAGGATGGCGGGACCTGTGAAAATGATGTTAGTTTTAGTGTTATCTTCTGCTTGTGGCCGTTTGCCTTTGAACGTCTCTGACATGTGGCTGTCTTCCTCGGGTTTCCTCCAGGCACTCATTTTATTTTTTTATTTATTTTTTAAATGTTTTATTTATATATTCATGGGAGTCAGAGAGAGAGAGAGAGGCAGAGGCAGAGGGAGAAGCAGGCTCCCCGCCTAACAGGGAGCCGGATGCGGGACTCGATCCCAGGGTCTTGGGATCATGACCTGAGCTGAAGGCAGACGCTTAACCAACTGAGCCACCCAGGCACCCCCAGGCACTCATTTTAGAACAGGGCTCGGCTCTCCCCATCTCAAAAAAAAAAAAAAGAAAAGAAAAGAAAAAAAGCAAAATTGGTCCGCATAGCCTTCATGAACATTATAGATTTGGTTGAAGATTTCCTTTGGAGAAGAAAGCACGTCATGTTTCCCTCGGAAGAAACCAGTACAAATCCTAAGGTGCTTCTGTTCTTCCCCAGGCACCTCCTTGGCCGCAGATCACAGGCGTCTTCCTGTCTCCTGTCCTTTCACTTGGGCAGTGTCCCCAACTTCCTTATGCCAGCTTCCTGGATGGTGGGGCTTCTCCCAGCTTCTAGTATAATTTCTGTCCTCTTTTCATACCGTCTGCTTTAGCTCCGACTCAGCTCCCTGAGTTCAATGGGAGATTGTACATTAAGGCTAATGATTTCATCACCCAAATATTTTCTAATTACATAAAGTGTGGAATTATGGAGAGATTGAAGTAATTTAGCCTAAATATAGAAAAAAGTTAGGATGGAAGATATTTTTTATATTCTCAATTTCCCATTTCTTTAACACCCCAAAGTTTTCCTTTTCTTCACAGATCCCTGTTATGGACCAAATATTTGTTTTCCCCCTACCTCAAATTCAAATGTTGAAGCCCTCACCCCCAATATGACTATATTTGGAAACAGGGCCTGGGAAGAAGTGATAAGGTTAAATGAGGTCATATGGGTGAGGCCTTAATCCTATAGGACCGGTGTCATTATAAGAAGGGGAAGAGACACCAGAGCTCCCTCTCTTCCCACCCCTCACTTTCCCCACCTTCTTGCCCAATCTTATAAGAATACAGCAAGAAGGTGGCTGGCCATCTGCAAGTCAAGAAAAGAGCTCTCAGTAGAAATTGAATTGGCTGGCACCTTGATCATGAACTTCTAGCCTCTGGAACTGAGAGAAAATAAATTTCTGCTGTTTAAGCCACTTAGTTAACAGTGTTTTACTATGGCATCCAGCACAGACTAATACAACCTGTACTCCACGATCTCCCCATTCACTCTTAGCAGATGATCTTGCCTCTAGCTTCACTGAGAAAACTGAGGTCCTTAAGTATTAAATCCTTCACCTTCCTCCTATACTACCAACAGCTACCTCTACTTCCTCCTATTCTTTTCTGCTTTGCCCATTTCAGTGCAAGAGTTGACAATATGTCTGTTCAAGGCTCATTCTTCTAATTTGGGCTGGGATCCATCCCTCTCACCTGCTTGGAGCTGATACACTCCCTGCTTAAAGCCCTCCTATGGTCACAGCTTAAATAAAACCCATACTCCCTACTGAAAGCTCTAGAGCTCCAAAAGTTCTGCCATTTGACAGACCCCCTTGCCCATCTCTCTGACTTCATCTCCTACTGTGATGTAGTTCCTGAATCACTGGTTTCTGTCTGTTTCCCAATCACAATCAACCAAGCTCACCCCAACCTTAGATGCATACATTGACTATTTGTTCCATCTAGAATGCTCTCCCCACACAGCATCCATGGCTAGTACCTGTTTTCATTCAAGTCTCAGCTCAAATGTCAGTCCTCAGGAAGGACTTCCCTGAATATCCAATATAAAGCCACTCTACAACAAACAAAAATAAAAAAGGGAGACTTCCATTCTCTATCATATCACTACCTAGAATTACTTTATCTATTCTATTTGTCTATTGGCTGTCTTCCAGAAAGTAATCTCCATGAGAACAGGGACCTTCTCTCTCTCTCTCTTTTAAAGATTTTATTTATTCATTTGACAGGGAGAGAGAGAGAGAGTGCACAAGCAGGGGGAGTGGCAGGCAGAGCGAGAGGGAGAAGCATGTTCCCCACTGAGGGGTTCGATCCCAGGCCCCCGGGATCATGACCTGAGCCAAAGACAGACACTTAGCTAACCGAACTACCCAGGCACCCCGGGACCTCGTCTCTTACTTCACTTCTCTTTACCCAGTGTCTTAAGACAATGCCTGGTGCACAGTATCACTTGTAAACATGACTATGAACTCATCATCTCCTCTCTCCCCTATTCTCAAGTGATCATCCCTATGGCTATTGTTCCTCAGCATAGAAACACACTCAGATATTTCACATTCTGGGAGCAAAAGTTCCCATCTGACCACACATCTCCCATCAGTTATTTGTCTGTTGATTCCCTTCCCTTTGGAACCACCTACACTTCCTTAAAGTAGACCCTAAACCATCTATTTCCACCTCCTCCATACCTTTCACTCTGCATCTTACTGGAATCTGACGTTGTTACCCTCCTATCCACCTCATTGCCTTTTACCAAGATTGTAAGTTACCACCAGATTGCCTCCTTCAATAGACATCGCTTTCTCCTCATCTTACTCGACCATCTGTGACATAATATGGTTGACTGTCCCTTTTTTTCTGAAACCCTTTCCTTCTTCAATTTGTATGAAGCCACATTCTTCTGGTATTTCTTTCTTTCTTTTTTTTACCTTTCCCTATTGATTTTTCCTTTCCTAAATGAGTTTTTCCTCCTCCACACTCTTTAGGGGTTGCAACTCGCGTGTGTCCCAGGGCCCTGCAGGAAATGTACAGGTGTGAAAGTGAAAGTGGTAGTTAACGGGGGGGTGGGAACTGTGAGGGAGCGCAGAATGCTCCCCATCCCTTCCAGAAGGCATTCAATCCAAGTTTTTTAGAATGCTCTGCTAGCCAAACAAACTATCTGTGGGCAAATGGAGGCCACTAATTTGTAGCCTGTGTATTAAATGTTGGTGTTCCTTGGAGCTTTTCCTTGGGTTCTGCTTTCTATTATATATATTCTAACTGGAAGCCCCACTCAAAACTACAACTTCAGCTACCATTGATGTTTCACTGAGTGTCTCTTTCACAGGTCCTGTAATGCACAAGGCTTAGGACACAGGGGCAGGGGCAGACAGACTTGAATATATGAGTCCCTGCTCAGCCATTTACCAGCTCTGTGACCTCAGGCAAATTAGTTCAGTCTCTGAGCCTCTCTTTCCTTATATGTAAAATGAGGATAATAATAGTCATTCTTACAACAGTCTTTAGAAGATAAAGTCATGCATGTGAAATACTTAGCATGTAGTAAGTGCTCAGTGAAAGTTAGCTCTTTGGTTGAACATCTCTAAGGAGAATGGCAATAAACATCCCAAATTCTACATTGCTAAGCTGAACTCATCTTTCTTGCACAGTTTGATCCTTGTGTTACAAGCACCACTTTTTATAGAAGCCAGGCACCATTCTAGACTTCTCCCCTTATGCTTCTGCCTCACCCCAAACACTATCCACCAACACACCTTGACAGTCTCCAAAGGCCCAGCCATGTGGCCTCTGTCACGTCTTACTGAATCCATGTCCTTTCCTTCAATTCTACCAATGTCTTAACCCAGCCGTTATCATTTCTTGTTTAGATTATTGCCATGACCTCTTAACTGAACTCTCAGCCTCATATCTTGACCTCCTTCATTCCATTCTCTATATTTTTGTCAAAGTGAACTTTCTAAAATGGAAGTTTAATCATGTCACTCCTCTGCTTGGAAACATTCCAAGTCTCTATCCCACATATGTAATAAATAACAAATTTCTGATCTGGCCCCTGCCTTCACTTGGAGAATTACTTTCTATTATTCTTTAGCTGGAACTATCTACTTCAGCTATTCCCAATGACTTCAACCCCCTTGTAGCAAGTTTCACTCTCTTAGGGATGCCCTTCCCTGCCTCTCTATCAGACTAACCTCTTCCCTATCTCAGTTCAAGCATTATCACTTCCGGATGCCTTTCCTGGTGAGCCAGTCTGATCTCCCCCTCGAGCATGCCTCACCAACAGGGCTCTTTCAATTATGGTAGATTTGAAAACAGAGGGAAAGCTAACACTATTTGGAGGGGGAAAAAAAAAAGGACTGACAACATGACCTAAGAGATTTGATACTCTTTTATGGTGACAGAGAGTGAGAAAAAGGAAGTCAGTGAACAGTATGCAAGTAAGAAGGGAGATCTGACCGGGTGATCTTATCTTGAAATCCTTGTCATTTGGGAAAAAAATACAAGAATAATAAAATTTTCAAGCTAATGATCATGTTGTGTCTAAGTCATATCTGAATAAAATGATGTGCTAAGGTGATGTACAGATACTTATAAATGACCGCTTCATATGCTTGACAGCACAAACTGCCCGGGAATGGAGGAAAGCTTATAAGAGAAGTCCTAGGAAGAACTTAGGTAATAAGAATTCAAGAGTCATCTAGGTTAATTATTTAGGTTAATTAAAATATCTTCGTGTTAAAAGACAAGATAAAATCTATGAAATGAATAAAAATACATACCATTATTTTAACATTTAATATGGGTTTAACTCAACTATATGATTAAAGGATATGTTGAGACCTACTTCAGGATTTCTCATGCATTTAAGCAAGTTATTACCACATCTATAAAAGTTTACATATATATTTTGATATGATGTACATGTTTGTGGATGTATACAGACTTCAATATATCCACACCTACATATATTTATCTGAATGCAAAACAAATTACATTTTACCATTTTTCTGTATTTTAAGAAAATTGTATGTTTACCAGTGCAGGTTTCTCGAACTATGGGGCTCCATTCATTTACTTGTGACTCAGAAAGTCAACTTGGTGGGCTTTGACCAAAGCTTTTAAAAATCCATGGCTATAGAATAGAATAAAAAACATCAGAGTAACACCTAGTAAGGGAAGTATTGTTTTTACAAATGTGGTCATGGTCGACATGTTTGAAGAGCACACCTTCGAGGGGTTCAGGGAGAGACGAGATTGAGAGCATCTGGCTTCTGAGGTCCCTCAGTTCCCATCCAGTGTTGAAAGCCCACTTGGAAATACCAGGTTTCTGTCCTGTCCAGACGCAAGGACACACTTAATCAGAGTATTTTCCCACTTTCATCTGGGGGGATGGGCCAAAGGCCAACGGTGGATCTCCCGGGAAACTGGAATACCTTTACCACTTGGCAATGAGAACTCTATAACATGCTTGCTTTCTTCTCTCTTCTAGTTGCTAGCAAGGCAGAGTTAAACTCAGCACCCCATTTAGTTTTCCACAGCCGTTGGCCTCCTGATCATTTCCCTGGTTGCCCTTACTCTTGTCTTTCTCCCAAATATACTACCTTCCTTAATCCCTGGATTTTGTGTCTTCACTTCATTAGTTTTTATGCCTGATTGTACTATAAGTGATCATATTGTAATTGTATTATAAGTTCCTCAAAACCTTCCTGGAGGTTTGTGCTTCTAAAAAACTCCATGAAATGGAGGCATCCTCTCTACCTTCAATAAAGAGCACTTTATTCCAGTGCTCTATCACCTTCACCCATTTGGTGTAGCAATTTAATAAAAGCTGAATCAATTAATTTTATTTGCTTTTTATTTACAAAAAAAAAAAAAAACACTTCTAATGCATCTCCCATGAAAATTCTCAGATGTGACGGCCACGAGAATTGCAAATTATCTTGTGGTCCTTGAGGATGTTAGAACTTACACATATGGTGAGGAGTCTGGGGACCCCCTTTAGAGTTCCAACAATAATTTTGAATTCTGGCTTATTATTCGGAACCATAAATCATGGGGCATGTTTACCAGACTCTTGCATCCCCCTCCTCTCTCTAGACCTTCATGAAAATGATTACCAGGCCTGAATGGATGATCAGGCCTGAAAGCATCACAGCTTAATGGAGGAAGTGGAGGTGGCTATTTCCAGATTCGATTTCTAATCAGAAGGCGGTAGAATCTGAGCTAGCCCTAAGGGGCTTGTCAAGCCACCGCTACAGCTCATATCTTGGTCCGGTTTTTAATTAAGGCTGCTAATTATGTGGGATAGTACCCTCTCCCTATTTTTTTAAGCAATATAAATGGCGAGAGACTGATCTGCGACCACCATTTCATGACCTGTGTGAGACAGAGGCTTGAGAACGCTTATGTATGTGGAAATAAAAATTCCAGTTAGCTCTGTAGCAGTGGCATCATTTTTTATTTTTTATTTTTATTTTTTAAGATTTTATTTATTTATTTGACAGAGAGAGACAGAGCGAGAGAGGGAACACAAGCAGGGGGAGTGGGAGAGGGAGAAGCGGCTTCCCGCCGAGCAGGGAGCCTGATGCGGGGCTCGATCCCAGGACCCTGGGATCATGACCCGAGCCGAAGGCAGACGCTTAACGACTGAGCCACCCAGGCGCCCCACATGGCATCATTTTTTAAAAATAATCAAAGAAATGTCAAAATGAAGCAATGTAAACAGTAATCGTTAACGGCCTTTACTCATCTGGGTAGAATTAGAATCTGGAGCTTCTGGGAGTTTCTGTGTACTGTCTTACAGAAGAAAAAAAAAAAAAGTTGTGTTGTATTTGTTCCAAAGCTCCTGGATGCTTATTTCCAGGCTTCTCCAAAGGAGATAGGAATGTAGTGGGTGAGTTCTAAGCGATTTCAGGCAGGCATGTGATTTAATATCTATTACTGCAGGCACGGTCGGTCTGGGTACAGGATGTGTGATCTCCCCCTTCACAGTGTCAGGGAGGACAAGGAGAAATAGCAAGTCCCTCAGAGGCTGAAGGGACAGAGCTGTTTACCTCGTGAAGTTAATTAAATATGGTGGGATCATCAAGATATAGGGTCATGAAGCAGCTTGCCCCTTCAGGTAAGGCTCTCAGCCTTAGGACATAAAAATACAGGATGCTGGCTCAATTTGAACTTCAGAAAGCCAATGAATAATATTTTGGTGTAAGCATGTCCCAGATATTGTATTTTATGGCAATTATTTGTTGTTTATCTGAAATGAAATTCTAACTTAACTTGGCATCCTGGCAACCAATCTTTATCTGGCAATCTACTTTCAAGAGGTGAATATAGTTGTTACCAAGTTGGTAACAATTTTTGGCTTCTTTCAGTTTCATATGTTATTATGCAAACTATTTCCAGTTTCCAAAGTAGTCTGTATGGGCCACCAAAACATGAGCATAACTTGGAGGCCCAGACAGAGCCTTGCCACCAGCGGAGGGGTTTGATAGAAGAATGAGGTATTTCTTTGACTTCCATCTGAAATTATTCATGTATTCAGAGTATTTATACTCCCTTGATATCATAGTCCAAAGGGATTGTATTTTATGGATCTCAAATTCTGAGAAACATTGAAAAGCTTTCAAGATCATTCTTGTGAGAAAAAATTATAGTCAACTTATGTTCCACACTGTACTAATAAACACATGTATCACCTCAAAATATTCATGTTTATGGTACTTACACATGTATGTGTAAGGACATACAGTCATGTGGTCCAGCTTATTGCTTGATCTTCGCATAGTGAGCACAGGATTATATTCTTATACGAAAACTATGGGATTGAATTCTGAAAGTGAATTTCTCTCATATTATCTTTCTCATCATATAATACTTCACAATTTACAGTGTCCAAGAACTTTGCATCCATTCTCTTAGCTCATGCTCCCAGGACTCTGTGAGTTAGATAGTGTTACCTTCCTTTTAGAGAAGAGGAAACTAGAGCTTGGGCTAAGCATCTTGCCTGAGGTCATTGGACGAGGAGGTGACAGAAGCAAGAAAACCCCTCAGGTCTTCTGACCCCGGTGCACTGATCTCTCTGTGGGGGCCAAGCTGTGGTCTCAGTAATGAGCCTAAAATGTAAACCTTGGTTATTCTCTGAGAAGCTACCACTGAAAAAGATATGGGCATCCATTCCAAGGGTCTGAAAACAATAATGCTTTATTAATTGGCATCCTCTCCTCAGACTTTATGTCACTGAAGACTTCAGTTAAGATGCAGTTTGCCCCAAATCCTGTGCATAATCAGAGACTGCCGATGGAATGGTGACCTCTCAGCTGCCCGTTCTCTTTCTGCCACGTACCTTTCTCTCCCTGTTCACCTTCCTCCCCAGTCTACTGTGCTTTGGTAACAATTCTATCCTCATAAGTAGACCTTATGAAAATGCAGTGGCAGGGGATGAAAAAAGAGGGGACTCTCAGGAAGGGGAAGATGGGATAGGCTGTATTGCCTGCGAGAGGCAGAGGCGTAAGCCAGCTTTGTCTTCGGCCCTCCTTTTACCTTCTCAGGACCGCTCTTCCTTCCTGTATGGCTCTTTACTCCAGAGCCCCCACTTGTCCCAGTGCCTCTAGGGAAATGTCCAAGATAGCTTGATCCTTGTATATTTTTAAAATGTAGATTAATATTACTTCATTTCTCTACATCCCCAAAGATCCTTCGTTTGCCTCTGGGGAGAGATTTGTCTTTCTTAGTAAATTTTTAAGAACCAACACAAAGGAGATTCTATATCATAGGTAAAATTTTACTATCCCATCCCTTTGTTAAAAACCCATGGCAAAAACCCTTTAATTATTCCCACTCTGCAAATGGTTGTGTTTTTTTTTTTGTTGTTGTTGTTTTTACATTTTTAAAATTTTATTATGTTAATCACCATACATTACATCATTAGCTTTTGATGTAGTGTTCCATGATTCATTGTTTGTGTATAACACCCAGTGCTCCATGCAGTACGTGCCCTCCTTAATACCCATCACCAGGCTAACCCATCCCCCCACCCCCCTCCCCTCTAGAACCCTCAGTTTGTTTCTCAGAGTCCATAGTCTCTCATGGCTTGTCTCCCGCTCCGATTTCCCCCCCTTCATTTTTCCCTTCCTACTATTTTCTTTTTCTTTTTAACATATAATGTATTATTTGTTTCAGAGGTACAGGTCTGTGAATGGTTGTGTTTTAAGCTATTGGATTGAGTGCAGATCCTATCATCAGTGTACAATTTTAGGACATTCTGATGCAAACAGTCCTGGTATTAATGGTGGATAAGGAGGAAGGCGAGTGAGGGGAAATAGAAGAGATGAACCAGCAACATTCCAAGAATAACCCCTCTAATGCATCTGTCAGTCCCATCCCTTGGGTGCCTATCTTGTCTTCACAGGCTTTTCCAGCTCCCAGGGATGGAGTCTCCCTCTTAAAACTAATATTTACTCTGTGTCAGCTGTTGATTTTGCCCTACTTGAATCTAATCACTTCGCCTATAACTCTTTCATGGATGCTGGCCGAAGACAAGAGATTTCTGCGTCAGAGACAATGGTTTTTATTACTTACAGCAGAGCAAGCACCACAAGCGCCATTTTTGCATCATCTTCACTTGTCCCCCACGTCCCACGGGGATGATGCAGTATGAGCCCAGATGGATGCTTGGACCTGCCAGTGGTTGCATTACCAGAGAAGAACACTGGGCTTGGGGTACTTGCTGTTTTATAGCAAGCAGTAATCCAGTGTGTTCTCTGTCCCAGAAGACATTATTTCATTTCCCAAAGTTGCTTGCTGTAAACACATCCTTGAAAGGTGTCCCCAGTAAAGAGCAATCAGAGTTTTGCATTCTTGACTTCTCCTGCAAGAAGGTACAAGGATGCTCAGGGACAGTGGTGAATTGCTTCTCTCAACACCAAGCACCGTTTTAAGGGCCTTCCATGTATTAACTCATATGTACTTCAGAACAATCCTAGGAGTATTTTTATGATCCCCATCTTACACGTGGGGAAAGTGCAACATGGTGAGGTTTAAGTACTTAGCTAGGTTCCCACTGCTAGTAAGATGCAAATTCAGGCCGCCTGGCTCCAGAATCCGCCTTCTTTGTTAATACACTATCATTTTTATTGCCAAGTCAGTTGAGATAAAGCACATACTGAACAGCTAGGAGATACATTCCTCGTTATTCAAGTGAGGGCTCTGGGCCCACACCCTGGCATATAGATCCATGCCCCACCCTTTCCCAAATCAGTCATGCTTTGCTCATGCTTTTCCATTACCTATCATTTTTCCCAAGCCCCATTGTCCTCCTTTGCTCCTTTGCTAAATTCTTTATCTACATTTTCAAAGTTATACTGACCCACTGTACATTCTCAACCAAGTATTTTTATTTTTCTAGGACTCATCAGTATGGCCTTGGATTCTATTTTTCAAAAGGAGAAAAATCATAATTCTGAGCTAAGTCCTTATACATGGCTCTGAACCTACCTTATCTTTTTTCTTTTTTTAATTTTTTTAAAATTTTAATTCCAGTATAATTAACATACAATGTTATATATCAGTTTCAAGTGTACAATATAGTGATTCAACAATTCTATACATCATTACTCAGTGCTCATTGTGATAAGTGTACTCTTCATCCCCTTCACCTTTTCACCCATCCCCCACCCACCTCCTCTCTGATATGCTTTATTTTAAATGAGTGCCCTCAGTTAAAGTTATTATTTTTTTCAACAATAACATTTTTTACTTGAAGCATACTTCAGAATACATGGTTCTAAAAGATACAGATAAAACATTCCACCCAAGAAAAATAAAATACACATTTTCTTCAAGTACACACAGAAGAATCCCCTGGATAAATCACATAAAAAGAGACATAACAAAATATTAGAAATTCATACTGAAATGGGTCAGTATGAAATCATAACTGAACATTAAGAAATATCTTCTACAAATGCAGATCTGCCATTGAACAGCATATTTCCTCGGCACTACTAATAAATATCCCCCTTGTTTGCAATATAATGGGGGTATTCTTGTTTCACCCTTTTATGCCCCTATTGTGGAACCGACACTTTGATAACTAGACACCCCCTTCCTCTATGGTACAGCGTATCATACCATATCATATATTACACTTACCAATATTTCTGTATCTCCCACTTGAATTGTGAACTCTTTAAGAACATGAACTTATTTTATTAATTTTTTCATTCTCTCCAGAAACTAGCCTAATGATGGGTTCACAGCATACACTCAATAAATGTTTATGGGATGGTGATAACATGCACAAGTGATTGCATTGCTATCAGTCTAATATCATAGTCCTGTATTTTCATACATCCTGGTTTAAATGGAGTTTTGGGGGAAATGACTTGGAAGCTTAGCTCAGAATACCACTGAACTATGGGAAAAAATGCCTTATAAATTTTCAGCAAATGTCAACAGTTTTCTTTAGGATACAGCTCATTTTTATGGATTGATTGACTTATGGAAATAAATAACACTTGCATGAAAAATAAGCCTAGTTGTTTGGTTGAAAATGAAATATTTCAGTTAGTAAGCCACAGGTTGATTTTCTTTTATGGATTACCTAGAACACATCACCAGCATATTGTGCATGTGACACTTGACTTGTCTTACCAAGTACAACCAACTGATAAAAAAAGCCCCGAGAACACCCATGCAATTGAACTGCCATTGTTGACCTACCATCTGTTTTTAAAGCATTTAAAATATGGTCTATTTGCTACTCTTCAGAGCTGTTTGGTCTAAAGCATTTCACAGGGAAATTATTCCTTGCCTATGAAATAAATGGAGAAGATTATCAAATTATCACACATCTGATAAATATTTACTGTCACTTCCTAAGCTGGTTCAAAGATAGGGTGGACTCGAGGCTCCTTCTAGTCTCCCGGGCAATCCCCTTTGTCTCTTTTTCCCCGCCTCTTGCCATTACTTCCCATTCTACCCTTTCTTACACTGCTCTTTTCAGCTCAGAACCTCTGCCTGTTTTCAACCGGCCTTGCTTACTTTCTCTTGCATCCCATCTGCTTTTTGCTTCCTGGACCCTGGACTCCACCTCCGTCGGTCTGGTGGTGACCATTTGGATGAATTTGGATGATGCTTTCTTTTATGCTGGCAGTAACTGGAAGTTTCAGCTCCCCATTGGCATGATCCTTACCCATGGTGGCATCAGAAATAAGGAGTCAAGGTGCACCCTCTCCATGAGATTCTCCATAACAGCATCTTTACTGGCTTTGGCTCAACTTGACCCAAAAGTGAAATCTATCTGTTATTAACTTCCTAAAAAATCAATGAAAAAGAGAAGCCCAGCTGCATCACCACAGCTGCAGGGAAACCTTCAGAGTGAAATAGCAACCCAGATAACAAGCCCTCCATCCCCTGAAAGGGGACAGAAAATAACATGCAATAGGTTGGGAATTTCATGTTTATAGCTATTAGTGAGGTGATTTTATATGGCCTCATGAAGTAATTCCGTATAAATATGGAACAAATTTTTAAGCTGCAGTCATTGCTATGATCACTAATCCATTCAACTAATATCTAAATGATTGCTATTTAGAAGACACAGTATGGCAAAAACATTTAATAAAACCTGGATCCCACTCTCAGTGAGCCTACGAGAAGTAAGACTTATACATAAATAACCTTCAACACCATGCAGAAAGCTGTGAGGCAATGCGTGTTGTGGAGAGACTTATTTAATATACAATATGCATGTATGCTTAAAATATACGGTTAAATATGTATAGTTAAATACATACCTATCTCTCTATATACATATGGTCAAGTATATATGTGTATATATATTCAAATATATATTTGGTAAGTATATATGGTTAAATACATATATGGTTAATAATATATATAATAGTATATAATATATATCTGAATATATATTTCTATTTGAAGTCAAGTTTTTAGGTTTAAATTCTAACAATTCAACTCACCCATTTGTTCCTCGATTTTCTCTAAAAATATGATAATAGTAGTCTGCATTTCACTTAACATTGAAAATATTAGATGAAATATTAACAAACTATTTTGTTTAACCAGTGATTATTAAGAAGGCAGATGCCGTGTTAGGTACTGGGAAGATCAAGCTGCCTAGGACTCTCTCTTCTGTCAAGGAGTTGAGAGTGCTGTGGAAGAAATGTTTGGGTAAGCAAGTGATTCCAGTGACATGTGGCAGATGCTGTAACAAGAGGGTACAATAAATACATAAAAGACAGTTGGAGAACAGACAGGACAAGATCAGACTGCCTGGAGGTTTAAGAAGGTTCCAAAACCGGTGTTTGTACTGGGCACTGCTGAGGAGTCCCCCAGGCCTGTGGCAGAGGAAGCTGGATCGGTTTCGGGGGGAGCTGCAGGTGCAACCACAGCGGGGTGCATTCATGCTGGTGTAAGCTGGGGTGCTGCCGTGCGTCTGTAAGCCCGGGTATGGAGGAGAGGTGAGAGGCGGGACAGCTGAGGAGGGACATGTGAGGTCCTGGCGGGAGCTGAGTGTGGAAAGACAGCGGGGGGCCAGATCATGAGGTGCTTCTTAGTAATAGAAAGTTTGAATTCTATCCTACAGATAGCAACTGACTTAAAACAACAGAAATTTATTCTTTCACACTTCTGGAGGCCAGAAGTCCAAAATCAAGGTGTTGGCTGGGTCACATTCTCTCCAAAGGCTCTAGGGGAGAATCCTAGAATCCATGCTTCTAGAGGCTTCTGGTGACTCTTGGCATTCTTTGTCTTATGGCCGCGTGAGTCCTCTCTCTGCATTTCTGCTTCCCTCTTTACGTGGCCTCCTCCTCTATGATTGTGGCTTCTCCTCTGTGTATCTCTTTTAAAGACACTTGTCACTGGATGGAAGGACCACCAGGATAATCTAGGATCATCTCCTCATCTCAAGATCCTTTACATAATTATATCTGCAAAGATTTATCTTCCAAATCAGCTCTGAGTGTATGTATCTTTTGCGGGGATGGGGGTGGGGGTACTATTCACCCTACTTCAGTGAAGAAGCATTGAAGATACGAACTTTAGAAATTTGGAACCGTGTGTGATAGGTCACACTGGGGACCAAGGGGAAGAGAGTTTTATGTTTTGCAAACTCTAAAGGGGAGGGGGATGGGGGGATGGGTTAGCCTGGTGATGGGTATTAAAGAGGGCACGTTCTGCATGGAGCACTGGGTATTATACGCAAACAATGAATTGTGGAACACTACATCAAAAACTAATGATGTAATGTATGGGGATTAACATAACATTAAAAAAATTTTTTAAAAAGAAAGAAAAAAAAAGAAAAAACAAAACCAAACCTATACAAGCTTTACTACAGTCACTCTTACCTGCCCCAGTGAATTACCATTGACAACCCTCTAAACTATTGAAAAGAAAATTAAGCCCTGTTTGGTGCATAATTTTTGATGTGGTTCAGAATTGCCTTTTACCATTTGTCATGTAAAGAATGTACCAAGCTGCACTTCGCAAGGCTTAGCCTTCAGGACACCTGACTCCACCTTCACCCTTCCTCACCATCCATAGCTGTGCTGCCCCTGAAATCTCCTACCGCCACTCAGAACTCACTTGGGGGCCCACCTTCAGAGATTCTGAGATAATTTTTCTCAGTGCGCAGCCTGGGCACTGGGATTTTATAAATCTTCCCAGGTGATTCTCATGTGCAGACAGAGACTAGAACCACAGTTCCATACGTGAAAATTTTCTTTTTGATTAGCATTCGATTTGACTCTGAGCACCTTGCATTTTCATTCATTAGGGCTTTGAAACTACCAATCTCCCAAAACATAATTCAACCGAAAACTAGCTTAATGACTGACACTTCTTGGTGAGCCGCTCTAACTAGAAAATGGTGCCTCAACTCGCCTGGTTTTTTAAAATTATAATAACGAGAGGGCACTTCTTCAATAGCAAAGACAAATCTCTTACCATCTAGCAATTTGAGTGTTCTTGTCACCATGGATTTTTTTTAGCAAAGACTTCGGTTTTTTTAAATGTTGCCTTCAAATATTATTTATTTTGATTACTGAGTTTGGGCGGGGGGGCACTTTAAATTTTGTGCCAGAGGTGAGAGAGGCTCTCATTCTCCTAGTTCCCACTCCGAATAATTATTTTCCTGTGGCTGCTATGGCGCAGAGTTCAAATCAAAGTGTTGGCGGGGCCACTTTCCCTGACGCTCTAGGAGAGAATCCTCCCTAGCTTCTTCCAGCTCCTGGTGGCCGCTGGCTTCCTTGTCATGTGGCTGCATCCCGCCCATCTCTGCCTCCCTCTTCACATGGCCTTCTCCTCTGTGTCACTCTCTTCTCCTTGTGTCTCTTAGAGACTTGTCATTGCATTCAGGGACCAGTCAGATAGTCCAGGATGGTCTTCTCCTCTCAAACCCTTAATTTATTTTTTTATTTTGGGGGTTTTTTTTTTATTATGTTCGGTTAGTCAGCATATAGTACATCATTAGTTTTTGATGTAGTGTTCAATGATTCATTAGTTGTGTATAACACCCAGTGCTCATCACAACATGTGCCCTCCTTAACACCCATCACTTGGTTATCCCATCCCCCGACTCCCCTCCCTTCCGTAACCCTCAGTTTTGTTCCCAGAGTCCAGAGTCTCACATGGTTTGTCTCTCTCTCTGATTTCTTCCCATTCAGTTTTCCCTTCCTTCCCCTGTGGCCCTCCATGCTATTCCTTATGTTCCACATATGAGTGAAACCATATGACAATTGTCTTTCTCTACTTGACTTATTTCACTCAGCATCATCCCCTCCAGTTCCATCCATGTCGATGCAAATGGTGGGTATTCATCCTTTCTGATGGCTGAGGAATATTCCATTGTATATATGAACCACATATATGAATGGTTCATATTTGAACCACAAAGAAGACTGATAAAGTCTTCTTTATCCATTCATCTGTTGAAGGGCATCTAGGCTCCTTCCATAGTTTGGCTATTGTGGACATTGCTGCTATGAACATTGGGGAGCAGGTGCCCCTTCTTTTCACTACGTCTGTATCTGTGGGGTAAATACCGAGTAGTGCAATTGCAGGGTCATAGGGTAGCTTTATTTTTAACTTTTTGAGGAACCTCCGTACTATTTTCCAAAGTGGCTGCACCAGCTTGCATTCCCACCAACAGTGTAAGAGGGTTTCTCTTTCTCCACATCCTCGCCAACACTTGTTGTTTCCTGTCTTGTTAATTTTTGCAATTCTAACTGTCAAACCCTTAATTACATCAACGAAGAATAGGTTGTTTTTTGTTTTTTGTTTCAAACTAAGGTTAGATTCACAGGTATCAGGCATTAAGAAATGAATGTATCTTTCGGGGGGCCACCACTCAACGTTCTACCATAACCTTCTTTCCTTAGAGTAGGTCACTTTGTCTTTACAACAAAATGATACCCAGGGAGGATTTTATTTCCCCCATCTGGTAGATGAAGGGACTGGCACTCACAGAGGTTAAATAAATGCTCCTATGTCACACGGGCTCTGACTTCCCTGAACCAGGGCCCCTGATTCCTGGCATGGTGCTCTGTGAGCTACGGAGGCCTTATTATCAATTGCTTTGTAATGCTCTCCGAAACCATGTGGGAGATAAACCATTGCTATCCTATCCCACAGAAAGCTGATTTTGGAATGCACAGATTTTATTTTCTGCTCTTCCCACTTTGCAGTGCTTCTGGTTATCAAGCTTTGCCCCAGCTGTTGTGCTAGCATCTTTTATTCTGCTTATAAATTGGTGAACAGATAGCCTAACCCACTTCCTGTTGTAAGCCCACAAATAAAAGCTGTGATCTCTCATAACACAGTAGTTCTCCCATATTAAGCAGTGGAAAGACTGTAATATCTTTTCATCTTAAAGGACAAAGAAGATACAATGAAATGTATAGTTATCTGACCTGGGACATCTGAGGTCCTTATCTCACTAATTGCCTGTTTGATGGGGGAGGCAGAATCGCCTTCCTGAAATATTAACAGAGAGTTTGCTTTCCCTCGTGGCTTTAATTCTTAAAATGTAAAAGATGCTGCAACCTTTCTGGCCATCTATGTGGCACGGCAGAGAAGTCTACCTGCCTGCATTGATCACTGAGAAGAAATGGAAATGTCCATGGCTGAAATAGTCCAGGGCAGGAGGGGACATCCATGCTCTGCATTGCAATAGGGTGCCATGCTTATTTAAATTTAAACTGAGGGCTTCGTTGGATAGCCAGCTCTTTCCAGCCTCAGAAACATGGCATTAGTGAAATGTCAGCTTGCGTTAAGATCACCAGTGGCCTTTTCTGTGCACATTCTTCCATGTTTCTGCACAAAGATAGCGGAGCACGGCCATGCCTCTGCTCTGGAGATCGATCCGCCTTCATGTCTGATATTACCTTACATCGCCAGGGCCAGGCGGGTGTGAGAGAGGGGGCAGAGGGACCGTGTTTACTCACTGAACCTTGAGGTAGAGCTTTAGCAAGTTGCTAGGTGGCTGTGGGTGGCTGAACTGACTACAGTTTGGGCCCTTTTTTAGGGTTTGCAGTGATAAGAGCAGATCTCCGAGGAGTTGAATGTCTGCGTGATCTAAAACCAGGGCAGTCAAGCTGAAGAGGATGTGTGCACTAACCTGTTTGCACTGAATACTCTCCATAAATAATTTACAGCCATGACTGCTAGCTATTATTACAAAAATACCGGATTGCATTTTGACACATGCATCCAGCTTGTAAGTCAATAGATACGTTTCACCTAGTGTGTGCAGACCTGGGAGAAGTCACCCATCCAACTATGTTTTCCAACAATGTAATTTAGCACTCCCCAACCAGAGGGAGGAGAGCTTTCTGGGGAAGCCTGCACCCTCAACCCACAATAGACTGTCCTTCTAAGTCCTTATTTTATCATTCCTATCATTTTGCCCTGCATAACCTGCTTGTACATTTCAAGTCGTTGGCATCTAACGTGAAAGTGAAATTGCTTGGATGAAAAATATTCTTCTGCTTTACTTATTCAAAAAATACCATCTGGGTACTGCATGGTGTTTCCTTTGAAATCTACCTGAATCCCAAAAAGCATTTTACTACTGGTCCATTTTAACACCCTCCCCCCACCCTAAGTAGTGTGGCTTTCTTCAGCCTGGCATTTTCCTCGAAGACAAGAGTATGGCCCCATGAAGACAAAACCCATGATTTGGTAAATTCTCTTCAGGAAGCAGGAAAGCAGTTTCTGTTTTCTGTGGTCTCGAAAATATGTAATAAAGCAGCCCGATAAATATGTAAGAAAGGAACCGCATTAGAGCTCCTCATGATGGTTGCTAAAGTTACATGACTCTTTCAGGTATTTTTTTTTTTTTAAAGAGAAAGCCCAAGAACACCATTCAGATATTACCCTGTCTTTATGACCAATCAATAGCAGAGTTGCAGGGTCTCCCTTACTCTTTGATGAGGTACATTTATATGCAACGAGGGATTGCATGTATATTTAATAAGAAACTCCATTATGTGTACACATGGCAGGAGAAAGGAAAAAGATGTTTGTGCCGGCTGTGCTAATGCTATAATAAGAAATGCGTCTAAAAATTATTTGCTACAGATTTAAAAGGATAATCTTGAGTGGAGGAAAAGGCAGGTAGGAAATGGTGTTTCTAGGCAGAGATGGTTTTTAAATATTCACACGCCAAAAGTACAAAGTATCTGACAGTGAGCTGTAGATAACGTACAATAGAAATATACCCAGAAATATTAACAGTATCTTTTGTTAAAGGTTTATTTTTCAGTAGCAGTAGTCCTGGGTCGAGGGTGAGGAATACATCCCTAAGTTCATCTGAAAGAAGTAATTTTTGATTGTATAACATTTTAAATTACTTTAAATCACCT
The DNA here is from genome assembly GCF_004348235.1 of Phoca vitulina. Classification (NCBI taxonomy): domain Eukaryota; kingdom Metazoa; phylum Chordata; class Mammalia; order Carnivora; family Phocidae; genus Phoca; species Phoca vitulina. Next base: position 28,583,040 of record NW_022589708.1, on the reverse strand, counting down.
AAAATTAATCTATAAACTCTTTCAAAGCTAAAACTTAAAAAAAAAAGAAAAAACATTGCCAACAGATACCTTACAATAACATTCATACAATTGTAAGACATGTTTTAAAGTGAAATATGTATTTACTAAGGTTTGCTTGGCCTAATGTGCCAATTAAAGAGAATTATGGCTTATAGATAATAGAAGAGAATGTCTTCAAATTGTTTTAAAAATAAGGTAACACTAACTCTGGGATTGTTACGTTTGTAGATCTACCTCCAGTTCTTCTGTTTCTTCCTCATATCTTAGATTCGTCCTGATGCTCAATTTCCATTGCCACCTAGCAAAAGGGGCCCTCTTCACCTGAGGGACTGCACGGCTTTCTCGGGGCCGCCTTGACGCAGATCACCCCACCCCGGCCTCAGTCTCTGGTGCAAACGCGCCTCTCCCGCCCCCCTCCCCGGGTGGCCTTAGCTACTCTCATCATGCAGAGCCTCTTCGTGGCCTTCGGGCCCTGACTTGCCTTCTGCCAGTGGGAGCAGCTCGCCAGCAGGTTGCTCTTTCACCAGGCTTCAGGGGAGTCGGGGTTCACACAAGGGCCCCGAACTTCTACAGCCCGCCCCTAAGCCAGTGTGCAGATACTGCAGCTGCTGGATCCTGCCCAAGCCGAAAGCCCTTCCTTGTCACAAGCCCAGTTCCTCGGAATTTTCCACACCTGCCCTTTTCGCCTTCTCCGCGAGGGCTTTCCTGCTAACCTGACCTCACCTCCACTCCTACCTCGTAGACACAAGTGTTTTATAGTCAGTCTCGGAGACTTTCCACTATTATTTCATCTGCCTAGAATAAGCCGCTCCTTCCTCGTTTGCCCCACACGCCAGCTCCCCATCTGTCCCCCAAGATGCGATCTGGACAATTCTTCTGTGATGCTTCAGTGACTCCGTAGGAGAGGGGTGTTCAAATACTAGTGCCTGGAGCCAGCATCACAAAACTGATATGTGATCAGTTAGAAGGATGGTTCTTTATCCCAAAAGCATACATTTCTTCTCTTTGGGCAGTAACCTTGTATAAAATGAGGGTGATAGCAGAAAACTTTTTTTTAAAGTGCCAATTTGAGATAATAAAAACTTGAGCACTCATATCACTCGGTATTTTGTCGTACATTTTGGGTCCATGAAACCATGAGTCTGAAAACCACTTCCCTAATGCTGGCATCCTCAGAACATACTAGAGTAGCGCTTCTCAAGCTGCAGCATTTTTATTGGCTCATTGGGCAGTGAGGATGTGCATGGTATTCATCACAGCATCCTCAGCATCCGGCATGATAAATACTTGAGTGAAGGAGATAGCTGGGACATGTTTAGCTCTTTCTTGTATCAAGGGTATTAGTCTGTTTCCTTTAACAAGTGGTTCTTGACTGGAGTTCTGTGGACCCATAGGCAGGTCCGTGGAAGGGCTTAGGAGGACCTGAGAACAAAATTGTATGCAAAAGTTTGCACGTAGAGTATATATGCACTTACTTTTTTTTTCTGGGGAGAGAGTCTATAGCATTTTCAAAGAAGTCATAACTCTCGAAGGTTAATGACCACACTGCGGGAATTATGTCATTCACCATGGACTCACTTAGCATTTCCTGAATAACTGAGACGTGCAAGTTTCCGCCTCAGCACGGGAGCCACAGAAATGCATTCGGTGCGGCCCTTGTCAAAGAACTCATTCATGGTCAGCCTGGCCCCATACAAACAGGCCAATTCAAGCTACTAGCGCTAAAGACTGCAATGAGTGTAGATAGTTCTATGTGGGACATGTGGACTACTGCCTGGTGGTGGGAAAGGCTACCCAGAGGAGGTGACATGTAAGCGGGACCTTGAAGAATAAACAATTTGTGATGCAACAAATGAAAGAGATGCAAAGGATATTCTAACTACCCAGCTAAGAGTCCAAACTGAGCAAAAGCAAGAACAAACAATTCCTTTTCTCATTCCCAGGAGCATCTAACCTAGTGCTCATCATACTGCACTTACTTCACGGGACTTGGGATGTCACAGAATAAGGAAAAGGTGTACCATGACATAATAACAAATGTGGGGGGGCGCCTGGGTGGCTCAGATGGTTAAGCATCTGCCTTTGGCTCAGGTCATGATTCCAGGGTCCTGGGATCTAGCCCGCTTCGGTCTCCCTGCTCAGCGGGGAGCCTGCTTCTCCCTCTGCCTCTCTCTGTCTCTGTCTCTGTCTCTTATGAATAAATAAATAAAATCTTTAAAAAAAATAACAAACGTGGGTCATCAAAAACACTTTTAAGTGAAAGGGCAACATAAACATTTCTTATACTCTCCCAACCTGGTTGAAATTAAGAGCTCTCATGTATTTATTTGAGGCCTATTCCTACAAAAGGCAAGGAAGTACGTGCTTAGAAAAGCAGGAGAGCATTCAGAACGATGAAGGCTGCACTGGGCCCCTAAGCCTGGTTTGTGTGGCTGCTGCTATGCCCGGGCTGGCCAGCAGCCGATCTGGCGGCTTTGTGCAAAACAGAAGGGGCGTCTCTTCCTCTGAGTGGATTCTGCATCACGCCAGGACATGCAGCTCAGCAAGCATAACGAGGGCTGGATTCCAGCCCCTACCCACCTCCCTGCTGGGTGCCTTCAATCCTCAAGTCCCAGGGGTGGGACAGACATGGAACAGTGATTTAGCTGACCTAACTTTACCATGTGTTTAGCTGATCAGCGTCGAGCTCATGTTGGGACGGTAAAAAGCTAGAGGAGATCCCCAAATCTTCTCCTGTGCAGAGCATGGAGCGACAGCAGCAACATAAACTCCAAGAATTGCTGCCAAATCTAGAAAGATACTGTCAAGGCTGCGTCTTTAAATATCGCACATTTTTGCAGGCACAATACGTTGTGATGAGGATGAAGAGCTGAACTCTGCACATTTTTAGAATATGAGGCTCAAGAGAATAGCAGTTCTAAAAGAAAAAAAAAGTCATTTGGTTTGTCCACTGTTTGGAAGGAAAATTTCAGGGTTAACAGCAGACTATGGATTTCCAATCAGAACAGCATTCTATGGAATGAAACATGGGACTAGCTGCGCTCATAATGTAATACTGTTGGTTTTCTTCCTAGCATTTCAACTGTCTCCTCTAATGAGGCTCAGCAAATACAGAAAACTCTAAAGCAGATGTGACTTTGATGAGTTCAATATAGAAAATATATTTAATGTATAATATATAAAATTTATATAACTATATTAAATCAGATTAAAAATGAGTTACTTTGTGATTCAGCCCTGAACAACTCCATAGGAAAAGTATGAGTCTCCCAAAAATATCTCCTTGACTTATTTTATGTAGGTTCTTCCATTTCTTTTGGCAGAAGTTCAAAACCTCTGGGAAGATAATACACTAACACAAGCCATGCTATTGTCTCCAGAAGTCAACACAGACTGTTCCCGGGACACCAAAGGATGTATGTTCTTTATATTGGCAGGTTCTTCATACTGTTCTTTATAATCCAATGTTGACATAGATCAGTTTATTGTGTGTTCTCTTTACCACCCAAGAAGACACAAAGTTCCCAGCTTAAAGAATGGGAAGAAGGCATAAATCAGTATATTTCTAAAGAAAAAGAAAATGAGGATGAGGAGTCTGGTGTCTCTAGACAGACTGTACATTCCTTGAATGCACTGTCTTGCACTTGTATTCAAACAGTAAGTGCTCAATTAGTATTTGCTGAACGACTGTCTTGGAAGAAGAGAGGGAAAGCCCTGGAGAGCATGATGACTTGTGTATATCCTAAAGAATTTTCCTGGTCCATCCAAAACACAATCACATTTTTCCTATGTTAAATTTAATATCTGTTTTTTTTTAAACCACTATTCCTTTTTCTATTTTTAAATGGGTCATAAGTGACTTGAGCTAGAAATCAGAAGGTTTGTTCTCAAATAGGTCTTAACCCAGGGTTGCACACTGTATTCATGGCATCTCTGAAGTTCACGGGTGAATCAGTAACCATGCCTGCCTAATAAATGCTGAATGAATGACTTAAAAAAAAAAAAAAAGGTCTACAGCAGGAACGAGATCCTCCTGTGACGTCTATTAAACTATCAGCACATCTTGGTTTTCAATATTGGGGGGTCATCAAGTAACCCATTTTTCCTTATCTGTGAGCAGCCATCCACCTCTTACTCCCAGATAATGCGCCTAATTCAGCACATATAGCAGCTCTGACCCACAGTCATTACTATTTGTGTACTAAGCCTTAGCACACATAGCAGCCTGCTTTTCCCAAAATCAGCGAGCTCAAAGACCCACCAGATTGACCACGTAAGTTCCTGAGTATTTGTATTCAGTGTTTCATCTCCCTTTCGCTTTTCATCTCATCTTCACTTCCACTTTTCAATCCCAGTGGGTGAGCAGTTAGCAGCACTCTGAAATAAGTAGAAAATCTTTCAGGTTCTCCGATTCTCCGTGGGCGGCACAAGAGGACTGTGTTGCTGGATGCAACCCTTACTTAATTGCTGCCAAATGTGGAGCCACAGACATGGCCTTGAACATCCATAGGCAGATGTGATGGATAGCTACTCCAGCAGTGCTCTCGCTCATCCATCTCTGTAGGAAAACGACAGTGATCGCCGCAGAGTGGCGCTGACATCAGCAGAAATGACCACAACACTCAGATGAAAAGGCAGCAGAAAAGGGGAATTGGTCTTTGCTCTCTGAGGCCTTTTGTGAATGAGGGCAATTCTCGTCACTTCGGTCCAGACACTTCGCAGATCTTTCAGTGCAAAGAAAATGGCACATCTCTAGGGGTAGGCAGCCATAAATCTTTAGCAGAGCCAGTACATCAAGAATACTGATTATCTAAATTTCCTCACGTTCAGAAAGATGGAAATTTAAACTGAGGCAAACTATATCCACACCAGTCCATCGGACGCTTGGGTCTATTTTATGGATTGGAACATTATTATTGAAAAAGTTTCCACTGTGCCTACAGCAAAGCTAATGAAAGTGACACAGTTCTTAACCTCTGGAACATACAACCTTGATATAATTTTGCTTTGAACATAAGTTAAAGTACAAATGTGGGTAACAGCCTCAGGTAATTTATATGATTTCTAAGAGTAACTTTGTAGATAATGGCTTATCTCAAAAGTGTGATTCTATGGTGAGTGGAATTCTATATGAAGGTGATAGCATTAAGCAAACAGGATCATGTAGTGCTACAAATCATCTATTAGTGGTAGAAATAATATCAACATTACCTATTATTACATATTATTGCATATTATTGCAATGAGTTGAATAGTGTCCCCCAAAATATATGTCCACCTGGAACCTCAAAATGTGACCTTATTTGGAATCCGGATCTTTGCAGATGTAATTAATAAAAAGATCTAGAGATGAGATCATCATGGATTTAGATGGGTCCTAAATATCTCATATATTTACAAATATTTTTATTTTAAAGGAATTGGTTCATGAGGTCATGGGGGCTGGCAAGTCCAAAGTCCATAGGCAGAGACATTAGGCTGAAGATTCAGATAAGAGCTGATACTGTAGTCTTGAATCCAAAGGCTAGAAACTCAGGAGAATTTCTGTACTGTAGTCTGGAGGTCAAATTCCTTCTTCTTCAGGAAACCTCAGTCTTGGCTTTTAAGGCCTTCAACTGATTGGATGAGGCCCACCCTTATTATGGAGGATCATCTGCTTTTTTTTTTTACAGTCAACTGATTGTAAATGTTAATCACATCTAAAAAAAAAAGAAAAAAAAGAACCCTTCATTGTGACATCTGCATTAGTGTTTGACCAAACAACTGGTCACCATAGTCTAGCCAAGATGACACATAAAATTCACCATGGCAGATGTCTAACAGACATTTCAAACTTAACAGAACTCCTGTCAGTCCTCCAAAACAAGCTTTCCCTCAACACTTCCTAGTATCTGTTGTGCAGACTGAAAAGAAATATTCAAGTCATCTCAGATTTCATTCTTCCTTCAACATAAATATTCAACCATCCACAAGTCTACTACCTGTAAGATATTGCAGCTGACCTCTGCTCCCTAAACTTCTTGCTACCATATTAGACAAATCTTCTCCCACCTGAATTTCTACAGTAGACTCCTAACTAATCCCTTATGATCCATTATTGTCACAAAGGCCATAAATATATCTCAATTATAAATGCAATTTACACATGTAAATAGATAGGTGGATGGATGGATAGATAGATAGGTAGATAGGTAGATGATAGATGATAGATAGATAGATAGATAGATAGATAGATAGATAGATAGATAGACAGATAGATAGATCATATCCCCCACAAGTATAAGATCCTACAGTGGTGTCCCATTGCCATCAGAAGAATATCCATTTTCTTCACCCTGGCCTACCAGGCCCTACATGATCTAACTTCTGCCTACTTTTCAAACTCAGTTTATACAATGCTCTCTTCCAATCCTGTTGCCCATGCTTTTGGTCTCCCATTCTTTTATTTTATTTATGAACATGTTCTCCAGTCATTATACTTACTCTTCCCTGTTCCTGGAATGTTTTTTCCTCAAGTATTCTTATGTTTCTTTCTTTGATTTTTGCTTATTCCTTTGATAGAATAGTTATCAGTCAAACTTCCTACCAGAACAAGTACATAAAAGCCAAGGTGGGGGACAATAATTGAAGGACTAAGAAAGCAACCAAAGCAGCCAGGATTTAGGAGACAAGACCTCAGAGAGCAGAAAAATGCATGGGAAGAGTTTGTCTTAGTCTGCTCTGCCATAACAAAATACTATATAGACTGAATGCCTTAAACAACAGAAATTTGTTTCTCACACTTCTGGAGGCTGGGGAGTCCAAGATCAAGGTACAGGCTGATTTGGTTCCTGGCAGAACTTTCTTCCTGGCTTGCAGATAGCCACCTTCTCCCTGTGTCCTCACATGGTGGAGAGAGGGGGTCGGGGGCAGAGAAAGAGATAGCTTTCTGTAAGACCCTGAATCCTATCAGATTAGGGGCCCATCCTTACAACATCATTTAATGTTGATGACATCCTGAAAGTCCTTCAAATACAGTTGTTCTGGGGATTAGAGCTTCAATATATGAATTTGGAGAGGACACAGTTCAGACCACAGTGGAGGGCAGTATTTTCTGATGCTTTCCCCTTGGGCCATTTGGTGCCTTCTGGCACTGCTGCAAAGCCGTTGCCTTAGTCTGCAAAATCCTGATGATCATCTTGATGTTTGATCCTGATGTATTTCCTCACTCTACTGGAGCACACGGTCCAGTTTTTTACTAAGAAAATCCTGTTACATCTAAAATCATCTTTAGACTACTCTCAGACATGACTGGTTTGAAGATTCTAATCTGAGAATCATTTTCCATCAGAATCTTGAAAGCATCATTCTTTGGTCTATTAGCTTCCTGTGCTGCTATGGAGAAGTCTGATGCAGCGTTGTTCTTGATCCTGTCTGTCTCTCTTTCTCCCTGTCTCTCTCCTCCCCTACTTGAAATATCACTCTTTATTTTAGGGTTCTAAAGTTCCATAGTGCTGGGCCAAGGTTAGGTTTGTGGTTGTTGATTCTCTTTTTCACTTTTTGTGTTGAAGAATTGGTAGACTCTTTCAATTTAGGAACTCACGTTTAACAGTTTGGGGAAAATGTTTTCTTTATTATTTATTTGACAGTTTCTTTTCCTCCATGTTTTTGATTTTACTTATTCTGGACCTCCTATACATAACCTGTTACTACTTTTCTAATTGTCTTGGCTATTTTTTCATAGTTTTGATATATTTGCTTTTTTTATACACTGAGTGATCCCCTTGTACTTATCTTCTAACACTTGTGGTCCATTTGCCACTTGGGCTATTTGATTTTTAATTTCCGTGAGCTCTTTGTTGTTGTTTTTTTTTAATTTAAATTCAATTAGCCATTAGTTTCAGATGTAATGTTCAATAATTCATCAGTTGCTTATAACACCCAGTGTTAATCACATCACGTGCCTCCTTAATGTCCATCACCAGGTTATCCCATCCCCCAACCCACCTCCCCTCCAGCAACCCTCAGTTTGTTTCCTATAGTTAAGCGTCTCTCAGGGTTTGTCTCCCTCTCTGTGAATTCCCATTCAGTTTTCCCTCCCTTCCCCTATGATCCTCTTCACTGTTTCTTATATTCCACATATGAGTGAAACCATATGATCATTGTCTTTCTCTGACTGACTTATTTTGCTCAGCATAATACCTTCCAGTTCCATCCACATTGATGTACCACATCTTCTTTATCCATTCATCTGTCAATGGACATCTCAGCTCTTTCCACAGTTTGGCTATTGTGGACATTGCTGCTACGAACATTGGGGTGCAGGTGCCCCTTCGGATCACTACATTTGTATCTTTGGGGTAAATACCTAGTAGTGCAATTGCTGGGTCATAAGGTAGCTGTATTTTCAACTTTTTGAGGAACCTCCATACTGTTTTCCAGAATGACTGTACCAGCTTGCATTCCCACCAACAGTGTAAGAGGGTTCCCCTTTCTTCGCATCCTTGCCAACATTTGTCCTTTCCTGATTTATTAATTTTAGCCATTCTGACTGGTGTGAGGTAGTATCTCATTGTGGTTTTGATCTGTATTTCCCTCTTGCCAAGTGATGTGGCAAGATTTTTTCACGTGCCTGTTGGTCATTTGTATGTCTTCTTTGGAGAAATGTCTATTCATGTCTTCTGCCCATTTCTTCACTGGTTTATTTGTTTTTTGGGTGTTGAGTTTGATAAGCTCTTTATAGATGTTGGATACTAGCCCTTCATCTGATATGTCATTTCCAAATATCTTCTCCCATTCCATAGGTGGCCTTTTAGTTTTGTTGACCGTTTTCTTTGCTTTGCAGAAGCTTTTTATCTTGATGAAGTCCTAATAGTTCATTTTTGTTTTCGTTTCCTTGCCTTTGGAGACATGTCTAGCAAGAAGTTTCTGCGACTGAGGTCGAAGAGATTGTTGCCTGTGTTCTCCTCTAGGATTTTGATGGATTCCTCTCTCACATTGAGGTCTTTCATCCATTTTGAGCTTATCTTTGTGTATTGTGTAAGAAAATGGTCCAGTTTCATTGTTTTACATGTGGCTGTCCAATTTTCCCAGCACCTTTTATTGAAGAGACTGTCCTTTTCCCATTGGATATTATTTCCTGCATTGTCAAAAATTAGTTGACCATAGAGTTGAGGGTCCATTTCTGGGCTCTCTATTCTGTTCCATTGATCTATGTGTCTGTTTTTGTGCCAGTACCATACTGTCTTGATGATGACAGCTTTGTAATAGAGCTTGAAGTCCGGAATTGTGATGCCTCCGGCTTTGGTTTTCTTTTTCAACATTCCTCTGGCTATGTGGGGTCTTTCCTGGCTCCAAGCTCTTTGTTGTTATCTAGGAGTTTTATTTCATGAGGGCAATATGTTCTTATCTCTGTGAGGACATTAACTGAAGTTGCTTTTTATCTTGATAGGCATTGTCCAGATTTCTTTGTTCTGTTTATTTGTTATTATGTTGTCTTTGTTCATTTTTTGCCGTTTCATTTTGGGGGAGTTTCTTAGTAGCCATTCGTTCATAATCCATAGGCAGAACTACAGAGCTGATTGGAAGCTCTGCCCACATGAGTGAGTTTGGTCAATGTCGCCCTATGGGGACGAGGCAGCAACTTGACTTTCTCAGGCAGAGCGTTCCCACACGTCGGTATCTGGAAGCACCATCTTTTTGGAATTTCAAGCTGTGCAGGAAAAACCTAAGAATGAGGGGTAGAGGGCAGAAAACAGCGTATGTCTGACTGCCTGTTCTAGAAACAGGCCTGGGGAACAGAGTGGAGAAGCAGGGAGCTCCATCCTCTGTTGCATGGAATTCCATTTTTCCTCTCCAGCACCCAGCCTCACTCTACCCATATCTGTGCTCCACATCTGAAGTCTTACTGGCTGGATTTTTTGGTGACTCAACTTGCAGTTTGTGTCTTGGGATGGTGAAGAGAAGTAGTGACTCTGTTCCTGGGGGCAGGGCGGTGACCCGGGGCAGCATCTCCGCTGTCTATAGGCTTTCAATCAACCTTGGTTTTTCTCATCTGTCTCACCCCTCCACTTCCCTAAGACTTAGTATCCCCAGGGCCTGTCCCTTGGGGCACGTTGGTTTGTTTTCCCTTCTATTCTTTCTATTCTGCTCCGTTCTATTCTATTCTCCATTTAAAAAACCTCTCCTAGCCACTAAACATGGATTTTTAAGAGGTCCTCTTGTAAGCCCTGCATGCACTTTGGATATTTGCCTCTTTTTCTCTTTCATCATCTCTTGAAATCATCTGTCCTCCCCTGCCTCTTTTCCCATTTTCTTTGTCTTTGTGGCTCTGTGCCTTCTTAAAATACTATTACTGTCATGTTAGGTCTGTTCTACAAAGGAGAGAAAATAAGACTGTATCATCAACCCCTCATTTCTCCCATTCACCATTTCCTTATATCTGTGAAACGTCGAGAGGCAACCAGGTTCCAAGGAAAGATCTTGAGTTCAGGGTTAAGCCTACCTGTTTCGAACTCCAGCTTTGTTCCTCGGTGAGGATGTGACTTTTGCCCTTCACTTTTGCCCACTTCTGTCCTGCCAGGTCCAGCAGAGATGCTAGGACAATATTGTCTGAAAAGCATCCAGCAAATTGGTAACTTAGGTCACTGGTGACCTTTACCAGAGTAGTTTCCATAGAGCGCTAAGTGCAGAAGCCCAGCTGCGCTCGGGTTTATCCATTAATTATGCTTCTGTCTGCCGTGCAAGGCTTCTCAGGCACAGTTTCTAGCAAAGCTGTGAGTGAGTTACCTGCACCTTTTGGTCTCTGCTTACTTAGCCAGCTGCTTTCGCGCTTTTAATGTGCTGCCACGTGTATGCATGCTTTTCCTTCAAGGCTCATATAAGCCAGCTGCTGCAACAAGCTTCAAATGCTCCCTGCAAACAGGCAGGAGGCTGAATGCCCTCGGAGCTCCAAAGGGACCAGGTACAAGCAGCGTAGCAGGAAAACTGCTTTGGGAAGACAATGTTGAAGAGAAGGTCTGAAGAAGGAGCATCCCAGCATAGGAAAAAAAAAAGGCCCCTTGCCAATAATACACTTGGGGAAAAAATACGGCAGTGAGAGCAAAGAGGAAGGAGGCTTTCTTAGTCTTTTTTGGGGGGGGGGGTGCATGCTAGGCTGCTAAGTGCGATGTAGTTAGTGTGGGTCTTCCATCAGAACTCTAACCCTAGTGGAGAAGCTCACGGTGAGAGATGTGTGGCCACTGGAAGGCAGAAATAAGTACAGGGGATCCCTTTGGATTACTCGCACCTCTCCTGCCGCAGCATCTTCCCGGCAGAGGTTTGCTCTGACCTTCAGCAAAAGAAATTCTGCGAGGGACCATTTCTGGAAGGCTTCCTTCACAAAGTTTTAGCAACAGTCCCAGCGTTCCTTTCCGGGGCCCTAAGTTCTAGGCAGTGTTTTGTTACCTCAATTGCAAGGTTGTTTGTTTGTTTGGTGGTTTTACTACACAACCCATTTTCATAAACGGCCGCCCAGCTGCACACACTGGTGGAAAACTTCGCTGAAACAAAAATGCCATTACTTATTCTGTACAGAGAAGAATTTAAAATTCTGGAGACTGGGGAATAGTAAAATGAGAAGCTAAAAAAAATACTTTTTAAGCCTAGAAGTTCAATGTCAATTTGGGGATCTTCGTACCTGAGGAATAGTTCTTATAAATCTTTTTTTTGTTGTTCTTACAGAGCAAGGACTCGTATATAATGCGACCTAATTGAAGTTTATTCTACTGACTTTTAAAAATAATTCTTAATATTGCTTATACAATTCTCCTAGAATGTGCTCATTTTAATCATCAGTCAGCATTTTATTATATTATAATCCTTAATTGATTGACGTTTAATCACAGTCTTTGTATTTTACTATCCCTTGTCGCATACGAGGCAATTTTCTCTTTACTGTAGTTTAACAGCTGATGAAAAAGATTTAAGGAAACCTATAAACTTAAGATTGGTTAATGGTCCCTTATAAAAGAATATTACACTTCTAGGATCCATTGCACAGATGTGATACTCAATTGTAGAAATGTGCATGGGGTTTATTAAATTACAGCACAAATCTTCAGTCTTCTGAGTTATTGTCCATGTTGGTATTGTTAGGCAAATGGGGAGACCCATTATTGCTTCCAGTTGTTCACATTTCCGCGGCACCGTGCCGGCTCAGACAGCTGGCTCAGGCACGCGGCAGCAGCTGCTGGGGACTAGCCCGGGTGAGGGGCCGGCGCGGCTGGTCCAAGGAGTCCAGGACCTGGGAGAGAGACACACACCCCAAGCTGGCTGTCGGGGAGGGAGCGGGCAGAGGGAGAAGGACGGTGACGGTACTTTCTACAGACAACATTTTTTTCCAGATTGTTTCAGGATTTTAAGACTTCCTGGACACCCTGAGTACCTTGGAGAATTAATTGCTAAAAACAGCCTCTGGACTTCTTTAATGGGCAGGCCCTTAGTTCTGCTTGGTGCTGGGCTTTTTGTTGTTGTTGTTTGTTTTTTTGTTTTTTAACCCAGCTTAAGGTGTTGTTGGGTTTTGTTTCATTTTTGTTTGCTTTCGGTACTTGTGGTAGGGCTGTAGTTGAATAAAAGGGAAGATACCATGGCCAGTGGGAGCACCTGGGACTTTGGGGTCTGAAATCCCCTCCTCACCACTGATTATCTCCGTGATATTGGGCAGCATATATAACTTCCCAGAGCCTCATTTTCTCCTCTGAGAGGGAGATAATGATATCTATCCTTCAAGGATTCGAAGGAATAGACCTAAGTGCCTAGCACAATGTGTTGGATTGAGTAAGTTCACAGTAACTGATAGCTATTTTATTAGTGTTGGAATTGCAATTTTTAGATAAAACTGAAGTTCATTACAGTTTGCATAGAGATTTGAGTGAAGAATTTCTCCCACCCGCATCATTAAAAAATCCTATCTCAGAGTTCCACCTAAAGGCAGAAGTTGGTGGCAAAAGATCTGGTTCTCGAGTCACACGATGGTTTAAATCTATACGATCTCTGGCAAGTTTAAATTTTCTTCAAGCCTTAGTTTTCTCATCTCTAGAATGGGAATATAATGTTACTTGTCTAATAAGATTGTTGTGAAAATTCAACATTCAATAATGTAAGCATATTATTTAGCATAGTATGACCAAACAATAAACATTAATAAACATTAATGAACATTAGCTACTATTCTTATGATGATGAATGTCAGTTTATGAATTTGATTCCTGAAAGTAAGATGTCTAAACTTTGCTCCTTTATGTTTGTTGTTAATTGTATTGTCTAAGGCCTATTTCTACTGAAAATCTTTCTAGATGCCCTCTGCTTAGTCTATTCTTTGGTTGGCCTGAAAATTTTAGCTAGTTTTAGAAAAAAAAATGAGGTAATGATTGTTGTTATCTAATAAACACTCATTCATTCAATATTTATTAACTAAATGACTGCTATATTCTAGAAACAGGGCTGGGTTCTCAGCACACAAAGATGAATATGACAAAACCCCTTCCCTCAAGGAATATATGGTCCAGTAGGGGGCGATGTAAATAATTAAAGGTGCAAAATGTCACGGCTATGAAAGATGCTTATATGGGATACAATAGGGGTCTAGGAATAAAATTCAAATCCACATGGGCCGGAGTTGGCAAACAGGAAATTCATGTATTCAATCACTATTTATTAAGTGCCTACTATGTGCTAGACACTAAAGGGAAGAGAAAACTCCTTCCGGGAGGGTCTTGGGTCTCACCATTCCATTGAAATATTCTGAGTAAGGTCCCTCTTTGGTATCTCCTTGCCCAGGGTAACCGGAAGCATGCAGCTGATAAAATTGAGCACTCTGCTCTTCAGGGAACTTTCTTTTCTAGAATGTTCTTACCTGGTGGGTAGTACTTTTCAGTTTCCCCTGAAGCCTCCTCGGTGCCTGTTCCACCTCGAAATGACTGAGAACTGTAGCACACCGCTTATGGATATTCGAAGTGATCAGTGCCTGTATCTGTTTACTTGGTTAGTACTTCCTTTATCCCTGCTTTCCTTGTACTTAGAATATTGCTTGCACATACAGCTCAATAAATATTAGTTGAATTTATTAAAAAGAGAGAGAGCTCGCTCGCTGTTTGAGAAGTCAGTTACATATATAGATAATTATAATACAATAATTGCAGTAAATTGCAGCTACTCAGGAAAACGTTTCCTGAGTTTTGCACTAAATGGCAAAATAGAGGCTCAAGTGTGAAGCTGTGTAAGGATTTGCAGTCCGAGGGAGCACGCGGGAAGCCTGAACCAGCACGGCCCAGGAGGGAACGTGCAGGAAGGTAGGGGTGGCAGCTACATGGGCCACATCAATTCTCATATGAAAGGTTTATTTTATTCCTATAGCCTTCTCGAACCTATTCTAGTGCCCTCCATTGACATAAACTGTAGATGGCCTCCGGAGAAGCTAGCGGGCGCATCTCCTGAACCACTGCGAGCTGAGTGCGGGTAACTCTCCGAGGCCAGTCTGGATTCAGAGGCGCGCACAGCCCACGAGCTGCCTTCTGCTCTGCCTTCTCCTCCCGCAGCCAGTAGCTGCTCCCTCTGCAGAAAGCAAGGTGATGGCCCAGACCTCTGGGCATCCCCCCTACTCCTTTCCATTGCCAGAAAACATTTCACCTCTAAACCGCTGTCTTCGCCACTTAAGGATGAGGAACTAAAAAGAAAGAAGGAGAAATAACTTGGCCTCTCTCGTCATTTCGGTTGAAAGATCAATCAGTTCCCTATGAGAAATTTTCTGGGATGGGAACCAAAGTAGCTGACATCCAAAAGCAGCGTCTCCACTACGAGCTCTAACGGTGATGCTCCATTAGCTGTCAGCAGTAATCACACTTACATCCTCTTTCCAGGCCTCCAGCTATGAGGGGACACCATTACACTCTCCCTGTCTAGTTGCAAAGCGCTCAATGACAAACACGCGAACCGACCAAGCTGAGCGGCGGGCGCTGTGAACTTGTCCCTGGCACGGGGGCCTCTCCAGCAGGTGTATCCTAACTCACCTGTGCAGCACTTGGCCCAGGCCATGGGGACCTACAACTGGGCACCCCCATGAGGAATTTGTGTCCACCTAGATCTGAGCTACAACCACCCCCTCCGACCCCAGACAGCAAGCACTGCTGGAAATGCAGGCGCCTCCCAATTAGCTAATGGCAGGAGGATCTGCCCCCTCTGCCTCTGTTTAGGAGGCCAGCCAAGATTCTGAAGGAAGGCTACCCTGCCCTCGCCTTTTTAAGAAAGGCGCTGGTTTGAAAAACACACAGACACAAGCACACAAGGTTAGATTCTGATGCTTTTTGCTTCTCGCCTTTAAATATTTCAGTGACCTAGCAAAGTATTCATTCATAATGAACCCCCTCAAGGAAGCACAGAGAAGCTCAGAACATATTGGGTTAACTATTTTTCCTCAGGCCTTTGATTTATGGAATGTATCTGCACTCGTCATTTTCAAATGAGAGTGGCTATAGCTTTGCACTGAGCCTTGAGCATTAACTCCTTATTAAAAAGGACTTCCAGGTACCCCTGGGCTCAAGGAGGGCCTCAGGCCAGGGTAATTAAAACATAGCCTTGAACAACATGGCCATATAATATGGGGCCCCATGATGAGAGATTATCAATTTATTTTAATTACAGAAAAAAGGTGCACACGTCTAAAATAATAAATTGCCTCAGACCCCACATTTTATGGAAAGGATGACTGTCAAAGGGGTTAATTTTCATCTCGAAAACTCCTCTTCGTTCTTCAATGCCCTTTCCTGTTGGCAAAGAATCTGGTCTTATTTGTGAAGTCTTGCCAAGACAGAGTTGGTCACTTTCATTTTTTACTCCTATTAAATTCTGTTTCTAGGTTTCTTTGCAATTATTACCAACCATGTAGAAATCGTCTCTCTCCCCCCTTTCCCACTTGTTCTGAAAGAGTCAACACTTCTGGACCTTCTTGCGTGTCTCATCTTTGAGACATGAAAGCAGAGAACAAGTTCGTCACAAAGAATTGTCCGAGAGTCATGATTTCCGGAGGTCTGAAGGGAGTGGCAGGGCTGGGAAGAAATGGGGAAAGCGTCACCTGGACAAAAAGTTGTTTTCTAGCATCAACAAATTGTTGCCATGTAGATGTGGATGAAAAAGCTACAAACCATTCATTTCTTTAATAGAAAGCCACGATCAAGATTTTTTTGTAATGTTGAAACTACTAACCATTAAACATTGGCTCAAGCTTATTTTTGTCACGCCGCGCCAACCACAGACAGCCCACGTGCATGCAGAGTTTGGCCCACGGGCGGCCAGTGTAAGGCCCTAACTTTCACCGCTCCAGCTGCTCCCTCGTTCAGTCCCTTCATCACTGGCCCCATGTGTAGGCACCGCGGAGCAGAGAGAGGAGGGGAGCCTAGGAAAGAGAGTGCACCCTGCTACCCCGAGCCCACCCAGCCACTGTAAGTCTTGGGGTCTGTCTGGTCTCCCCTACCTCCCCGACCTGTTTCTCTGCCTGGAAATAGCTTCCCAACCTTGTCCAAACTCCTACTTAGGAGACAAAGTCCAAATGTCCTGGACAGCTCTTTGTCCTTTGCATTCTTCTTGTACCTTTGTTAGGATTCACTTACATCAGCATCCTCAAATAGCAGTATGCATCCCACTCACCTGGAGGGCGTGTTAAAACAGGCTGCTGGGCTCCAGCCCTCAAGTTTCAGATTCAGTTGGTCTGGGGTGGGGCCCAAGAATTTGCATTCTATCAAGCTGCCCAGTGCTGCGTCTGGGGACCACACCTGGAGAACCGCACGCTCGTACTTTGCGCTGTGTGTAGTTTATCTGTGGATTTCCAGAACAGGCACAGTCAATAACCCTTTCATTAATGGTAGTAATGGCAGTCACTTTGGCTTCCTTGCCAAACTGATCTAACAAACATCTGCCTGATGTCAATGGGAAGTCATGGCTGATCCACACACCCCCTCACATGAAACTTTCATATACTTCTAGAACCAAAGGGCTCGAAGAGTCCTTCAAGATTGTCTAGTTTAATCTGAACATTTTATAAATGAAGACACTGAGGCTGTCTGTCTTAGCTTGGCACCTTCATTTTCCAGTTACACTCCAATTTCCAAGGTCTGCCTTCCTATACCAGCTAAATCCCAATTCTTTCCTCTAAAACACAGAAAAGCCATGATAAATTTTGAAGATTTCCTGTTGGGATATGTGGAGTGGATTAAAATGATAAACATTGCACAGAGCAAAATATTTTTGTGACTTTTGTTGCATTAGCTATATATCTACATTGTTTCCCTTGTCACTAATTTCACATGCCTAGGAACTATTCCAAAACTGCACCACAAAAAGTGAAAAATATACCTAATTACTTCTGCTTAAGCTATTTACATTTATCTTTTAACAGTGCAAACTTCTCCTTGCAAAACTGGGGATGACACAAAAGTTACTTGCAAACCCTAGTAACAGGTCCCATTGACCTCCAACCCTAAAATCAAATATATGGCAGATTTTAATATAGATTTCTCATAAAAAATTTTAAATGCAGTAACAACTCTTAGTGTGTTATAGTTCAGTCTTTCTTCCCAAAATGATAAAGTTATCCTCTACTCAGCTTGTCATGTGATACTGACAGTTCATCCCTACCTTGACTCTCACCATTAACTTTCATGCTGATAATTCAACATTTCTGACAAGTATTTATCTAGTGTCTGTTGTATGCTGGGTACCGTTTTATGCGTTACAGATCTAGTAGCTAAACAAGATAGTTTTAAGGTCTTGCCTTTCAGAAGCTCTGGTCTGATGTGGGCTGGTCTCTTGTGATAAGTACAATGAAAAAACCAAGCAGGGTAAAGGCAGAGATGGTAATAAAGGGGCAGGCCATTTTACATAGAGGGCCCAGGAGGTGACATTTGAGCCTGACCTGTACGAGATGGAGAAGCTTGTGAAGACCCTGGTGGAGGGAACAGCAAGTACAACAGCCCTGAGGTGGGAATTAGCCTGTCATTTTCAAGAAGTGGCCAGAAGGCCTGTGTGGATGGAGAAGAGGGAAGGAGGAAGAAGAAGGAGGCTCTGCGGAAGGGCTAGGAAGGGTCAGGTCGTGGGGTAAAATAAAGGGGGCCAGAGTCCTAACGGAAATGGCAAGCCTTTGAAGGGTTATAGCAGGACAGCCATGTAAACTAACTTGTTCTATAAAGTTTCCTCTGACTGCCATGCAGAGAATCGACTGTTTGAGATACTAGTCATGGTCAAGGGTATAAAGAGGGAGGTTAGGCAGGAGGCTGCTGTGGTGACTCTGGAGAGAGAAGGCGGGGGTATGAACCCAAGGCCAAGGTGGGCGACATGACTGCCGGTGGTGACCAGTTGGTGATCTCTTTTGAAGGCATTTCAGCTGGAAAGAAAGGTCAGTGTGCCAGGTTGATCCACAGTGGAGGGGAGCTGGTTTCAGGACAGGGGTAAAGAAGGAAATGGAGAGAGAGCTTTGTGGGTGCCAAGGAAGAGAGGCTGAAATGAAAGGCCAGCGTTTCCAGCTGGGAGCAACCCACGAGCTGCCAGAACGGGCTGATCGATTGAGAGCAATATGGGATTAAACTGTGGGATAAAAATCGTTGAGGAAGATGAAGGGCAACCAGAATAACAGTGAAGGAGAACATGTTATAGCCAGAGGGTAGAACATGATGGTTTGATTTTAGAGGTGAGGCAGTTCTGAGTTGCTTATCTGTAGGTGTCCGTCCCCCTCTGTACGGTAGTTTATGTAGAAAGAAAGGCCTACTAGATCCCCGGTGGCATAGGGTTTGTGCCTCCTGACTTGTGCTTCACTCCTTACTCCCCAGTTGTAAACTCCTGACCTGATTCACTAGGCTTCTGACTCGTCACCCGTTTAAGCCTCTGTCACTCTGTCAAAGCAACTTCAGTCTGGTGGCTGGCGAATTTCCTTCTAGTCTTCTGGTTAACTACTATGCTCTTTCCTCTATGGTGCTGTGATCCTCTGAATAACCTTGAGAGTGACCTCTCTCTGGCTGGATCTGATCCCTAGTACCTCTCATCCTCAGGTTGTCTCCCACAGGCCTGCCTCTGCTGGGACTCCCACCTGGATAACCACAGGGCGCAGTGTGTGACCACAATCGTGGACTGTAGATGTGGATTACAGGTGAAAGCCACTAGGCAACAGGAAGGTAAGAAATTATGGAGCTAGGGGAATGGGTGAATTTCAAACTATAGTGGGCCTTCCCCACTGCCTCATGGGAGGAAATAGAAAATGCAGAGAGAAATACCTCATCTTACCACCAGCAAATCTATTAGTGGACCTTAATCTTTGGGCACATACTCTCTCCTCCCTCCTTTAATGATGTTTCTAAATGTTCATCCACCATTCATACTGCTCTTGTTCCACCTTCCTTAACAGCCAAACTAGAAAGCCCACACCCATCCCCCCTTCTCTACTTCCCACCCACCACTGCTCCACTCCCCATGCAGTCCTGTTTCTGATCCCACACGCCACTGAATGTATGTAAACCTCCAATACTAGAACCAGATCAAATAAATAATTTTTAGGCTCTTAATTTACATGGGGTTTCTCTTAGTATTTAATTCACTCCTTGGAATTTCTGGTACAGTCGAGATGGAGTAAGGCCACTATAGTCTATCTTCCCTACTGACTATGACTAAAGTCTCCATTCCAAATACAAAAAGCAACTCCCTAGGACTCTGAAAATTAAACACAAACAGGTAGACTGGGGAGAGGAGTCAGAACGTAAAAAACTGACCCATATGGGCAGTAAGTGAGTTTCCCTCTTTTTATTTCCTCTTCCCTTTCTTGCACTTGAGCCAAAGACAGTCTTCCAGTGGACCTGGCACAGCAGCACCATGGACATCTACCATCCTGAGATAAATTTTGCCTCTCTGCCCAAAACACTGGGATATAGCCCTTTATAAGCCACAAAATATGGAGGAATTACCATTTTTTTCTCTCGTGGTTTTGCAAGGCTGGTCTCGCAGTGGAGCCCATGTGGTAGGCAGCAACTCTAGATGCTTAAACTCTGTTAAAAAACAATGTCTTTCTGGATTGAGAAATTGGGTAAAGGGGCCCCCATAATCAAGAGAGTAGAGAGGGGCATTCCATTTTCTTTCTCTTTTTCTCCCCTATTTCTCTAGGATGGCCACAGTCATGGGAATTATGCAGTGACAGCATGAGCAGCTAAAACTCCAAGATAAATTCCATCTTTTTGGCCAGAGAACCAGGGAAATGGGTACCTTCTAAATAGAGAGAGTGAGGGAAATTCTGGAGATGAGAGATTTGGAGAAGAGTTTCCCCTAATTCTGTGAATGAATTGAGTATAACTTCTAGGCTTACTCTTGAGCTGTAGTTAGAATAGACCCAAGAGAGCACAGCAGAAGCTCTGAGAACTGAACTTTGATTTAAACAATCACCTGGGTCTCAGACTAATCCCTGAGTGACACATGCTCACAGCAGATATGCTCAAAGCATATCAAGGGCTTTGACAACTTAGCTGACATGGGAACCATCACCTGTGGAAGGTGCGACAGAAATTGAAAACTGAAAATAACTGAGTTGAAGGCCTGCTAACACAAACAGATAATCAACACTCTTCCAAGGGTTTTAACGGGATCTAGGATCTAAACAACAGGATGTTAAAAATGTCTAGGATATATATACAATGGAATATTACTCAGCCATCAAAAAATAAAATCTTACCATTTGCAATGACGTGGATGGAACTAGAGGGTATTATGCTAAGTGAAATAAGTCTATCAGAGAAAGACAATTATCATATGATATCACTGATATGTGGAATTTGAGAAACAAAACAGAGGATTGTAGGGGGAGGAAGGGAAAAATAAAATAAGATGAAATCAGAATAAGATGCCTCCCCAAAGAGAGGGAGGCAAACCATAAGAGACTCTTTACTATAAGAAACAAACTGAG
The DNA here is from genome assembly GCF_004348235.1 of Phoca vitulina. Taxonomy (NCBI): domain Eukaryota; kingdom Metazoa; phylum Chordata; class Mammalia; order Carnivora; family Phocidae; genus Phoca; species Phoca vitulina. The sequence continues at coordinate 28,562,072 of NW_022589708.1, read as the reverse complement.
GGGAGGAGGGTCAGGAACTGGGGTAACTGGCTGATGGGCATTAAGGAGGGCATGTGATGTAATGAGCACTGGGTGTTATATGCAACTGATGAAACATTGAACTCTACCCCTGAAGCTAACAACACATATATGTTAATTAAATTTAAATAAAATAAAATAAAATTTTGAAAAATGTCTAGGATATAATAAAAATATATTTAATTTACAAAGAACTAGGAAAATGTGAGTAATTCCAAAGGGAATCAACCAGTGCCCACTGCAACGACCCAGATGTGAGAATTACCAGGTAAATATTTTAAAGCAACTCTTACATGTATATTCCACAATGTCAAGGCAAACACACTTGAAAGAAATGGAATGATAAGAGGTCTCAGAAGAGAAATAGAAATTGCAAATTAAAAATTTAGGAATGAAAATTATATCTGAAATAAATTGTTATTCGTTTTAAAAATCCTTTCCCTTTGCCTTCTACTCTGCAACACCTTTCACATTTTCAGTCTAGTCTGAGAAATCCTCCTCTGTCTTCCTCACTGTGTTCTCTTCTTCCATCTATCTCTCTTGTGTCCTTGGCTTTCTCCTCGTTTTGCTGTATGTTTTCGTACGTAAGCTTATGCTCAACTTACCTACTCCTACTATTTCTTTCTCTTCACTCATCATCCATTCTTTATACTATTGTCTTCAGGCTTTTGCTTTCAACATTCCACAGAAATTGCTCCTATTTAGGTCATTGGTGAAACTCCTCATGGCTAAACATAATGAACAATTTCAGTCTGCTTTATTGACACTCTTGTCTGAGTCTGGGCCACAGCGCTGGGCAGAGTAGATGCTTAATATATTTGTTGTTTAGATAAGTCTGCAATAGGCGATGGCTTATAACTATCAAAATAACCTGGTTGTTATGATTTCATAAACATCTGTTTTTCTATATCTGTTGTATGTAATAACCTTCCACCATCTCATATTTGCAAATAATAAACATAAACATAATAATAATAGTAATGCTTATTGAGCACCTGCTCTGTGTCTGGGCTTGTGCCTTGCTCTTGCATGTACCGTGATTGCATGGAGTCCTCAGAACTACCTCAAATGGGTATTGCAAAACTATTATCATCATCTTAGAGATTAGAAAATCAAGGAACAGAGAGGTTGAAGTGACTTGCACAAGAAGATAGTTGACCCAAGATCTAAATCCAGGAATTGTAAATACAGACAATGCATGCTGTTATGCTCAGCTCTGCTCAGAGGGCTTCTGTCCAACGTTCTACAGTCAGCTCAGGCCCCCCTATAAAAAGACTTTCTTGAATAATGAACACCACCACCCTTCTAACGTTGGTTAGCCTCTTTGCTGGTCTCCCAGAGCGCTCTACATGACTCATAATAGGGACCATCTTCCAGGGCAATCATCTGTTGACGTGTCTTTTGCTCCTACTAGAAGTAACTCCTCAGTGGCAAGGACTGTGTTTTATCTTTTTATCCAAATTGCAAAGTACTCCATATAGTAGACCTTCAGTTAGTAGTTGCTCAACTAAATGTGAACAGTTGCCATTAGCCTAACCCTCTCTATGTTTAAGCATTGACTGGGCCTTTCTGCTTGAATCTCCTCAGTACTCATGGACAACTTGGATCAAATGGAATTCATACATTCTCCCCACTATTGCCCAAGATTGTTCTTAAGCTGTGATCTTTTTTTTTATTATTAAGTTACCAATATCTATCCTGCTAACCAAGTCAGAAACCTGGCAAGCATCCAAGATTTGTCTCTCTTTTGTGCCACTAACTAATCAATCAACTGCTCTCACTGATATCTTCTACACAACTCTTAATCCTTCCCTTTCCCTTGATCTCCTTGCTTCTGTGCTTCCCTCCATTACGGCAATAATTACAAAATATTGGGATTACTTATGTGCATATCATCACCTCCCTCCCTGCCACTGGTCTGCAAACTTCTTGAGGAAAAAGATAATCTTTTCATTTTTGTATCCCTAAGTTCTGTCTCCTCTGGAGTGATAACTTGGGGCATGGATCAAATGACCTAGTGGTTATCAGCTTATACTTTGCAGTAAGCTAAAGAGGGAATTCCTCTCATCAGGGATTATCCTTACGATAGCCATGAAAGTTGTTCATAAATATTCCAGTTCTCCTTTTAGGTATCTTGTAAGGTTGTACACCCCTGCCCATTTTGAAGTTAGATCAGCATGACTTGCTTTAGCCACTGAAATAGAGGTGATGGATGATCTCTGGACAGAAGCTTTCAGAGATAGCACGTGATTCACCACATCCTCTTCCCTTCTCTTCAGTGAGCAGGGACGTATATGTGAGTGCCAACTTTGTCCCATGAAATGTGAGTAAGAAATCAATTTTTGTTCTAGTAAGCCACTGAGGGTTAAGGATTATTTGTTACTGCAACATAACTTAGCCTATCCTGACCAACATGACATCCTTGGGTACCAGCATTTTTCTCTTCTGGAGGAGTGGTGATCAGGGAATACCATGCTGCTGTCCCTTTCTTGTCTCACAGATGTTTTTATCCAGATGAATTCAGGTTAAAATTAGCATCAAGGGAAACCTTGAAATGGAACACAAGTCCTAACTTGGCAATATTCAACCTAAGAATTATGTGTGGAATGAAAAGGGTAATCGTATTTGCTTTGAAGGATAATTATGAGCTAATTGTATGTAAGAATGGAGGAACCACTTCTATTCATATAAGTCTTTTCTCTCGACTGAGTGTGCAGCACACAAGCTGATCCAGTCAGGGATAATATGCCTCCTGGAGCGCTGCTGGGGCCAAAGGATTAATGCCACAAGTATTTGATTGGGATTACTTAATTAGGACATTAAGTGAAAAGTCTGTCCCCAAAATAGCTCAACATGGGAAACAGGATAACATTATAACCACACTTATTAAGCATTTAGAGTTTGCAGTGCAGCATTTGTTATGAAGAAAACTCTGGAGAAAACTCTAGGAAAAAACTCTGTACGTATTAATATTTTCGATCACCAGTTCCTCCTTGCTAGAAGAAGTAGACAGCTGAGTCTGAGAGACCATTTACTTCCCATATTGTCCACCTTTCCTCTGCAAGGAACCAAATGTCCAGATAACCCCCGGGGTTTTAAGGCATTTCGGAAAGTCCTTATGAGCTCACTTCTCGTTTTACTGAATTTCTTCCGATGTAGATATTCTGTTTCCTGCAGCTTCTCATCCTTTCATATTTTTTAAAACTCTCTTTCATTTTTATTTTCAGTCCTCTAAACATGGTCCACTTCTGTCCTTTATCCACTTGCCCCCTTGGTTTTGCTTTCATTGTTTTTAGGTTGGAGCTCTTTTTCACTCCTAAGAAAACTGTCATGGATCAAAAAAGGTTTGACTTTGTGGTTCAGTTCAGATGACCGCTTGCCCTCAGAAAGCAAACCGAACTCTACGGTACTTCCGGTGTGGAATCCCAGAAGCCTTCCTTGATTTCCTGCAAACAAAACTACCTCTAGTGTTAAGGAGCACTTTCATCCATTCTCTATAACACCACATCATTGTATTTTGACTTACCTTCTCCGTCTCCCGCACCACACATGAAACTCCTCAGAGGCAGCGAACTTGGTTTATTCATCATCACATCTCTGGTCCCTCACAAAGCCCAGCACCTTATTTTTAGGATAGAGACCTAAATAGGATAGACACCTGATGCTATAGGACAGAAGTCTCAAATTGTAGCCTTTGGGCTGGTGAGACCCTCAGGCATGTTCTGTTTGGTTCACAAGGAGTTGCCCAACACCAGTCTTAACTATTTTTAATTAATTGCCAACTTTAAGAATGGAGAAATTTATCACTTTAAAAATCCAGATTTTTAGCTCAATCTTAAAAAAAAAAAAAAAACCAAAACATTAGGAGATTGGACAACGCTGAGCTCAGATTCCAATGTAGGAACAACTGCTCTGGCTGAGCGACCACTCCCCTCTTTGGAGGACACCACAGCCCTGGTCTCCAGATGACCACGGCTTGCCACGAATGTCCTGAGCAGCCCAGAAGCCATCAGAATAGCACCTGAGTGACAGGCTCCACAGGGACAATTTTCAGGTCAGTGGTTTCAGGACAGAGCCCTCTCCTGATTGTCAGGCCAGAGATGAGGAATTAATGTTGACGCAGGTGGGGACCTCCGGCCCAGGGAGCCCTGGACTTGCTCCCTGTCGCCCTCAGGGTGATTCTGCTTTGGTAATGAGTGCTTCCAACCACAGCATACTTTCTGTTCCGCTGATCTGCTCAGACTTCAGCTTCCAGTTTTAAGACATGAGGATTTACGTAATGAGAAGGCAAAATGGTAGCCTAGTGATTCTTTAATCCAGATGTCTTCTGAAGCCTCGGGCCTCTGTGAATTTTGGGGTGTGACCCTGGATTATCACTCATGTCGAAGCATTTAGTGTCTGTCTGTCTTTTTGAATTCCCTTCCCTGTTCTTCTCTCTTCCCTGCCACACTTCTGTAATTAAATGCATTTTTGTCCTTATGCTGATGATCTCAAGTCTAATTTCCTGATCATCCTAGTATTTTAATCTTATTTGTCTTTGTTCTTTGTCTCTACACATCTTTTCCACTTCTAAAAAGTAGAAAAAGTTAAGACCACGAAAAAATTAGTATCTTTTTAGATTATGAAAGTAAGACATGACTTTTTAGAAAATAAAGCAAAGTCTATGAAAATAAAAATAATCCAGCTTTCTACCTTCTCACTATGATTATTTGCTTCATAACTGGAAGTTTGTTGCATGTATAACAAAGTCGTACTGTATTCACTTTTTAACTTATAACCTTTTTTTCCAAAATTATTTGAAAACATTATTTTTAGTGGAAATGTAATATTCTATCTACAGATGTATAAAAGTTGTTTAGCCTTTCCCCTATATGCATTCACATTATGTCCGGTTTACTTTTCACTTTATAAAAAAATCTTCACTTATATTTAGCTAGTTCCTTGGAGGAGATTTCTCGAAGTGGAATTTCTGGCTCAAAAATTAAGAATGTTAAAAAAAAATCTGATGAAATATATTGTCAAATTGCTTTTAGAAAGTTCATCCTTTCACGCTCTTGCCTGCTGTGCTTCAGAACACATGGTTATCTTACCTGCATTATGAAATTTAAAAACTTTTGATGACCAGGTGGTTGAAAAAAAGTTTTAATTTATATTTGGTTTTGTTGAGTCTGAATATTTTCAAATATTCATTGTCCACTGTATTAATTATTTTGTTTTTGAATATTGTTTATATTCATTGCCCACTTTTTTGTTGGCTCCTTGAGAATTTTTCTGATCTCAAATACTTCTTATACATTTAGGATAGTGGCCCTGTGTCTTTTATATTTCCTGCAAATATTTCTCCCAATGTGCCAATGGCCTTTTTATTTTTTATGACATTTTTACATACATAAGTTAAGTTTTTAAACTTAGCATATCCCATCAATTTTCCTTTTCCTTCCTCTTATACTTAAAAGTCCTTTACAAAATGGTAATTACATGAGGGGATAGAGGTGTTATTGTGGTAATCATTTCTCAATATATATGGGTACCAAATTATCATGTATTCCTTAAACTTACATATGCTATGGGGCACCTGGGGGCTCAGTCAGTTAAGTAGCCGACTCGATTTTTGCTCAGGTCATGACCTCAGGGTTGTGAGATGAGCCCCATGTCGGGCTTCATGCCGGGTGTGGAGCCTGCTTAAGATTCTCTCTTTCCCTCTGCCCCTTCCCCTCCCCGCCCCTCCCTCCACTAGCACCCACTCTCTCTCTCTCTCTCTCTAAAAACAAAAACAAAAACAAACAACAACAAAACATAACAAAAAAACCTTACATATGTTATAGGTCAATAATATCTCAATAAAGCTGGTGGAAAAAAGAAAGTAATAAAAAAAAGCCTGAGATCAATTAAATACCCAGCTATATTTTCTAGCTTTTTTTGTTTTAGGTTTTACATTTAATTTGACCCATTTGTTTCTTCCTTCTAATGGGTCACAGTGCCAGTTGCGTATTAACTAAAATGACCACCTACCAAAGGCAAACGTGAGAGCAAACTCAGGTGTTCAGTCCACCTGGGAGAGTGTATGACAGAGGGAAACTTCGGCTCCTCCCCTGCAAAGTGAGAGCTTTCCTTTCTACCCGGCAGTGTTGTTCATATAATGTTTGGTATCCAGTAAGTGACCCAAAAAGACCACCAAGATACTTCCAAATCTTTTTTTTTTTTAAGATTTTATTCATTTATTTGAGAGAGACAGAGAGATAACAAGAGAGAGCACGAGCAGGTGGGAGAGAGGGAGAAGCAGGCTCCCCGTTGAGCAAGGAGCCCGATGTGGGGCTTGAACCCAGGACCCTGAGATCATGACCTGAACCAAGGCAGATGCTCAACCGACTGAGCCACCCTCGTGCCCCAAAATAGTTATTTTTAAGCAGCATTTGGCATGTGATGCTTCCTTATTGTGGAAGAAGCTATGCTAGGTCTGCTGAAAGACTGGCTATGCAATTTGCTGATTTCCCTCTAATTCCTTCTCTACTGCTGCTGCCTTATTAGTCTTGCTTTATAACAAGTAAAAAAGTCCTCTCTCTGAACCATTTTTTTCAGAAATGTTCTTAATTGGTTTTTTTTCTTTCAGATTAACTCAATAATTTTATTAATTTCTCTCTACCCCAAATCCCGCTAGGGTCTTTGTTGTAATTTTGTTAAATCTAAAAATTAATTTGTTATTAAAAAATTAATTTGTAAAGATATGACATCTTTATAATCTTGATTTGCCCATAAGGGAAAAAAATAACAGCTAACCTTCATGAGAGCTTACCATATGCCACTGGCCAATCCAGGGTATTTTCACCTGTCAACTCATATCATCGGCACAATGGTTTTCAGAAGAAGGGGTACATTTACAAATGAGGGGGCTCAGGCACAGACTGCAAAGCAGTCCTTTAAAAAATCACTGGTTGTAATGGGCGTTAACTAAATTTATCCTAGTAATCACTTCACAATATACACATATATCAAATTGTTATGTTGCACACTGAAAAATAATACAATGTTCTATGTCAGCTATTTTCCAATTAAAACTGGGAGACAAATAAAGCAGTAGAAAAAATGTTTAAAAATGTTTAAAAATGTAAAAACTCACTAGCTAGGTTTTCTCCAGTCTGATGCTCACTGTCCACTTCCTCCACCTCTTTCCTGCTCTCTTAGCCTCACACTGTTTCCATTTCCCATTCCATTCTGAGTGTTTTCTCTACCTGCTTGGCCTCCTCATTTTACTCTTTAATATAATTGGTCATATGATGTTGTTCTGAAGCCTAAATGTAATTGATTTGAATTGTGATGCTTCACTAAGGAAACAATATAAGACCTCACTTGACCTTTGTTGAGAGCTGGGGGGTCTCGTACCCCACCCCATCCCCTAAGGGAGAGAGGTGACTTCGGATATAGACACTGAAGATGAATAGAAAGCCAGAATCTCTAAGATACGGGGAAGAGAAAAGAGGGAGCAGAAAAGAAGTTTCAGGATGAAATTCCACCTCCATGTTTAACTTCAAGAATCTGAGAATATGTTTACTTTGAAATTATTGAACACCTACTGTATGCCAGGAAGAAAATCCTGAAACCTTATCCTTCATCTCTTTTGGGTGATGTTTCTACTGGGGTTGTGCAGGTGGGAGGAGGAAAACTTCCTGGGTCCTAAATAGCCCCAGGCTGTGCTCCAGCCCCGGGAGGAGTGGGGAACTGTCTCCACTTGGCCCCTACGGAAGAAAATAGTATTCACTTTGCTGCTTATCCTAGAGCAGAAGAAGGCTTTAATTCATGATTGATCTGACAGGATGACAATTCAGTTCAATTAATGTAGATTCTTGAAACATTTCCAGGTTGATGTAACTATTCACAGCGCTCCATGGACTGGACTCTCACCCCCAAAGGGCTTCTTACAATCCAGTTTTGGCCCTGGAGACCCAGACCAGATCTCAGCCTGGCTGGGGGTACCTGAGGCCCCAGCACAGCAGAGTGTAACATGCAGGCTCTTGGCCATATGGCATCCCCTGAGCCTGCCGTTCTCTGATCTATGCCAGAATGGGCATAGGCTGGGATATTCCAGGACTTGAAGGGAGACGCAAAATGTCATAGAGCCAGTATGAGGTTAAGCTTTCATTTCACTTCTTTAGGGCATGAGTAGAAATGGAACTGAGAGGAAGCAGAAAATGCCATTATTGATTCTAATGCAGGGCAAGTTGAGGTGAGGACATAATATACAACTTTTGGGCTCTCTGAGGTATGATCTCTTTATACATATAAAACAGGTTTTAAAAATGTCCAAAAATGAGGGAGCTGCTGTAGTTATAGATTTCACCCCCTTGGTTTCACATAAGCCTATTTTCTCCATACTTTAAGGAGAGAAATATCTAGAATCTGGCTGATCAGTGTTTTGTTTGTTTGTTTGTTTGTTTGTTTGTTTTGAGGGAGAGCTTGGTTGGATGGTCGGATGGGATGCCCACAGGAATAAGTCATTGCTTCGGGATTTATGCTATGATCAAATATATACATATTCCTCCCTGTGTTGCTATTTGGACTCCACAAGGCTGAATGGCAGTTTGGCTCGATTAATTTTAGAGGCTGCCTATTATGTAAGGGCTAAGTAAGCTTCCCAGAGAGAGCCACACCTCCCAATCAGCATCCTGACAGGCATATTGGGAGGAAGAGGGGAAAAGTGGTGTAGGGGCCCAGAGGCTGCCAGATGGTGGGGGCAGAAGGAGGCAATGCCTCGAAGGCCAAGTTAAAGGAAGAGCTTAGAGAGAAATTCCCATCTGTGGGGAGTGGGAGAGTAGAAGCACGGAGGGATAATAAAAGAAGAGAGCTTACAGAAGAATATCAGAAAACAGGAGGTCATTTTCAATCTGGACCTCCCACCTAAAGGACTAAGAAAGAAATCATAAACAGGAGAACGCACATCAAGAAAATGTGCATTTGTTTCATTCACAAATGAAGGGTGACTCTCCTCAGAGAGTTCACTTAGTGGCCCTGAGAAGGGTACTTTTTAAGTATTGAAATCGTGCGCATTTGCCAGCATTCACAAGTTGCTGTGGGATATTGACAACTTGTTTAAACATGGTTCGTTTTTGCTATTAAAGCCTCTGATGCATTTTCATGAAACCCATTTGATAAAACACAAAGACATGTCACTTTTAATGAAAGAAAAATACTAGTGAATTTCATGGCCATGTTCTTTCTTTATAATGGAATCTGAGGTATAAATGCAATATTTAACACATCTGAAATTTAGAATGCTCTTTTTAATTACACGCATGCACGTCACTCCATGTGCATTATTCACTTTGCTAATTTTGACCAAAGAATGAATTACCATTTGAACTAAACTCTTAATGAATGAATATAAAATTAAGCTCTTCTTCCTAGGATGAAAATGGGTTACAAATAAGACGTAAGCATGAGGCTCCATTTAGGTTTCATTAACCAAATGCCTCTAACAGGAAGATAAGCAAAGAACAATATTCAAGTCTTCTGACGCATAGAGCAAAGCAATATTAATTTCAAAGGGGAGGGGATGAAAAGGAAATGGAAACAAGCAAAGAGTTCTGGTTCTAGACAGAGGAAGGGGTTTGTATGTATGTAGCGTGGACAGACACAAATGCCTAAATGAAAGTACACAGTGCAAGAAACACTTATCGGCACAAATACACTTGCTTGGATTCCACAGTGGAGCGGAGAACCCTTGGTCAATGTTGAGAGACCGCGCCACCTTCTGGTTGCCATGTGCGTGACAGGCACTCATATTGTTTACAGACTAGCATTTCCGTTTTATGCAAAACTTATATTGAAGGGAGGCAGCAGATACGTTACTTGCGCTGTGCACTGTGTCCCCTGGGAACTGTATTGGAATGAGAACACGATCCATAAGTGTACTCCAGTGACTGCTCTGCTTGAAAATCTGAGTTTGCTTTTTAAGCTTGATCAACTGTAATGGTATATGATGGGCCCGACGTGCGCGCAGGCGGTCCTGCAATCCTGCGAGCAGGAGGCGTCGGCTGCCGGGCTTTTCCCTGGTTGCCACTTTCTGAACTTCCTAGAGTCGCAGAAGTGGAGCCCCAGCAAACGAGGCAAGGCCTCTGCTGGTCAGGGAAAGCAGGTGGGGGACATGCCGTCGTGCCTGCAAAGCTGCAAAACGACAAGTAAACGTGTAAGCTAATTTCTGGACAACTGCTCACACACAACTCTGGCCAGAGGATGATTTGGGGAATTACGTCCTGCTGGAATTCCTTTGCAGTTTCAGTGGGATCGACTCTGGTGTCATGGCCAGAGAAGTGAGCCAGGTAATGACACAGCTTTGCCACCCCACCAGGGCATCCTGGCAGGAGGACTTTCGGAGGACCCAGGACCACCCCTTTTTAGGGGTATGTCTGCTAGAGTTGCGTATGAAGCTCTAGTGTTGGAAAAGATGGTCACAAAGGAAACGTATCGTTTTCCCCATGTGCTTTGATTAAGGGGTTTATATGTCTCTGTCAAAATTAGCCCTAAAAACCTTAATGCTTAAGGTTAAATGCTTAAATGCTAGGAACCTTGTGAATGCCTCTATGGAGGCAAATATATTTATGTAGACAAAGGAAGCCTTGTTGAATAATTGTTCTTTACATTTTATCAACGCAGACTTCCAAGATTTCTTAGGCAGGCAAGCCTACGCCACAACCGCGTCCCCGTCCTCTTCGGTCGGCTGCTCACCACTCTGCTCCCCCCACACACGCTCTTAGCCCCAAGGATAAAGCAGAAAGGTAGTAAGATGGGGCGCCTGGGTGGCTCAGTCGTTAAGCATCTGCCTTAGGCTCAGGTCATGATCTCAGGGTGCTGGGATCGAGCCCCGCATCGGGCTCCCCCCTCTGCGGGAAGCCTGCTTCTCCCTCTCCCACTCCCCCTGCTTGTGTTCCCTCTCTCGCTGTGTCTCTCTCTGTCAAATAAATAAATAAAACCTTAAAAAAAAAAGGTAATAATACTTTTATCCACAGAAAATAGAGTTTTACTATAAGGATCGGATGACTTCTTCAACTTTCTATTTCATGTTACCTAGGTTGACAGAAACTGTAATGTTTTTGTAAATTGAACTATTTTTGAATCCACAAATAAAATGATCAAGAAAGGAGTAGTTAGAAAAAAAGAAAATGCAGGTTTAATTTAAAAAACTAAATTTAGCTGTTGTCGTGGTAACTCATGGTCCTAAATTAATATTGGAATTTGCTCTGTCTAAAATTTGATTATAAAGAATACAATCTTCTAAGATAGGTTTTTAAAGAGTACTCCAACAAAAAGAACAGTGGGGTTAACGTGTGAGATTCAATAGATGATGCAAACAGAGCTGCTTGAAAACAGATCAAAAACCTGTGAAACTCAGCAGCCAGCTTGAGGGGCTCCCACCAGCCCAATCTGGGACCATTTGAGAATCAAAATAAATACCGAGAGTGAAAGTCTGCAAACTACTGAATAGAATAAAAACTCCATGAGTTCATGGTAGACATAAAACATAAACAAATGGCTGAGAAGGAAAAGTTCTTCCTTACAGTAGAAAGACAACTAGAAAAGGTGAAAGAAGTCATGAAATGAGAAGCCCACTGTTTGGCAACCAGCATCATAATAACCGATTCAGAGAAGGGTCATTGTGGACGCTACAAGGGGCGGGTGGAAAGTATGAGGATGATTATTTCTTTTCTTTTTTTTTTTTTTAAAGATTTTATTTATCTGACAGAGAGAGACACAGCGAGAGAGGGAACACAAGTAGGGGGAGTGGGAGAGGGAGAAGCAGGCTTCCCGCAGAGCAAAGAGCCTGACATGGGGATCGATCCCAGGACCCCGGGACCATGACCTGAGCCGAAGGCAGCGGCTTAACCAACTGAGCCACCGAGGCGCCCCGAGGATGATTATTTCTATCATCTCATGGTATCTCTCTATAGAATTCATTAGAAAGGATGAAATGGGAACTTGAAAGTGAAGGAATCAAGTACCCCTCCCCTTAGCTGAGTGATCAAAGTTAACATCACCTGCAAATGCACAATCTAGTCTGTGCTTCCTGATATGAAGCCCCAAGGAGAATTTAGCACCTCTTCTGTGATATTTCTGCCAAAGCTCAAAACCTGAATCTCAACTCATGATGAAGCATCAAGTCAACCCAAAATGGGGGACATTCTATCTGATAATTGGCTTGCACTCTTAACAAAACGTCAGTGCCACGAAATACAAAGGAAGACTCAAATGCCATCCCAGGTTAAAGAAGACTCGAGGCGCGATGGCTTGAATGAAGCACATGGCTTTGGATTTTCTTTCTTAACAGAAGGCGTTGAGTCAATTGGCAAATTGGACTAAACATCTATAGGTCAGCTAATAGTATTGTCTCAGTATTAGTCTCCTGATCTTGTTAATTGTACTGTGGTTACCGAAGACAATTTCTTGTCTCTAGGAAACACACATTGAAATATTTAGAGGTAAAGGGGCTTCATCTCTGCAATTTCTCTTAAATTATTCAGTTAAAAAAGTGGTAAATGCTAATTTCTAGGCAACTGCGTATATGAGAAGTCTTTGTATTCTTCTTGGCAATCTTTCTACAAGTCTGACATTTTCAGTGGAAACAAATATTTTAATCAGTAAAATTTTGATAAAACTGCCATTTCTTGGGGCACCTGGGTGGCTCATTTGGTTAAGTGTCTGCCTTCAGTTCAGGTCATGGTCTCAGGGTCCTGGGATTGAGCTCCCTGCTCAGTGGGAAGTCTGCTTCTCCCCCTCCCTCTGCTGCTCCCCCTGCTCATTTTTTCTCTCTCTTTGTCTCTCTCTGTCTCCAATGAATAAATGAAAAAATCTTAAAAAAAAAAAAAACCTGCCATTTCTTTCAGCTCACATAGTGCCAAATAACAAGTAATTCTAATTCTTCTTAACCAAAAAAGCAAGTTGAGTCTCAAGTACACTCAACTTCACGTGCTGAGGCTGGGATTTGGAAAGCCCATCTTTTTGGAGTCCCCTCTTTACACACCCTATCTGAGCTTCATCCTTGCCCTTCTCTTCTTGCTGGCCCTTTGTTCCTTCTTTCATTTACAGAACTTTTAGGGTGCAGCCTGACCCTGTGAACTGCTGGATAGTCAGAGATGAGCCAGACTCAGCTTCCAGTCTATGGTGCACACAGAGAATTCGAGTGGAGTATGTTTCAAAGTACCACCATCGTGGAAAAATGAAGGGAGAAAATGGCACCATGGACAACTTCAAGGAGGAGTCTTGACGTGGGAACAGAAGCATACCTACAGTCCTGAGTCAGAGGGAGATGGAAGACATACAGGGGTGCAGCTGTAGGGGGGGGTCTTTCTTGGACCCCTGACTGTGGGACACCCGCTCAGTGGCGACAGTTGTTACTGCCCACCAGGCAGGGGCTGGGGCAGACCCGGTCGGCCCCACTATAGCATTTGAATTCCGTCTTGGTGATGGAAGCCACCAAAAGATGATGCTTCGATTTCTGTATTAGAAGGACCCTTGCTGCTCAGCCTCCCTTTGTAGTTCTTTTGTAGGTTGATTGTTTCCTCACTGAATGACTGTTTTAAGTCAGTTGCTGTGCTGGTTTGAGGCACACAGGACCAAGGAAAAGTATGGTTTCTGCTCTAACAGAGTGTCCCCATTCTGCAGTCCCTGTGGCTTTTTTTGTTTTGTTTTCTAACATTTCAATGTGAGCCATGTTTAAAGACAACAGTAAGTTGTAGTTGGTCTGCCCTGTATTTATTTGTGCTTCTTAACCTCTCCCTGGAAATCCTAAGCCTGCTGTCCTTATTAAGCGAGCAGAAGAAAGTACTGGAACTACACTGCGGTGTGATGGAAGGCAAACTTTGCCTTCCCCTAGCCAAAGTAGCTGGCTTAAACTATACTCAAAGCTTTATGCCCAATTCTAGCAGGTAATATTAAAATTATAGGATTCCCTGAAACTCATCTTTTTAATCCATTTACTTAACAATATTCCTGTCATCTTAACATTTATAAGATAAAATAATTGTATCATTTGTATAATTCTGAAATGTAGTTAGCCATTATTTTCAATTATTTTTTTCACAATATAGTATGATCATTTATATTTCATGCTTAGTATACTAATTAGGTTAATAGCCTCTAGTTCTAAGTACTGTAGTATTTTATTTCATGGTGTTTGAAAGCTATCTTGTATGGAATATAATTTTCCCTGTATAAATTCACATATTATCATTATTTTTTGAGGTATATTTTTATTGTAAGAGTCAGCAAGGGGAAAATACTCGAGGTAGTTTAGATTTTCTCAAAGAACATAATATGTCATTCAACCAAAGCACCTACTGTGTATATAACATCTGGTTAGGAGCTCTCAGAGGACACTGAAGAAGAAGTGGACAGGGAGGGTGAGAAGAGAGGGGGCTTCTCTAGACAAAGTTATTTGGTAATTAAAGAAATAACATGGGTTTCTCTGATACGTACTTCCATAACCTTTACAGGCAAAATTTGAATTTGAATCCTCAAGCTGCTACTTTCCAGCTACACAAATTCAGGCAACGTAACCACGCTAAGGCTCAGCTTCCTTGACGTAAAATGCAGATAATAATGACACGTCGGTGCCTCTTTCTCTTCTTCCATTCACAATTAGACTCCAACACACGCCCCACCTTAAGGGGTAAGTGGTCCTCCTCCATCCACGTTGCAACGCATGCTGTTTTCAGTTCTTGGAGATTATAGCTCGGAATCATGCCAAATCCATTCCAAGCTTCAGCTTCTTCAGGAAAGACAGACTAAGGAGTGGAAAAGCAAGTGCATGGATTGATTTGAAGTTTAGGGGTATTCATGGATCTTGTAATGAACTAAATAAAGTAAATAATGATTTGGGGGGTTATTTTTTTAAGATGTTATTTTTAAGTAATTTCTATACCCAATGTGGGGCTCAAACTTAAAACCGCAAGATCAAGAGTCACACACTGTGCCAGCTGAGCTCCCTGGGCACCCCTGACTTGGGGTTTTTAATAATTAGAACTTTGAGCTACTATAGGCTTCCCTTTTCTTGTTCTATTTCCCATAGATTTCATCCAATTGGTTACCTTTTTAAACTGACATTGATAATTTTCGCTCATTTATTCTTTTTTTTTTTTAATTTTTTTATTGTTATGTTAATCCCCATACATTACATCATTAGTTTTAGATATAGTGTTCCATGATTCATCGTTTGTGCATAACACCCAGTGCTCCATGCAGAACGTGCCCTCCTCAATACCCATCACCAGGCTAACCCATCCTCCCACCCCCCTCCCCTCTAGAACCCTCAGTTGGTTTTTCAGTCGCTCATTTATTCTTTACATTTCCACTGCTACTACTTTTTCTCAGGCCCCACTGCCTTTCTTCCTTCCTTCCCGGACTGTTGGCAAAAGTGTTCTCCTCTGTGGCTGGCTTCCCCCTCTCCGGTCCATCCTGCGCATGGTGGCCCAAACTATTCTGCTTAAGACATCATCTGTCTTGTGCTCTGAAGTGCCTGTCATTTCAGTTGCTCTGAAATGAAATCTGAAACCAGTTTACCCTTCATGGTCCTTATACTTCAGCAAAAACAAACAGCTGCTCAGTTGTCCTTGTATCAGGTATGATTTCATCCATTCCGTGCCCTCCACCTGCTAAAATCTTCTCTCTCACTCTCCCACCCAATCCAACTCAGCTTGGACAAATCCAGCTTCCCTCAAGTCTAAACTCAAATACTACCTCCTCCCCGACGTCTTTATAATTGTCCCTAATTGATAATACTCTTAACCCTTTTAATTCTCATACACTTCATTTTGAAGAATCTGCTCTCGAATAAAATCTATTAAAATCCCAACACACTGCACCTCTCTTGGGAAACTGTCACTTCTTCGTCTGCAAATGGTGTCTCAGTGCAGGTGAAATCACCACGGTACGAGCGCTCCCTGTAGGTCTCAATCCGTTCTGTGTTTTCCAAGTATTTAGCATAATGTCTTCATAGTAACATTCATTCAATTAGTAAATGACTTTTAATCAGACTATTTATTCATTTATTTATTCAACAAATATTTATGGAACACCTACTAGGTATGAAGCGTTGACCTAAATACGGGATACACTGATAAACCAAACGGACCCAAATCCGTGTCCACAAGGAGCTTGAACTTTAGTGTATGAGAAGGATGAGGGAGGGGACAGACAGTAGATCATAAAATAAGTGAGAAACATATATAGCATTTTAGAAAGTAACAAGCGCTACAAAAAGGAAGTTAGAGGTGTTTAAGGGGTCCGGGAAGTGCTAGGTGGGTGGTGGTGAGGACTGTGACTTAAATAGGCTTGCCAGGGGCTCCTGGGTGGCTCAGCTGGTTGAGCGTCTGCCTTTGGCTCGTCATGATCCCAGGGTCCTGGGATCAAGCCCTGCATCAGGCTACCCGCTCAGCGGGAAGTCTGCTTCTCCCTCTCCCTCTACCCCTCCCCCCGCTGCTTGTGTTCTCTCTGTTTCTCTGTCAAATAAATAAAATCTTTAAAAAATTTTAAATAAATAAATAATAAATAGGCCTGTCACAGTAAGCTCAGTGAGAAAACTGAGCTCAAGCTGGAAGGAGAGAAGCCAGTGAGTCTTTCAGACAGTTGATGGGAAAAGCATTCCAGCAGAGAGAACAGCCTGTGGAAGATCCTAAGGGGGAGCATATCTGGCATGTTTCTAGCACAACAGGGCGGGGCCACTGGAAGAGCTGCAAGAAGGGGACAGGAGCAGGGGCAGAGATCAGAGAGGGAGTGTGGGCAGGGAAGGTAGCTCACACAAGGACTTTGGCTTTTCCCCTGAGAGAACTCTGAAGCTACTGAAGGGCTTTGAGCTGGAGTGGTGCAATCTAGTCCTGCCTTTATCATCTTTTACTCTCATTTACCTTTCACCTTTTGTGGATAAAGATGTTGACCTAAGAAAGATGCATCTAACAGTCCAACTACAAGCGTGGAGACAACAGAGCTGAAAAGGTGGCAGAAATGGGTCACACTGAACTAACTGCAACTCTGGCTTCTTGTGGCCGTCCATCCATCGACTGTTCTTTTCCTTTTAGTCCACATACACTAACCAGAACTTCTAGTCTTTCTGAAATTTTACTTAAGATTTCAGGTATTCTAGCAATAGCTTTCAGGTAGCTTCGTCAATGCATAAAGTAACAGTAATGGTTAGTTACTAAGTATTCTGTATAAAACAGTATTCTATACTAAAATTGTCAAATTAGCCATTGGTTTTAAGTCTAGTTTTGGAAACATCATTTTCATGTTGCTTTACTAGCAAATAGGGAAGATTTAAATTTAAAGTGGGCCTACTGTCTTGTTCTCCCACTGCATCTTCTTGTGTGAGTCCTAATGAGCTGTGGATTGACTAAAAATTTGTCATCTGCAGGAGAGAGTTGGAAAGGGGTGACAGCGCCTCATACACTGGGGCCAGGGGGGCAGATATGGGGGCAAGACTCACTCTGTCCATCCCTTGCCACAGGTCACAAGTCACTCCCAAGGCAGTGAGGGAAGAATCCTGTTGAGTCCTCCCCATGAAGAACCCCAAGTACCTGGCATCTTGCTCATCTCAGTTCCGTGCTTCTGTCACCTTGCTGGAGTGCGTTACTCTACTGTATTGTGGATGAGACGGTGGGAGCTGACTCGGGACCGGCGCCACCTTTCCCATTCTGGCTGACATGCTCCTGGTCACTCTCCACTTAGGGATGCGGGCCCCTAAATTAGGGAAGAAAGGTCCAACCTCCATACAGAGTTTACTCAATCACAGGGAAGAAACTGGTTGCAGAGGTCCAGGCCTAGAGTCAGACCGTAGGCATCTGAATACCTTGGACCCTCCGCCCTTCTCCTTCCTTGCTATGTGACCTTGGGCACGTCACCCAGCCTCCCTGAGCTTCGCTCCTATATTTGCCTGTTGGGGTCGACAAAACTTATTTTGTAATATTGTTGTTAGAGTTTTAGTAATAATCTCTTATTGAGGACTTGGCACATGGTAGCTCTTCAATAAATGCCAGTTCATAATCTCAAATGATTCTAATGTGATATCAAATATAATTCTTCCTAGTCATGCATTTCAGCAATTTGCCTTTAATACATACAACAGATTAGTGACTTTTCCCCGATTTTAAATGTGAGTGACACTATTGAGTCCACAGATATTTTAGAAAACTTGATTTTCAAGGTAATTCTTCTACTGGGCTGGTAACAGTGAAGTGGAAATTGCTGTTTGGGTAGCTGTAAAGAATATTCCCAAAGGGAGTATTGTGAAATATCAAAATGGGCAGAAAGAATTGGTGAGTGAATCTTAAAGTTCTTTTTTTCCCCCAAAGATTTTCAAAGAGAGATACATTTTGCACACTGAGGGTTTTAGTCCTGTCGTGTACAGATATTTTGGGAGATCTGTTATATGCCAGGCTCTGAGAATAACAAAAAGCTGTACTTCAGCTCCTAGCCTGGAAAAGTTTTCAGTCTGGTAGATAAAACACTGTATGTTGTATTATATTACAATGTGATGAGTTCCAGCAGAGTGAGCCATACCTGGGGGCAGAAGGATGATTTTGATGATCTCTTGCTGTCTATTCCAGCTGAATGGTTTGGTGATGAGAAATAAGGCACCCGGATATTGTGATTTGGGGAGGCCATTTCCTACCAAGACAGCACTGGGTGTTGTGTGTTAATGGGGGCAGGGTATTTAGGATAAAATCATCGTTAGGCACTTCCATTTTTGCAAGTGATTAGTGGCATTAGCATTTCCCATTTTTGAGGGACTGTTAACTCCTTAGTGGTTATGAAAAATATCTCTTCTCCGTAGGCTACTTTTTATTCTACTATTGAAATCATGACCATTGATTCCCATCTGTGTCCACAAAACGAACACAGGCAGGTAACCTAGAAAAGTGACTCTCGGGTATTTGCATGTCGTCCCTGCTGGACAAAGGGGTTGGGGCTGCCGTGTAGACTGACTCTAAGGGACTTAAAACGAAAGGGGGTTTGGGGGAACCCACCACCAAAGGAGGCTCTGATGGAGGGACGGGCCTCTCGCGTCCCACCAAAACGGGAGCGGTTCTCAAGCTGTTTAACTTGTGATTATTTTCTCCAGTTGCCTTTTCTTTGAAAACTAATTGTAGATGTGAAATGGCCATGTTTAAATAATTCATAAAAAAAAAATAAATCCAGAGGAAAGTGGCAAAGGTGCAGAGAAACCTGGCGAAGTACAAAGAAGGGGTCGAGCCCGGTGCGGTTTTCCAAGAGGCTCCCCTCACTCTAGAGTCCTTAATTAGGCCTGCCTGCCTGTTTGGCCCTGGGTTGGTTTTGTTCTTTCAAGAGAGCTGTTGACCTAATCCTACATGAGAATGCACCGAGCAGTAGCTTCTCACAGTTCACGAAAACATTTGTAAATGCTGTTATTTGGGCACGGGGAAAAAAATAATCGGTACCTTCTGACTGAGGGAAACTCATACATTTATAATTGTATTTTTTATTGTTGAGAAACAACCTTTTAGCTCTACCAATTATGCAAACCAGTTAGACAACATTGTTTAATGTAGGCAACTAAATGCCCAGAAGATCCTTAACTAGAAAAACAAGAGCTTCTGCAAGTTTTAGAGATTCTTCCAACCAGACAATTAATTGAACTAACTCGACGGTGACTTTGTGAGGTTTATAGCTCCTGGAACTATTGCTCTGCTTACAGAAGCGTTTTAAATGTTACATCCTTGAAACTTCTAGATCAATTAGTTTGTGATAGAAGGCAATCTCGAGGTCTAAAATTACTTTTTTATGCTGATATATCATTTTCAGTAATAAGCTTTTTCTTTTCTTTTTTTTCTTTCTTTTTTCTTTTTCTTTTCTTTTTTTTCTTTTTTTTTTTTTTTTTTTTTTTTTGGTAGAACTAATTAGTAACTCCTGCCCTGGAGAAGCTGCTGCGTATTGGTTAGACTTCCACCCCCAAGCTTTGAGAGAACTTCTACCATGTTCCTAATAGCCCCTCCTCAAATGTGGGTGGGTAGCTAGAATAGAAGGGGGAAAAAGTGGCTTAACAGTGCTAGAAGGAAATGAGTTAGGTTTCTCTATTCTGTTACACCTGCGACACGTGGCAAGGTTTTAGAACCGGTGCTGTTCAAATACCCATTGCTTCAACTATTCTCTATGCCCATTTTAGTTTCTCTTTTAAAAGTACCCTGGTGTTTCCTCTGCCACATAATACCAAATATGCTTCTTGCCCGATGCTTTGTGATTGAGAAAGTGGTCTTCAAAGTTGACATTCAAAAATATCCATCTGGCTCCTTAAATACTACCATGTCTCTTTTGTTTTCCCAAGTCTCAGCCGAGGAGATGCTTGTCACTTAATTGCTGCTGAGGATCACAGATGATGGTTTATAGGTTTAGGCAAATTGTGGGCAGCACTTTGTTAACCAACGGAAGAGCACGCTGGTACTGGATAATTATCCTATGGAGCTCAATTTGCCCTTAACGGCACCTGCCTGACCAGCATCAGGGAGCCTGTTTCAACACAAAAGCTCCTTCTTGTTAATTAACCTGCGTGCACTTGTTACAAATGAAACCTATTTGTTTCCAGTTAATACATTTGCTGCTACTTTAAACATTCATTTATTATTATGCTTGTTAAGTGAAAGGTGGAGAAGAATGGTTTGGATGACTTCATCAGTATGCACTGAGCTTTAAGAGATGAGCAAATCGACTAAACATAACTGTCAGTTATGTTGTTATGTGTTCAGTGGGCCCCCAAATCTGCTTGAGAAAGAAGAGGTGTTCTCAACCATGAAAACAAGATAGGGGCGATTGAGAAGTCAGGCATCCACGATAGTAATCAGTGAATTTTCATTAGAGGAGAATTTTCCTAAATTTAAATGCAATTCGTGCAAAGCTTGGTTCCATTTCTCCATCTACATCATGACTATTTTGTGTCTGGCTGGATAAAAAACTGGATGCATGCAAACAGATATGTCTTGATTTTCCCTTCAGTTGGCTTCAACCAAATGAAATGATGAGCCAAAATTAAGAGGAATTTGCTTAGTTGCTTTTAAGCAAAAGTAATTTGAGAATCATAAGGAAATTCAGATGCATACCATAATATGTCAGAAGTATGGTAATTGAAAAAGCAATAGAAACAAACATGCATTCATCTAGCAGTTTTACATAAAATCTAGAATAAAATAGTGATTCTTGGGAAGGCTGTCAAAATTATCACTTAAAATTTTGGTGATCTATAATCGATTTTAGTTATTTGTTATTGTTCTCCAAAACTCATGTTGGAAAATTTCCTAAAACACATTTTTCTCAAAGTAAGAATAACCTACCTTACAAATCATTTAAAGAGGTGAAAAAATAATATTCTATGCCAATGTAAGGAAGGACTTTTAATTTTTATTTGGATGAAATATTGGAGTGCCATGCCTTTAAAATTTGCCCCTCAAAATATTTTCTTTCTGTTTTTGTTGCATCAAAAATCATGGTTATGTGACTTCAGTTAGGTTCTCTTAACTGCATACGGAGTTCAAAGAACATTTGAATATTGATGGAAGAACATTCCCACAGCCACCAATCAATTACTTTGATTCTTCTGTTTTAAAATTGGTCCAATAATGCATTTTAGAATAGGTCAATACCTACTGCTATATAGAGTAATATGTCTAATTTGTTTCTATTCATCATGATCATGTAGTTAAGAACAATATGCTTAAAATCCCCAGTTGTCACTGGGAAGAATGATATGTAAAATTGACAAAAGAATTTATAAAATTGCTGTACGGGTATAATGTTTTGAAGAAATGGAAACACATCCCTGCATCCTCTTTTTCCCACGGACACGCAATACTCTGGATATATTGTTCATTTGCATTAACTTGATGGGCAGCACACCTGAACACCCACATTCTCTGCCTACCAACTCCAAAGAGACCATTTCTCTCTGCCCGGAAGGAATGCTTTCTTGCTGCCCCCTGCAGCATCCTTCAGAAAAATTAGAGAAGAAATGCCTTTGATTCACATCTTACCAAATCACTTTTCTTCTCAATAGGAATTCCTCATTAGCAGCACAGGCAAATACTTATGAGTACCTACCCATGGCAAGTGCTGTGGAGATGGTACCAGGACTATAATAACATCCACTACCATGATACTGTATTATAAGTTCGGCTATCACCAATTCGGGATGGTTATCAGGGGACAAGAAGAAGGGGAAACATGGAAGTTCATCCTCTGGCTAACGTCCTCTGGGTACCTCACCCATTAAGAGAATATAAATTCATTATGTAACATATGAAACAAAAAATACTGACCTGGGACTCAGGAAACCTCTCTTTGTGATGCCTCTTCCAGGCATCCGTGTGCCTGAGTTTATTCATCAATTCCTTCTTACGTAGCACAACTGGAGAAACAAGGAGAAAACCCCAACAGGCTGTTTTCCTTTGCAGGACTGGTATATGTTGAAATCACAGGGGGGATGCTTAACTCCTAGAACACTAGGGCTGTGTTTAGTGTGCTATAATCAATATGAAATACCACATCATTCTATCATTAAGTGGGTATTTGGAAAAAGTCGTTACATCCTTAGGCATTGCTATAGTGCTAGGAAAGAACTTAAAAACTCATAGTGATCACTTACCTGAAGTCTTATATCATCTATTGTCTTTATCATTCTGATTAACCACACGTATACTGCTCTGAACTACTATGCACAACTACATTTATCTACTTACATCATAAATATTGCAAATATATGTTACTTATGCACATGTCTGGTTAGTCATCAGTAGAAAGAAACTATATGGATCCAGTGCTCACTATAAACCAAGATGTCATTGTCTACTATTTATAAGACGATTATAACACTTAAGTCCTCACGCCTTTGATTAATATTCTTGTTACTGATTTAAGCCTAGTCGAGTATTCACAATCATTAGGCTCTTTTGGGTAGATACCCATAGCTTCTAATAGAAGTAGGTGAGGTCTAAAATTCTTTCCACCCTCAAAACTTTGCTACCTAATGGTGTGTTACAATAAAAGCAATTGTGAGACATAATTCTGCGACACATGTATCTATCAGTAAGCAGGGACAAGACAAAGACACATAATCTGCTCTGTAAAAACATTATTTTATAACTTATTATGTAGATAAATGTGTGCTTACCAATTTAAGCCATACACATTGTGCCTTTTACCCAGTGGAGTGGACAGAATGTGTTACAGGATTCAGGTGGAAGATGAAGGAGAGTTCACCATGAATGGCCGTGGAGAAATGCAACACAAAAGAAGACAAACTTGACCAGACTCCTCAGAAAAGGAAGGTCTTAGATGAATGGAGTGGGGCCAAGGACGTCCTAAACAGGAAAGAACCACCAAAAGTTCAAAGGTGGAAACCCTGCGGTCAGGCTCACATATTTATGGGATCACACTTTTCCTAAATCCAGCTGTCAAAGTTGGAACAACATTTTGAACAAGAGGAACATTACCATCAAATTATAGGTATCTTAGCAGCCATACCACCAGAATTAATCTATTCTAATAGGCCACTCAGGCATAAAGATTGTGGATTTTCTATTTTTTATAGGCAACTTGACTTTCAGTTAGAATATTTTATAACCTATTCCCTAAAATATGAAGGGCTGTGAAAACACTACCTGTAATCCCGTTCGCTGTGCAGTGTGTTATTACTGCTAACAGTGCCAAGAGAATAACGGTCTTTCCTATGTTCATTCATTCATTCATTCATTCATCCATTCATTCAGCCATCTGGATTAAGCACCCACCATGTATCCAGCCCTGTGCTAAGTTGTAAGCAGTTTCAGTGAGTTGAGAGAAATGTTGCTTAGTATTCTTTACCATCTAGTGACTATGATAACATTAGTTGACTAAGGCAACTGTCCAAAGCTATGATCAGGGAGTGATGGGTGATGGTGGTGGGAAGGAGGAGACAGCAGAGAGCATTAACTGACTGAAGCACTAACCCCTACTGAAACCATCACCTGCGAAAATTCTTAGCTGTTTTCCCATTGGTAATCTGGAAGGCTAAGGTTACTTTTAGGAATGACTAGAGTCCAGCCTTGTTTGGACAATTTCCAAAAAGCAGGCTTACCTAGGACTCTCAAATTGATTTTAAATGGGGTTCTGGGGCGCCTGGGTGGCTCAGTTGGTTGGGGGTCTGACTTTGGCTCAGGTCATGATCTTGGGGTCCTGGGATCGAGCCCCACATTGAGCTCCATGCTCAGCAGGGAATCTATTTCCCCTTTCCCTCCCCCCTCTGCCACTTTCCCCTCTCGTGCTCTCTCTGTCTCTCTCTCAAATAAATAAAATTCTTTTAAAAAAATAAAATATAATATAATAAAATGGGGTTCCAGTGTACAAAGTAGGAGGCCAAATGGTAACTCCATCTGTACACATTATTTGCTCTCATTTTCCACAGGCATCCAGAGAATTGACAAGAATTGCCAGTTGTTTTCCTGTCGGCACCATAAGGAGGTTGAGCTTCCAGGCTTCGAGTTACTTTGCCAGGGCAACCCTATGCCCAGATTTGCCTGGGACAGTCCAGGTTGTGTCAGTTCTCCAAGTGCGTAATTATTAATAGCACCTAATTTCCTTCTTTAAAATGTCCCATCAACACAATAAATCATGTGGTCAATTAATACTAGCTGACTTCAGCCTTGAATAATAGGGCTCTAAATCCACCAACAATTTGGGAAAGAAGACTTCTGATAGGTTAAAATCCTTCCAACCAAGGAAAACCGCTAGAGGGTTTTCCTGAGCTAGTTACATGATACTAAAAAAGTTTGGTCAATACAACCAGACAGCTGATAAGTCAGGGACAAAATCACTGTGGCCTGGGGGTCCAGGACACGGAGTCGAGCCAGGCAGCCAGATTCACAGCCCAGTTCTGCCACTTGCTGCCTATATGACCTTATCCTCACTCAGTTTCCCCACTGCAGAGCAGGGAGGCTAAGAGTATCTATCTCACAGGATTGCAATGAGGATTATATTAATTAATATATGTAGAGTGCCTAAAACAGTGCCTGGCACACTGTTGGTCACGTAGTAAGGGTTTGCTCTCATACTGTGTCATCCAAAAAGGTAGGCATGGGAGTGCAGATACCTCTTCAAGATGCTGATTTCATTTCCTTTGGCTATGCCCAGAATATGGCATTACTGGATCATAAGGTAGTTCCATTTTCAATTTTTTGAGGAAGCCCCCACACTGTGTGGCACAATGGTTGCGTCAATTTACCTTCCCATCAACAACACACATGGGTTCCCTTTTCTCCACATCCTCACCAACATTTATTATTGTTTCTTTTGTTTTCCACACCGTATTATCTTTCATTAAGTATAAAGACTTCCAGTCAGGTCACCTAGAGACCACTTTACCCACTGCTCTGTTTGGCCGCCAGTCTCTTGTCTCTCTCCTCCACAATGGTGAGGCAGATACAATTTCCACAGGGAAGAGCACTCCATGGTTTGTGGCCTCTGCCAATTACAAAAACGCTGGATGCCGTTGGCATCTATTGTGTGAACCATATCAAAAGAACCAGTGTGTGCGTGTCTCTCTGTCGGTAATCAGACCAGTTCTTCCCAGGTTCACACCTCTGGTCACCATACACAGATTACCTGTGTCAAACTTGATGAAATCAGTCATCTTTCTAGCCGCCAAATCAATCTGACTGGTGTCAATGACCTTGATGAAGGGATCAGGATAGCAGATGGTGTGAGCATCATGGGTCACCAGGTGAGGGATTCCTTTTGTCCCCACAGAAGTCTTTCTCACTCTGCACAAGTTATACTTGCCTCCTCAGGTGTAATCTAGTGGACAGCAAAGCAACCCTTGGTGTCACAGATCAGACAGAAATTCTCCCTGGTCTTGCCAATGCTGATGACATCCATCAAACCAGCAGAGTAGGTTAAATCAGTTCAGACCTCGCCATCAATCTTAATAAAATGCTGCACACAGATATTCTTGACTTCATCTCCTTAAGTCTTTTCTTTAGGGAAATGATGATAGGGAGACATCCTCTCAGTTTAGGGGGGCCAGTAGATGGACAAGGGGCAAACACACCAGCAGCCAATGCTTTGGAGCCGCTACACACATAGATGCTCCTTGGGACCCGGACCCATAGCTGCGCTATGTTGGGGTCCTAGGATCGAGCCCCACTGTTATCCTTTGTCTTTTGCTTATAGCCATTCTAACAGGTGTGAGGTACATTTCCCTGATTAGCAATGTTGAGCACCTTTTCAAATATTGGTCATTTATGTCTTCTTTTGAGAAATGTCTATTCAGGTCCTTTGCCCATTTTCCAATGAGGTTACTTGGTTTTTTTGCTATTGAGGTTGTACATTCCCTGCAGCATTATTCAAAATAGCCAAGATACGGAAACAACTGAAATGCCCATTGACAGATGAACAGATAAAGAAAATGTGGTCTGTACATACAATGGAATATTATTTAGCCTTAAAAATTCAGGAAGTCCTGTCATTTGCCACAACAAATGGAGGACATCCTGCTAAGTGAAATAAGCCAGATGCAGGAAGACAAATACCACATGATCTTACTCACATGTGGAATATGAAGTAGTCAAAGTCATAGAAGCAGAGAGTAGAATGGCGCCAGGAGCTGAGGGGAGGGTGAAATGGGGAGATTTTGATCAAAGAGAACAAAGTTTCAGTTATGCAAGATGAGTAAGTTCTGGAGATCTGCTGCACAGCATGGTTACTGCAGTTTAAAAAACTGTACTGTATACTTGAATTTTGCTAAAGAGGACAGATCTTTAGAGTTCTCAACCCATACACACACACACTAAAAGAAAGAGAGAAAAGAAACCGGTAGCTCTGTGAGGTGATGGATATGTCAATCAGCCTGATTGTGGTAACCATTTCACAATGGGAATGTTTGTCACGACACCAAGTTGTACACCTCAAATGTATACAATTTTTATTTGTGAATTGTACCTAAGTAGACTTTAAAAAAAGGTAGGCCCAGATGAGTTAACAGATCTTGTATAGATGGGGCCTTAATTGAGAAATGTCAACCCCTAACTCAATAGACTATAAAACAAATTTAATCATCTTTGAAACCAAGGGCAAGTTGCTATAAAACTTTAATTAAGATGTTTGGGATATAGGGACACCTGGGTGGCTCAGTCAGTTAAGCGTCTGCCTTCGGCTCAGGTCACGATCCCAGGGTCCTGGGATTGAGCCCCGCATTGGGCTCCCTGCTCAGTGGGGAGCCTGCTTCTCCCTCTCCCTCTACTTCTCCCCCTGCTTATGCTGCTTTCTCTCTGACAAATAAATAAATAAAATCTTTAAAAAAAAGATATTTGGGATATATGTTAAAATAAAAACAAAATTTTTATTTACAATAACACTTTGAGTGTATTTGAAGTGAAACCTTTTATCTCACTGACCCTACAGAAATATTACTATTTCCATTTTATTACTCTCAAGATATAAAGCATGCTGGTATCAATATATTATAGTATCTGAAAATTTTTTATCTTCTAATATCATAATATTCGAAGCCCCCCCATTGAATATAAACTCTATTTATGTCTCCCCAGCCCTGGGTAAAAGGTATCATATATATTTTTGATTTGGATATGCCTCCAAACCAGATAAATGTCACTGTAGACATCAGAGGCAGTATACGTTTATCTCAAAAAAGAATCACTGATAATAATAAGGTCCATTAAATTGGTAATACTTGACTCTTGCCTCTTGAACTGGGATTAGGCTATCAGTTCCCAAAGTAAATACCTTGATAGAATGATCACGATGGAATTTAGAAATTAAATTCAAAAGACTATGTTAATGTAGCATAAATGGGAACATGAGAAAATATCAAAGTTGAAGTTTTTGTTGGAAGATGAATTTGAAATGATCTCTTATGCATATGCAACTTTTAATACATACTCTCTGAGGTACATTTACACTCACATTTAGAAGTCTAATTAGTAATAAAAAGGAAAGAGTTCATAATGATAGCACCCTTCTCTTAGGGTCCCTATTATAGATTCTGAAAACAAATTCATTAATACCTTAATATATGTGGTGTCATCTTCTGCACTTAAATACTTTAGCCCAAAAGATGTAAGCTCCCCCCACCTCCCTTTTTTCTTTGCATTTAATCTGTAAATTTGAAGCCTGGGGATCTTGTTACTTTCAAAGTCAGACTTTTGACATTTTTTTCCTGTAAAGTAAAAGATTTGGGGGGAAAAAAGTAGCCACCGTGCTTTGAAATACGTGCTTTTTCTAATATGTGCTGTTTCTTGAAAAGGCTAACAGGCATTTGGATAGTGAACCATCAAAAACACCACTTCTGAGGCTTCTCTTTTAGGCTATTATGTGTAGAATGCCTCTTAACCCTTGAGGCAACTCAACAATTGAGTTAAGGAGATTTTCATGTATCGGTTTTGCCTGTCACATGGTTGACTTAACTTCAGGATATACTTTGCAGCTGAAGGTTCATTTCCCTCCATTTGTTAAGTGGCTAATTATAAAGGTTCACAAAAGAATTGACACAAGGGAAAGAGAGGGGCCTGGCTTCTCTCAGCAGCCCCAAGAGGCCTGTACAAGTGTCATTTGTAAAAACAGAGCACAAATTAAGCAATGGCCATAATAAGCTGCCAGGAGCTGGGGTATAATGAAAGGGGAATTCTTATGTCGATGCAAAGCAGGCACTAAACTGCTGGGATTTTTTTTTTTTTTACATTGACAACTAACTCCTAATATAAGTCATCCTGTTTAAGTGTCTACGGCAAAAAATAAAATTTTAAAGCTGAGTTGACCATAACAAGCTAAATAAAAAGACAGTTTTATCCCAGCAGCTGGGATTTGCAGGTTTATTTTCTCTCTGTGATATACTGAAAATACTTTTGAATACCAATAAAAATTGGTTTTATTTCCTGAATAAACATGTATTTTAAATAAAGTTATTAGAACTAATGACCAGAAACAAGAGTGTGACATGACACATCTGTATTAAGAAACAAACATTTTCCATCAAATAATAATCGGCTTTCCTCTTTACACCCAGTACCATGAA
Organism: Phoca vitulina; assembly: GCF_004348235.1. Classification (NCBI taxonomy): domain Eukaryota; kingdom Metazoa; phylum Chordata; class Mammalia; order Carnivora; family Phocidae; genus Phoca; species Phoca vitulina. Next base: position 28,533,007 of record NW_022589708.1, on the reverse strand, counting down.
TTCTAAATACCAGTCTTTTTAACGTGTGAAAAAGCATAAACAACAAAGAAAACTCCCTTTACTTAGGAGTGTGATAGCTAATGAAACAGACTGGAAATTGCTACATTGTTTCTACCTTTCATCAAAACATCCCTGTGCATAGTATTCGCATCATTATGTAAGACATTTGCAAATATGTATAATGCTTTTGCCTATGGGAAAACTCTTCTGCTCTAATGTATTCCTGAAAGATGAATGAACAATTCTTGAGGTATGATAAAAAGATTCAGAGGGTTGGATAGAGCAATGGTATTAAAGCCACAAGCTCATCATTTAAATTTTTTTAAAAATGTCAACGGCTAACACTGCAGGTCTCTGTTTTACTTATTTTTTTTTTCTCCGCAAACTCACCACCTCTTTTCCAATTCCTTCTCTGATTCAAGATCAGCAACCCCCAACTTGCTGGAGGCTGCCTGCTTTGATACTTCAGCGGGGATCTTGTGAAGCCAGAAGTGTTCTCTGGCTTCAGATCTCTGATCTGGATTTTTGCCTGATTTGAGATTTTCAGTAGCATCCAAAACAATTGTGGAAACTGGGGCATCACCAGATATCCATCTCATTACCAGTTGAATTTAGTAATCTGACCAGGAGCTGACGCTTAGGGCATATGTGGGTTCCACTGAGACTGGAATTGTAAAAATGTGAAACGAGTCTTCATCAGATTTTTTAAAGCAAAGGGAGGGGTGATAACAGGACTAACAGACTAGAGGAAGTCAGAACATTAATGCCAGCAGAGCTGGAGTCACAACACAGGTGAGCCACTGAGAGGTTCTGCCCTTGGAGACATCAGATATCAGACGGGTGCAAAGCCAAAAAGTATGATTGGGCTAAAGGTCTGTGTATACAGTCGTTGAATTTCCCAAGAAGACTAGAGTTTTATCTTCTGAGAGAAAATGAGTGGAAAGTCTCCAGAATTCAAGTACAATGGGTACACAAGGGGTCAGGCTCAAGGTGTAGGGCTGAAAACAGTGATTTGATTGAGAGAAGCAGGTTTGGAGAGTCTTTACCACCAATCAGAAAAAAGAAAAACGGAAGGACTCTTCTTTGGGGAAACTGAACTAACTTTAAAGAGAGCTTTTGATAAAAAGGTCACCTTGCTTCCTGATGAGTCCACAGCAAAATCCATCAGTGGAAAAGTCCCATCCACACATAGGGAGCCTCTGATTTGCCTTTAATGCTTCATTCATAAACATTGACAGACAATAGGGTATCATCAGGCATTTGAGTAAAGCCTCCAATATGAAAAAGAGGATAAAAATAATCATACAAACAAAGGAATCCAGAGCAGACAATGCAGAGTACAGAAGAAATTTTAAAAAATAATAATATCCTGGGAGAGTCAAGAAAAGATATTGTGTTCATAAAACAAGAACTGAATGCTTTGAAAAAGAACAGAGAACAAGAAAGAGCTCTTATAAATGAAGACTAGGAAAGCCAAAATAAAAATGTAATAGAAAGGCTGATAAACACAAGAAAATTTCCCAGAATATATGTCAAAAAGACAAAGAAATGGAAAGTGGTAGAATAAAAAAGAAAGTAGCCAATTGAGAAGATATAATGTTTTATTAATAAAAGGTCTAGAGAGAATAGAGGGAATGGAGGAGAGGAAATTATCTAAAAAATAACACAAGAAAAGCATTCAGAACTGAGGGCATTTGTCCTCAGGTTATAAGAATATTGTTAAGTACCCAGCCCAACAAATGAAAGAAACAAAACAAAACAACGACAACAACAAAATAAACCAAGGTATATCAGCATGAATTTTCACAACATTCAGGACAAACACAAAATCTTATGTCTTAAATTCAAGAAAGAAAGAAGGAAAGGAAAAAAACAAGGAGAAATAGATTAAGAAAAAGACAAAAGACAAAGCAATAGATCACATATAAAGAACACAGAATCAGAATGGCATCAGATTTCTCAGAAGCAACATTGGAAACTAGAAGAAATGAAAAAAATTGCTTTCAAAACTCTATGTCAAATGACTTTAAACCCCAAATTTTATATTATGAACATTCTTAAATGGGTCCGAGAGTAGAATAAATATATATTTAGACACACCAGGACTCCCAAAATTTTACCTACCATCAGCCATTTTTAGGAACCTACTGGAAATTATAATCCAGAAAAAGTAAGAAATGAATCAAGAGAAGAGATCCAGAATATAAACACTCAAATGCTAGAGTGAAAAAAAAAAGTCCTAGTTTGTTTGGAATGCTCTTGGTTTAGCCCAATTGTTTTGGCATAATTATTAATAGCACTCCTTTTATTCTCGAAGGTGTCCTAGCTATTTCTAAAAGGTGGATATCTAATTTCACATTTTATGACATTTCAAGACTTTTAACCAAATTTCTCCATTTTGATTCAATGTCAAAAACCATGATGCAAACAGTGGCTTAATTTATATACAATCTGAAAAATAGATCAGAAAATACACATGATTATCTTGAAGCTATGAAATAATTATGAGTAAACCTCTCATTAGCAGATGCAGCTTTCCTCCAAGTAAAGTTAGTAATTAAACAAAAGAAGAATATATAAAAATAAGGTTCCAACACTCATAAATTTCACTGCGATGTTTTACCCATTTTTGCTACTCATATAGGTCAATAGAAAATGCTTACCAAAGATTACTTTCATAATAAAAGGCATCTGTAAGGGTGATCATGAGATGCTAGCACATGAACCCCAAGGATGTAATCTTCAAATTCTTCAATTTACTGTCAGTTGTCTTTACAGTTAACATGTGGATCCCTTTATTTGAAGCCTAAAAAAGGAAAATGTCTAAAGTGTATACATGTTTTTAAAGATGGGCCAAACAGAAAAATTAACTAGGTCAGAGATTGCCCTACCCTGGGCATTGTGCTAAGTGCCATCCCTGCACGCGGGGGATGGTTATATTCATGGGCTTCAGATAGTCCAGTGCTCGGACTAGCTGTGTGACTTTGGGGATATTTACACAATCCCTCTATGCCTTAGTTTCCTCATCCATGAAGGACACAAAACCTCACAATTTGGTGTGCTTCAGATCAAAACGTTTTTCTGTTTACATTTTGTTATATGGATATTTTCCAAATACGGTTGCCTTACTAAGCCTTTGTCGGAGTTGTCTTAATAATGTAAGTTAGGTCTTCGTTCCCCCAAATACTGGAGGATGCTATACTGCATAGTTTAAATTATGAGTGCATAGTGCGCCATTCCCCTAGCCAACAGAAATGAATATAGAAGGGAAGATACCTATGTGACTGTCAGCCACAATTCCCTTTCCTTTTGACCTGGAAGAATGAACAAGCAAGCATAAAAAACTGGTCGAAGACCTCACTAGGCTGCTTGGGGAAGCCTTGGAGTCCAGGTCTTTTTCTATGGACAGAGTTAAGTAGAGTAACCAAGAAGCCAAGAAGGTAGAGGATAGAAGAAGGTGAAATATCTCACCTGTCCCATTATGATTTACAGCTGGTACCTGTTTTCCCGAAGCCATGACGGGAGGTTATGTGGTCAACAGGAACACGGAGTCATGCAACCAGATCATAGGTGCATGTTGACAAGTTTCTTTTCAAAGATGAAATGATAACTCACTTTCTAAATACTTATCAACATCTTAAAAATGTATAAGCTATGTGATAATTTAAACATAATTGTGCTGACACCATTTATTTTAAGACTTAAGGATAAAAATATATGGTTTGTTTTTTTCTTTTTTTCTTCCTTTTTATATACATGAAGCAAGTGATGATTAAAGAATTGAAGTTTTCTGGTGAATGAAACAGCCAGACCACTTTTCATGACAAAGTTGGTAATTAGAAGGCCAATTTAATGGTGAATCAGGCAGAAATATTCAAACCATGACAAATGACTTTAATAATGCAGCTTGCAATGCTTGAACAGAAATAAATTTCACTTCCTCAAACTCCCGCCTTTTCTGCCTGCCTGGAAGATAGAACTGTCCAGGAGGTATTTTGTACCCTTTATTCAGTAAAGCTTTTACTAGATTTTAAGCGACCAAATAGCTTGCAAATGCAAAACATCATTCAACTTCTTATGATTTTTTTTTTTTCCTGAAGGTAGACCGTGTTCAGAATTCTGAGTAAGTCAAGATTTATTTTTCTTCTGTTCTGCTTAGCCCTGCAATAGTGTTTTATTGTTGCCACTCTGACTTGAGGTATTAAAGGGAGCTACATTGGCCTCAAAATTGAAAGCTAATTTTGGTGTTTGTCATAAGTTTGTTAAGACCACATGCATTCCACAGTTTGAAAAATTTCATTATTCTGTCCATGCTGGGGCTTCGTAATTGGATAGTAAGGATGTTCAAAGACTAATTTAGTGAATTGCACAATATTTTAAATGGAATTATGCAGGTTTATGGGTCCTTAGGGGATTCAGCTAGGAGCCTCTCGAGAAAATCTGTTTATCAGTAAATGATATTAGCAGCTTTCACCTAGCTTTTGTCTTCATTAAATTGCTGCTCCCCCAATTGAGGGTCACATCTGAGGCCTGCTTTGATAATTTGTCATTATTGTCTTGTTTATTGGAGCATAAAGCTGATACAGGCCAGGCTGTGCTGTTCATACACAACGTGCAAAGAAGTTTCTATTAACAATTCCACCAGTGCTACATCAAAGTGGAATTTTTCAGGGTTCAAGAAAGGGGATCATTTGTCGCATTCTAATTTCCTCTAAAACTCTCTGAGTGCATGCCATGCCCCCTTCTCTCATATGTATAACCATAATGGCCTTGCTAGAGCCAATCCTCTGCAGACTTTTAAAAAAATCCATTCTTATCTTTAAAAAATAAGGTTGAAAGTTGGAATTCTTTCTATAATATCGAGCCATCATGCAAAACCCAATCCATGCCACAGACATCCCTTAAAATATGGCATTCACCCATAGTGACCATTAACTATTGATCTTAAGAGACTTGGGGTTGTAGATGAACTATTAAGATTGTTAAGAGCCATACTATTTATTGTAGCACAGGCCCGCATACTTTCCGTTGCACTTGCAAGTTCTCAGCCCCGCGATGGAAGGGGCATTCCTTGAAAGCTTGGTCATGGCGTATTTGAACATATCATTGAGTACGTTTAAAATCAGTTGGCTTCTGACTATGCTTTACACGTGGTTTGCCGTGAGGTGTTCTTGGCCAGTGATGATGTGGGATCTGGAACTGGGGAACAGGGCAAGTAGACTCCATGTTTCAATCAGGTCTGTAAATCAAAGCATTTTTTTTGCTGGGCAATTTGCCCATCTCGTGACCGCCTCTGCTTCTGCTTAGCAGAATCATTTGGTGGCCCCGGTCTTCCCTCTGGAGATTATCTGGGGCTTGTTCGGCCCACTGGTGACTCTTCCATTCCTCCCCCACCATCTTCCGTTCCTCCACCTTCCCTTCGCAGTCCCTATGCCCCCAGGAGCAATACTGTTTGTGTCTCTACAAGAGACGGGGCCTAGCAGGAAGGAATGCAACACCATACTTTTGTGGTGCAGCCCTGGAGAAAGGACCTCCTGGGCCTCCGCAACACAAAGGGCGAATTCTCCCTTGGAGTGCACCCAGGTTAGCAGCAGCGCCCGCGGGTTTTGTCATACACACCCAGCATTCCCGTGGCCTGAACTGCCTTTGGCCCCACCCGCCCTGGGAGGGAGGTTGAGAGAGCCAGTTCTCATCCGGGGACCTAACTATATCCTACCTAATGTGCACCGGGGCTTGGGGGATGGAAGGAAGGAAAAGACCAGCCCCTCAAAGATAAAGACAAGTAGAAATAGTAAGTTCCACCCTCTTAAAGGCTCAGAATGATTGCTCAGGCCTTCCTTATGGAAGTTCTCAGGCCAGGAGCCTAGCCAACCTCATTTTTATATACTATTACCTAGCACATCCACGGCTTTCAAAGATTTATGGTTATTATCGCCATCCACTCACCCACATAATCACGAGCCTTTCACTTTAAAATGGTTAAAAATTGTTTCATGGATTGCAGATCATTAATGTAAATTAGACTATTTCTATATTTGATTTCTTAATTTTTAACAGGAAAAGAACAGCTCTCACACATACACTCTTTTTTTTTTTTTACTTGAAAATTTTAAATGGCTCTCCAGACACCTCTTTCAATAACTCTTACCCTCCAAAGCTAGGCTGCCTTTTAATTTCACTTTAAAATAGCTACATTGGGACCATAATATGATTAGAACTAATGAATATTGTGGAGAGAAGCAAGAAAAATTTTATTTAAAATCTTTAAAAAGTATAAATACTTCATGTGAGTAAGGACCTGTGGTTTACCCCAGCCCGGCCAAGGACTCAATTTTGATTCGGAGGATCAATCATCTGAGGTCATCAGGTCTCACCTTGCTGGTCTGCTCCAAAGGATCATGACTCCAAAGGCTTGCTCACTGGATGGTAGGAAGCAATCGTGTTAAAATAAGTTACCATCTCATAATAATAATGATAATAGTAAAATCATCCAAGTGAAAAGGCAATAGAAACTACTTTTATATTGGGTCTAATAAAATCTTGCTTGTTTTCATGTTAAGGAGCTCTGGACAGAGAAGCATTAGCAGGATGCCACCAAATAGACATTATATAAAATGGCCAACTTAGTGAATATTTGGATTTTACCTAAAAAGTTCATTCTTTAGAAAGAGTTCTTTAGTTTTGACTAGTTTCTTTCCTTTAAACTGATTTCTCAAGCTTAATGCAGGCTTTTGGAATTTGCTTAGTAGTCTCTGAAATTTAAGATGGTTTTATCAGAAAGACTTGGATGTCAAAATCCATACTGCTTAAGGAAGTTGAAATGAACTGTTGTTGCCAAAACATAGTTCCACCTTCCTAAGACCTTTGCGACCCTTAGCAACTCCTCCATCCATTGTAACTTTGCCACCGGGCTGGTCTTTCTCTTAAGGCTTGGGCACACTTGCCATTGCTATGAGACAAGAGGCACTTTTTCATAACCTAAGCAGGTTGAGTCTGATGTCTCCATAAGACATTTAAGAATACTTGGTGAGTTATTTTGAATAGAGACAGCTGAAACTGTCTTCATAAAATCAGCATGGTTCGTCCTGCTTGCAGTTTTGAGAGACAATGGCGTGGAAGAGACCTGAACACCACCATTATCTAGCACCCCAGGCTAATTTTGATTCTGCAGCCTTGGGCAAGTGTCCTCACTACTTGGCTTTATTGACTTTGCTGTGGAATGATGGTGTGGACGAGAGGCTTTGGCTTGCTGAGCATTCGTCATGACAGCCTGTGGGCACCTCAGGAGGTCAGAAAAGAGGAGAGCCGCTATTTTCCCCACTGGTCAGACTGGACAGATGTGCTCAGCTCCGGCACAGTCCAGAGATCAAAGCTGGGATTCCAGCGCGTGGCTGGAAGCATAGAGCTTTGTAGGAAGACTCTAGCCTAAAGGGAAGACTAGAAATAGGCTTGTCAGCAGAAACAAACTAAGCTATGTTCATTTTTCTTCTTCTAGCTTTCTTATTCTTATTTTCTGCTTAGGCTTGAGCTTATTTAATTCTGCTATGGAATTTTAAAAGCTAGGCATTTCTTTGGCAGTTCTCATATTTGGTGAGAAATGACGAAGCATTTTGTATATTTGGAAGTGGCAGTATATATTGATAGACAGAATCCCGAATTTGGGGCAAAGAAGATATAAAAGTTCTATTCCTTGACCTGTAAAACAGAAAACTCGTTCCTACCCCCATTGTCTTAAGGCTCTTTGCAACTGAAGGACTTATCCATCGCTGTCTTGAATAGCAAACAAAAAAATTTTGGAGAAAAGAGAATTATATTCAACTACCAAGCAAAAATAAAACAACACTATGATTTAGTTATGAAATTCAGAAATACAGACATTTCTGCTTAAACACAAATAAACACAGCTTTTTAGAATTACTTGCCCATTGATAGGTTCATGTTTTGAAATGTGATTTTACTTAATTAGGAAAGAAATGTATATTTGCAGGCACGGTTTTATCTATGGTTTTGGTTATGAATATGTATCAGCTTGATTTTCAGAAAACTGACCTTTGAAAAATTTATCTCCATAAGTGCACCTGAGCCCTAGAATATAGGGTCTTTATTCCCTAAAGAAGCAGAAAATGCATCAATGAATTTCTCTCTTCCTCTCTGAATCAGTTAGCACTTTAAAATTTTGTACTTTTTTTTTTAGTTGGGAATTTATTTGTATTCTTGTTAATGTGAAGATATTAGGGACTTTTGTTACAAGTCCATCAATGTGGTGTGCTGAGGGCTAGAAGCAGGGGCAGGGAGATAAAGGGAAGGTGAGAAACAGAAAACATGGACAAAAAAAGAGACCAAGGATTATAATATGGCTGATAATGTGAAAAGTTCAAAAAAATAAGTAAAATAATGGATGGATAAGTAAATAACAAAGCAGGTTTTATTGCTCTACTGAACATTTTTGATTATGTAGCTTTTGAAGTTATTCATGTTAGCCTAAAAATCATGAGGAACTGCAGTTCATGTGCATTTTTGTCTATACCCAGATCGACCACATTCATGAGCATTCTGATTGGTCACAGATCTGTCTGGTCCTAGAGCAAGAGGAGGTCTTGTTAAGCATTCCCCAGAGAGAAGAGGTCTTTCTGGGGGCTCCCCATGCTCTCTCCTGCAGGGTGAAGAGCCATCTCAGCAGGATCCCCCCCACACCGCCCCCATCATATTGTTTCCCCCTCCCCCGAGTTTCCCCTCCACGCCCGCTCACAATTCCCAGGAGCTGCTTTGTTACAAAAAGAAGGAAAATCCCAAGACTGTCATGCTCTCCCCCAACTTTCACAGTGGTGGGAGCAGCTCTTAAAATCTTGTCACCCCTGAAAGCTGACCAGGCAATCTGTGGGAGGGAAGGGGGGGTAGTAATGCCTTTTCCCTCCCTTGAATTTCTGTACACTTGGTGGGGATGTTTCCAAAACGACTCCCTGGAGGCAGCTCCCCCTGAAGTGTTGCTTCTGTGTATTGCTGCCATACAAATGATATTTATGTTTTTATAGTAGGTTCACTGAGCGAGGCATTGCAGATATTTCTCAGGACAGCATGTGTTTGAAACTGAGCAAATTAAAGATTTGGCAAAGTATGCTCCATGGAAACACTGCTCTCCCAGACTCCTCCCAGATCAAAAGAAATATTTGGACAAAGAATTTTGATAAATGCTGCATACTCTCTCTCCCTCTTGGTTAGCTGCAACGCGCGTTAGTAGATCGAAGCTCTGAGAAAACCTGTAGGAAGGACCCATTTCACTGTATTGAACCCAGTTTCCCAATCAACTTAACATCCCTTTTCGGGGTAGCACCCGTGTAGGTGCTCTATCACTGGTTGGGGGTGGAGGGGGGTGGAGGGCATACCCTTTGGCAAAGACTGGTGGACGTACTCCAGAAATGAAAGGGACTAACATCTGATGGAATAGTGCAGCAAACAAGGGCCAAGACCAAACAGGAATGATAAGAGGTATGATCATTCCATTTTTCTAATCCCACTGAACAACCCACTCACCATCTATTCAGAGTTGGTCAACAGAAAAAGTTGATATCCCTAACAGTACTGCCTAGAAACACTGGGGCAAAATTAACAACCACAATTAAACTGAAATATGCTTTTGAACTGTCTGCCTTTGTAAGCCGAAAAACCACTAGAATTTGCCTTGGCTACTTAATCTTTAGGTCAGGCAGTAGAATTTATTATATCATCATTTCTAATACCCAAATTACTATTCATATTTTAAAAGCCAGTAATGAAAGATGTTTCTGAAGTTGTCAGGTGGACTAGTCATATGGTGAATTCCAAATTGACCTTAGTCTTAAGGTTCATATTCCATGCTTCAGTTTCTTCAAAAAATAAAATTATAAAAGTTATCAATGAGATAACATATCAATTTAAAAAAAAATTCAAGTCCTCCTGGCTAGGGAGACTCATCTGGCAGCTGTTTTCTAAATCGTATGGAGAAATGACCATAACAGTCACACCTTCCACGAACCACACCCCCAGCATGTTGGAGAGGTTGCCAGCAAACATAGATAGGTTTAGTCCTGCATTACAGCTGAAGACTCGACCATGCAATGACTTTATACAGCGTGAGACCGGATTTTCTTTCTTTTTACAAGCTACCTTGCCTAGTGAAATTGGACAATTTATCACACAATGGCCTGCAGCAAATTTAGTATATGCAAGTGATTAGTTTGTGTCTTCCCCAAGCAGCTCTGATGCAGTTGGGTGAGAGTGGCAGCCGAAACAGAAGGTCACTTACAACACAAATTCTCTAGGGAACCACTAATGGGCTATTGACCCTTTCCCACTTTAGGTCGATGTGTCATATTTGATTCTGGTTTCTTGAGATGTAATTTCCAAGTGGTGATGGCTCAAAGTCTACACAAGATGGGTTGTCCTTTCAAGTTTTAAGCATGGCATTATTCACACCATGAGTGGCAGGTGCCAGTTGATTGGATTGGAGATAATTTTACCATTTCCATCTAGCCCCAAGGCAAAGCAAAAAATACACTATTGACAACATTGGTTAAGTTAATAACCAAGTGTAAATTATATCTTCACTTTCATATTTAATATCCTTCCCTCTCTCCCCCTTAGCCTATTTCCATGAGGTTTGGGAAACCAAGTCAACATTTTTGTTATGGTATGTCAGTGGGTCTATTATTCAAAGAAAATTTAATGAGTTCTTTCTTTCTTTTTTTTTTTGTTTGCCAACTAATGACTTTTAATGCATTGCCATCAAAAAAATCTATGAAGGATGGAAAACTATTTCAGATAAAACGTTAGGTTCAGTAAACAATCCCTAATGGAAGAAAATCGGTGCAGATAATCAGAAATGTCAAATGGGCCAGTGGGCCTTATTTTTTTATTTAAAATGTGACTTTTTTTTGTCCCTAATAGAATTCCCTTTATGCATTCCATTAAAGTTGCTAGGTGTTCGAAAAGCATAGTCAAACCAACACATTATCCATGTATATCGTTTTCTCTGATGGTAGAGGAGAGACCAAAGAACACTCTGAGAGGTGGGAGGAAGCCAGCGTGGTGATGAAATGCCTTTCTTGGCTCAACTGTACACTGGCAATTCAGGAACTGCTGTTGGGGAAGGGTGGGGACTTTGTGAGGTGGGATAGTGGAAGTAGAGGAAAGTAAGAGCTGGAGAACTACAGGAGGAAGAAGACACAGTGGGTGGAAGGAAGGCCACTCGGTCCAAAAAGGCTGCAGTTGCTCCTTGTTCCTCACCCTGTGCTGCTTGCAGCAGAGGCATCAAAAAAGCAGATTTCTCTCACACTCAGGTGTGTACCCCACAGCTGTGGAAGCATGAGCACAGACACAAGGGTGTGGATGGGGTAAAACAGCAACAGGAGATGGAAATCAAAAGTATCCTTGAATTTTCAAGACCTCAGGCCACGGTAGTAGGTTTAGAAAGCAGGTATATAACAAGCTCTCAATTTCTGGTGGCAGCAAACTTAGTTTGAAATCATCGATTTAGAAAGAGGGAGGTTTTAGCTCTCCAAGACCCACTAAATTACTGAGCCAGGCCAATTTATGATCTTCCGTGTGTTGCTGCAAAGAAAATTCTCCCTGCAGGTAAACTGTCTATCTCGAGCCAGAGTTATTAGAAGCAATTTTATGAGTGGGATCATTAATTATGACCTATGAAATTTTAATAGGTACCTTCTTCGGGTCTTCTGTAGAAGCTGAGATCAAAGTGGCTCCAAACCATTGACACAAACTTGGTCATCAGGAAGTCTGGCAAGCTTGCAAGGATTTGGGATCTCTATATTCTTTTATTTTCTTTGCTGATGTTTTGTGAAAGGCATATACATACATACATACGGACATGCGTACATACATATACACACACACACCTACATACACAAGCATATATTGCGGCTTCCACAGATGACTATTTAATCCTGGTGGTCGTAACAGACCTCATTTTTAAAATGTATTTGTATTTTTTAAGGGTACCACTTTTCTTTTTTATATTATAGTTAAGAAAAGGTGTGGTGTAGTTGAAAAAGAAATGAACATGAAATAACGTACGTTTATCCCAGGTCTGTCATATAACAGCAATATGCCCATGGGCGGCTGACTTAACTGAGCTGGGCTTCCGTGTCTTACTCGTGTGAGCCGCTGGTGTGGCATGTGAGTTGGTTGGAAAACAGAGCTACATGTTTATTAACATGTTTGTCTTTCAAATCTAAAATTCTATGGAAATATGTTTCTCTAGATTCCAGGAAAATGGGGATAATAAGGGTGCCTGTCTTCCAGGCTTGCTGTAAAGACAGAATAAGTTAATCCTTGTAAACCACCTCAAAGGGTACCTAGCACACAGTACACATCCCACAGGTGTTCATTCTTCTCTTATCATCTTTATTATCTTTGCTACATGGGAGGGAACAAAGGCTTACAAAGAAAAGCCACTTCAAAATTCTCTAAAAGTGGAATAAGCAAAATCAAAGACCCATCATCCGGTGCATTGGGTGTTCCTAAAGCTCCATAGTGACTAATAGATGCTATGGCTGTTACACGTGTGTAAGAGCTTGCTCTCAGCCCCCCCGCAATTAATACTTTTCTTTTTTTTTTGCTCTGCACACATGGAGAATAAAAGCTCTTCAAGTAATGAGAAAGAAAAGGGAAGGAGAAGAAGAAAAGGGAAGGGAAGGAAAACGAAGGAAAAGAGAAAATCAGGTGCTCCTCTTAGTGCCCTATTAAAATTGATTGGAAGATCTAAGGTCTTAGGGGAGAAATCAAAATCATGGGACTCGCCTGTCTAGTTCTCCATGAGACCAGGCTGGTCAGATGAATAGTCAAACAGATCACTCTCTTCTATATATGACAGAAATAAGCAAAAATGATTTTGCTATTTATGTCATTCCTGAGTCTAGCTTAGAAAATGGTACATTTCCTGCTGTCTATCTAGAAGTTTTCTATGCTTAACTTTGTTAAAATTACAAATTACTCTCAAAACCCATTAGCTGTCTGGTTAAAATTATTTTTGTTTTTTAATGAATAGCTTACGGGTCAAAGCGTTGCTTTGTGATTAGCTCTCATGTCTCAGCAGCGTATCAGTGGATGACTAGTATATCCTGTTAGACTGGGCTTTCCTTGGTAGTCTAGCTCAAATCAGAGCTGTACTGGTGCCATCATGTTCAATCTCTGTCTTCTCTAGACCCTTCCACCGGCATTGTCAATGGCCTCCGTCTGCGGGTCCCTTGAGTTCCACGGTCATCCTGCTCTGGTCAGAAGGTCAGTGCCAGTCTCAGCCCACAGTGGCAGTTTAGGGGTCCTGCTGCCCTCAACCTCATCTCTGTTATTCCGTCCCTGATTTCCTCGCCTTTGGCCTAGACCACCGACTGGATTTCTGCCTTCATTTCCCTCCAGTTGCAGCTGGAACGAGAACTCTGGTTCCACTCCCTGAGCGACATGGATGAATCTCTCATCCCAGGCAGGAGCTGAGCTGATGCTGAGTGGATCCAGCAGCCACCTGGCAGACTTAGAAATCACCTGCTCCCAGACGACAAGAACCTTGTCCAGGCATTTGCATCTGGCCTTATCCAGCTGTACTTCCCGGCTCAAGAATGGCCCCCTGTTTGCAAGGATCGGTCTCTAAAACCAGTTTCATTTCTCCAAACTCTTTTCTTATCTTGCCCAGGCTCTTCCTCACACCAGTCAGGGCCACTGACACCTCTGTAGGCTCCTGAGTCAGATAAGTAAGGCTATTACTTCTGTCAACCTTTGCTCCTTCTCCACACTATCTTAATTACCACCAGCAGGGATTAGGACGCCACTACTTGAGCTCTCTTTCCTTTCTGCAAGGCTAACATAAAAGCTTTCAAGAACTCACTGTTCTCCATCCACACCTCCTTCTGTTTATGATCACAGTCACTCTTTGGTCATACCCAGGGTCATTCTTACTCTCGATGATGCTTTTATGACCCTGTTCCATATCCCTCACAGCCTCTTGGAAATGCACTCCAGGGAAGATGGGATGTCAAGTAGGTGACAAGTAAGGGAGTTCACTGATTTCTTGGATGAATTGAATCAGTGAATATTCAGGGATGATATTTTATAGCTGTCTCTATTTTCATGTAGAGGAAGGGTCTTTGGCTTGCTTACCTTGCAGGCTATGGAGTGGATCAAATGAGATTAAGTACATAAAACCACTTGCCAACTCTCAAGTGCCATACGGACGCAGTTACTTAATACTGTTGAGCGATATCCATTCATTACTACTTTTAGTTTCCAATATGGTATTGGATTTATTTATTCTGCTTATGTAGTAGACACAAATTTCTCAGAATATAGATGTGCATAAAAAGAGACTGTAACTTTCTATTTCTAAAACTCAATCTAATCTCTGCTTTGAGGTTTATTCCACCAGGTAACAGAGTACTTAATTTTCGTCAAACTCTGTTCCATTGGTGTTTTCTGACATTTCAGGATTTCCCCTACTCCATTCTCCCCAGGCCCCATTTACATTCTGGGGAACTCCTATGATAACTGGGCTGCAGAGAAAGAAGGTAGGAGAGAGACTCGTTTTCAGCTGATATCACCCTTGCTTGGGCACCCACTGCTGGTGCTGAGTTCCCATCAGCATCCAGTGCACCTTGCCTCTTCTTCTTCTAGCCCATAGGCCCTCTCTCCAGCACTTGCTTCCTCTTTTGGAGTCACAAGAAGCATTTGGGTTCCCTCCACTCAGCACTGCTAGAGATTTGAGAAACTGACCTTGTGTGCTGAAAACACACCACATCACTCTTTCCACAACCCTAGAGTTCCACAACACGGGGCCAAACAGGCTAAATCTTTGCTTTTCTGACTCACTGCCATCTCCACAGCCCAAGGAAATTTTTAACAAGAGTGAGATGAGCTTACAGAAAGCTCATCCAGTAGTCTTCCCAAGTCTATTGTTTGGCTAATCGAAACTCTGGCTCTCATATTCCAATGCTCAAGATTTTGAGCCTAAAATTCCTTCCTCAACCAGTAGCTTCTGTTAAAACTTACAAAACTCTATCTGAAGAGCTAATGCTTTCTTGCTCCTTCTCTCAAAGCAGTTTGCTCCAGATGTTGCCTGCAATGAGGGAACGAGTCCTAAGGTAAAAAGAAATGTTCTGTATCTAGATTGTGTGGGAATGACATAGACGTCTGTATTTTCAAAACTCATTGAACTCTGTACTTAACATACGTGCATTTTCTTATGTGTAAATTATTCCTCAGTCAAGTTGATTAAAAATATTTAGATAAATGTGTGCATGCATACACACACACACACTCACACACAGGACAGTATTGAAATATTACACCCATTACACCAATCAGTTTTGCCTTCTTTCCCTATAAGGACATCCTAACTGTACTGTAGAGATTAAAATGTGCGCTTTCCAATTTGAAGATATTTTTTTCCTTATGACATTCCTTTAATTCTTGATCTTTTGTACTTTGACACTACATCATATTTACTCTCTTCATTCCCCATTTTTCCTTTCCATAATTTGGATTTTTTTTGGCTTATTCCAGCTACTTTATTTTTTCTCTGTATATGAAATACATGTTGCTGTGGTTTGTTCCATAGACGTTTGTGCTGAGCCGGGTGAATGACAGCATACTCCAGGGACTACTCAGATATTCCAAACATAATGATTAAGATCAGTGGACTGAAGATCCCTAACCCCACACAGACATCGGACATTTTCTATGGCATGACTGTTTCTCCATTTTGATACCTTTTTTCCCCCCCAATAAAAATTTATTAATAACCCATACTTTTGCAAGTCATTAACAAAATGTTAAAAAAATAATTTTTTGGCCCCCAATGACTTGACTGCCAAGAACATGAAACACAAAATATTTCTGGTTTGTTATAGAAGAGTTGAATATCTATGTGTGGTCATGAGTGAAATGAAGGATTCTTAGGTTCTTTTTTTTTTTTTTTTTAATGTTCTTGAGACATTTTTATTTGAGTATTTATAAAATGACAAAAATGTCACAGTCTCATAAACCACCTGCTTATCACCTCTGGGGCCCCAAGTCTAAGATACACCTCCTCTTTCCAGCACTTTTTTCCAATAAATAATTTGTCATGATGATCTTGTTCTGTCTGGGGGGCACTTTGTTTAAGTCATCTCAATGCTCTTATGTTACTCTACATAACATAGTTAAAGGAATCAAGTTGGTTGAATATCAGCAAAGATCAAGACTGCAAGATTTCTTGTGATCGTTTCTATGCACTCAGTCATCAAGCATGTTGATTTCAAAAGACGATGGTAAAGTATCAATCCCAGACTCAATTCAAAACTATGGCTATGTGTTGCTTTGGGCTTGGGGCCCATCTTTTTATGATTCAAAAA
Organism: Phoca vitulina; assembly: GCF_004348235.1. Taxonomy (NCBI): domain Eukaryota; kingdom Metazoa; phylum Chordata; class Mammalia; order Carnivora; family Phocidae; genus Phoca; species Phoca vitulina. Next base: position 28,516,634 of record NW_022589708.1, on the reverse strand, counting down.
AGAAGACCACCTCTAGGAGCATACACACACATTTCAAAGAACTGATGTCCTTTTGCAAATATGATGCTATTGTTTGCATTCCTGTATGGCTAGAGGCCTTTCCACACTATGCATTAATGGCCTTAGTTCTTTTGTTGACTGTTTCCGTTGGTTTTTACAACCCAAACTCTGAGACTCCTTTAGGAAAGTAGCTTCCCTTCTTCACACAGCATCTGCTGTAACGGCTACTCTTTCCACTGCTCTGATTGTCCAGCATCTCTTGCGCTGCTAAGTAATTACAACAAGCAGCTCTTCAGTTTTCCCCCATTCATCATCTGAGTATTAAATTCCCTTTGACTGCTCCTTTTCCAGAAAACATGCTGCTTCTGTCAGACGCTCAAAAGAGATATGAGGTCATTATTGATTTCTAAGTGATCGGAAGGAATTTTTTAAAAAAAAAAGAAGAAAAAGAAGAAATGTTCCCCCCAGTTTTATTGAGAAATAATTGACATACATCGCTGTATATGTTAAGGCTTACAGCATGATGGTTTGACCGATGTATATTGTAAAACGATTATTGCAGTTGGATCAGTTAATATCCAACATCTCCCACAAATACAATACAAAGAAAAGAAAGCAGAAAAGAAAAAAAAAAATTCTCTATCTACTCTTTTTTTTTTTTTTTTAAAGATTTTATTTATTTGACAGAGAGAGAAACAGTGAGAGAGGGAACACAAGCAGGGGGAGTGGGAGAGGGAGAAGCAGGCTTCCCGCTGAGCAGGGAACCTTATGTGGGGCTCCATCCCAGGACCCCGGGATCATGACCTGAGCCGAAGGCAGCCGCTTAACCGACTGAGCCACCCAGGCGCCCTCTATCTACTCTTAATACCACAATTTTGAGTTGGGTGAAATTGTATCAGTGTTAAAAATATCAAGAAATATCACTGAAAAATATATTTCCTTTTTACGTATAATGTTGTGAGTTCTCAATGCATCAATATATAAATTACAGCATAGATATTTACTTAAATAATTGAATCACTGAAAGGTCATTGTATATCTTTTTCTCTGTTGCTAGTTCTTTTGCAATGACACAGGGTGCCAGTGAGTGCCAATCATTCTCCAGGGAGTTTGAGGGGATCCAGGGATCTTGAAGTAACTGATAACATCAGAAAGATGTGAGTAGACAAATTGCATGCCAAAGTTGACTTTAAAAATGGTGACAACATGTAAAACTGATATCATTATCGCCAGAATCATTTATTAAACAGCCAATTGAGCGTGATGTCTGGCCTCTATCTTGCAAGAGAAATTTCTGCCAATAAGCAACTGCTCACTTGATCAGCCTCAGCAATCACAATTCCCTGGTGATTACAGAGCAGTATCTGAATTTGGTGAAATACATTTGGACTTCTGGTATTATATGTCATTGGCACATGTAATATTAGTGTCTTTCTTTTGTCACTTTCAAGTCTAAATTATTTTTGATGAAGAATCAATTGATTTCTATTGACCTTGATCTATCACCTGGAAAAGTTACTGTCAAAATACAAGTATATTTGCTGTTTTATATTGTTATGGATAGTGATGTATATTATTGTTACTACCACTATTCATATTATATTGAGCCCTAGGTCACTCAGAATTAACTAATTCAACAGCACACACGGTCAGTGTTTAGTTTCTTTATTATATATAATTTTGTGAAAATGAGGCAAAACCCAAAACCTAGCTAGCATTGAGACATAGGGGTGGGCAGGTGAGAAGGGTGATGGTCAACAGGGCCACAGCCAAATTCCATTTCTTCACATAGAGTAAGAATGTATCTCCATGATAACCACATTATGATTTTGAAAAATCTTGAATTACTCTCTATGTGGCTTTGAAGTATTCTCAAGTCAAGGTTGAAATAATAGGCTTAGTTAGTAGGTTCAACTTAAAATTAATCTAAATATTCCACATTCCAGGGAACCAAATATTATTATTGATTTTCACTTCATATTAGTAAAGATACAGGTTAAAGCAAAAAGAATCATCATATCACAGAACATAATTCTCCCTCTTCTATAATATTTTAGATGTCCATATCCTTAGAAAAACTTAATCATATTTCTTGGTAGGATGGACCCTAAAGATTGCTTCCGTCTTAAATTCTCAAGATTATTGATGGAGAATTACAAAAAAAAAAAAAAAATTTAAGCAATTCCAATTCATTTCAATAAATTTCAAATTATAGACTATAAACAAAAAGACAGCTTTGCTAGATTCAAATATATGCAGATTTGTTGTGGTTTCCATCATGGAATCCGTTATGCTGGTTGAATATGAAAATGTATCTCCTCTACATGGGATTTCATCTGATTTCCTTCATTCTTTGGAGATTGATAGAAACCTCCTGAGGCTTTTTTTCAGGTAGATATATTTAAAACAAAAGGAAAAAGACTTCAAATATAACTTTGGCTTGAAATAAAAACCTTAGTTTTCATAGTCAAACAAATTTGAAAATGGAAGTCCTGAAAAAAAGAGGAATTGAAATGTGGCCAATTGGTTTAACTGTGAGATCACAACATTACTTTTAAGGCTTGCTGAAATACTGGATCATTCTGTGGTATTCCCAAAGAAAGTAAAAGAGAAATTGATTGGTTTATGCACGGCCGAGGCACTCCCAAGTAGTTCTCTGCAAAGTAATGCATGTTGAAAAAGACCGTTTAAAGTTCCCCACACACTAATGGGTCTGATGGGCTCTGAATTAGCTGGCACCTTTTACGAAAAAGATCTAGGCGTCATTATGAACGACTCAATTAAGATGTCTGCTCAATGGGCTACGTTGGGCCAGAAAAGCAATAGACTGCTGGATGAATTAATAAAGGGAGAGATAATATGGAAATATTATAATGGCCTGCATAAACCTTGATGAGTGGGGTAGTTTCATCGCCTCCTGCCTAAATTTAGATGAGTAAATCAGCTTCTCCCATCATGGATCACTTGACTCATTTCCAGAGGAACTCTCTGGGTACAGTTTTCCTGAATCTGGGAGGCGGTAGCCAGGTGCCTGTAACATCAGAAACATCATTCTTAACCACATCTGTTTGGCTGCTGATGCCTTTGGATGGGGTCTGCTTACCTTTTTTCTTCTGACTCAGCAAAGGCAAACTTCGTGCCTGTTTATAGGGTGCCATGAATACTGGGAAGAGGAAATGTGATGGTACACAGAAGCCTAACACCCCAGGAGTAGCATGTTTAGAATGCTTCACAGATTTATGATCTTGTCTTAGAAGTGGATTAAAAAGGTTTTTGGATGCTTGCGAGTTTTCCCCAATTTTAATGAAACATGTCCCACTGCAAGCTCTACTAACCCCATTTCATTTAAGCCATACCTATCTTTTCCAATGGTCCTTGCCTCAGAATAAGGAAAACCAACAGTTATGCATAATTGGGATCCTCAAGCCTTCTCCTGTGTGAAAAAATTCACCTTCCTTTGAAAAAAAACTACAAGAACTGAAAAGAAGACAAACTCAATCTCATGTCCATTCAGGTTTCTTAGTACAATCTTCTCCAAGGTCATACACATTTATGATGGTTGTACTACTTGTGTGTGTATGGGTGTTGTGTGTGTGTGCCTATGTGTGCATTCTTAGTTTTATGTTACCTATTATTAATGGTTCTTCTCGGCAGCTCAGTTAAGAAATGAACTTCCACAGGTATTGTTGAAAACAGATATGCGGCATTTGCCTCCAGTTATCAAATGAGCTGGTAACAAATTCTCCCATCAGGTTATATACAGAGCTTGAAACATTTTTAATCAAAACCATTTAGCATCTGAAACTAAGAAAAAAAATAGCAATAACATCTCATATAATCCTAAAACAACCCTGAAAAACTTAAAGCCTGAAAAAAACAAAGTCCTGGAAAAGTTAGATAATCTAACTGGGCCATTTGAGCTTTTTGGCCTCCAAGGAGAAATTAGTACTAGTCTCTAAACTTTCACACTAATGTTTAGTCCACTAGACCAGTACTACTCTGTTTGTTACAGGTACAGAAATTGAGAATAAGGGTATAAAAACTTTTTTAAAAGGATTTATTTATTTGTTTGTTTGTTTGTTTGAGAGAGAGTGCTCACGCACAGAAGCACAAGCAGGGGGAGGGAGAGAAGGAGAGAATCTTGAAGCAGATTCCCTACCGAGCAGGGAGCCCGGACATGGGTCTCGATCCCACAACCCATGAGATCAGGACCTGAGCCAAAACCAAGAGCCTGACCATTTAACCGACTGAGCCGCCCAGGCACCCCAAGGTGTAAAAACTTTTATAACAACTTGGCATATGCCGTGATGACCAAGAACATGATTTTGTATTTTACCAACATATCAGTCTGTGATAGTTTGAGAATTAAAAACAAACAGATAAACAAAGAAACTGTCCTCCACCATGGCTACTTTAAAGGCTGGAGTACTAGACTCTGTTAAATCCTAGCTGCTGAAGGAGTAATTTAGCATTTCAGTCAGGATCTGCTCTGCACTTTCAGGTTTAGCCTCTGAAGCTCCAGGTAAGAGAGAAAATAAGCAGATCGACATGAAATCAAAACACATCCACATGGGAATGCTGAGACTCACCCTGCCACACTTTGACATATTAATATGTTTCAACTTCCTATTTCCCTCTAGTGGCTCTTGGTTCACAAAATTGAGGAGGGCCTGAGAGACTGAACACAAGCAAAAAGCAAGATCAACTAAGTGCCATCGCCTTCCTCTTAAGCTGGTGGATAAAAACCTTGAATTCTTTTTGGTGTTCCTGTTTGATTTGGGATTAGTTTCTGTTTTTTTTTTTTTCCTTGTAAATTACTTGTCTTATTTGAGTATCATCAGTAGTGTAATTTAGAAGACTGTAGTGTAATATATTTGCATATTGATTTCTTAAGATTAACAATCATAACCATCAGGTTCACAAAGAGAAGGAAGAAGGGAGAATATCATAGAGATCTAAGAAATAAAATAATAAAAATTTTTTGTTGATAGTTTATAATTCTCTCATTTTCAAGGAGGAATGTGCTGTTGGTTACTTCTATCAGATATCAAAGAGTTAATATCCACTTTTTGGAGAAATGTTTACCAATGTGAATGCAGAGTCGGGTGTAAGCGTGATCCTTCAGAGTATATTGATAAAGGAAATGCAGAACAGCATTGATTTCACTGTTGCCAAAGTGCCCAGACTTCGATCTACGACCATATTGACCCTATTCCCAGAACAAAACGTAACAAAATTTACACAACAGCATCTTCAAATGGCTTCGGTTATGCTGTCTAAGATGATCGAGGAGAAGTTGATTTTTAAGTTGTGTCAATATTTTTGTTGAAAATACTACGGTTCCTATCAAAACGGGGAGAATAATACAGATGCTTTTGATAAACAACTTTTATTCTCCTTTGGGTTAACAATGTCATAAATATCCTCCCAGTACAGTTAGAGTTAAAAAGATTTTAAGAGTTCCTGTGGAGGGAGGGAGGGATACAATGTTGAAACCAACTGTAATTCTTAAATGAAGACTATGTATTTCACATATTGATATTTAGTGACATGGAAAGATGTTTATAAAATGCTAATAAGAGACAGGTTGTACAATGTGATTCTATTTTGCTACATATATGTATTGGAGAAAACAATCTAAAAGATATATACTCCAGAAATTTAAGAATGGCATTATCTGAGTGATAGTATTATTACTGCTTCTTTTTCTTTATACTTGTCCATGTTTTCTAATACAGGTTTCCCCTACTCTCTGAAAGCAGACCGTTCCTATGAAACCTTTGGTAAGCCAAAGTGTCGTAAAGCAAAGAAGCAATGGCCAGGATATGGAAAAGTTTTGGAGCATCCCCAGACCCCAAAAATAAATAACCTCTCTTAGGCTTTCCTGATACCTTAGGACACATCTTGCTAGTGGATGAACACAATAAATTGAGAGAAAGCGGAGCTGCTCGCAGACACAGTTCACGGGTCTGGTGGCTGGATGCTGACATGCTGGGGGAAGCTCCTTGGTGTTCGGGGTGTGCAGTACCTCTACAACAGCTCACTGAAAAACAAACACTCAACGCTTTTTCCCCCCCTTTTGTCTTTTTTTGTAAAAGCGAAAATCCTCTTTGGATTTCTCATGATTAGCGAAAACAGGTACTAATGAAGGTTTCTCAAAAAGCAAAGTTGTGCACTGGGAAGTTTCGTAAAGCAGGTGATAATTGTATTTCTATCATAAGCATGAACTTTCCATTTTCCTTTATTTTTCCCCATTTTCCTTAAAAAAGGGAAGAAAAGGAAATACTTTCATGCATTTTAGAGATAGTAAAATGATCTACACTATCTGCTCTTAACATTTTAGCAAGTAGGAGCTCATCTAAAATATTCAAAATTGTGCTAAAGTGTTATAATGAGAGTCTCCCCTTCCCCCACAAAAAAAATGGAAAACTTGCTTCCTTTCCTTTCCTGGTCACAGAAACTTTGCAAATATCAGTGGAAGCAAGGGTTCAGTAATTAAGTTACTGAAAGAACATAAAATAAATAAAAATGTACATGTAAAAGTGTATAGAATTGTCTCAAAGTAAGTAGAAATCTCTATCCTTGAATGCATATAACAAAGAAAAGTCTGGAGAGCCTGAAGGAGTGTTCTTGGTCAGCTAAGTAGCAGAGCTACGAGTTTTAGAATGTGACAGACCTGGGTGTAATTTCTGTCGCCCTCAGACTTATGAGGCAGGTTGCTTAACATCTCACTGCTTTCTCTTCTGTCAAATGAGGATGATAGTAATAACCACCTCATAGAGATTTTAAATAACTCTATCAGAATCTGTGCTGAAGGTTTATCACATTGCCTTACACATGTTCAGCCCCAAGTACATCATCTCCATAAAAAAATTATTATTATTAGAGAAAAGTTTACCTCTTATCCCCTCCAGATCCTCCCATGAGCAATACGATGCTCCTTTCTCTGTCCCTTCCTTGGCCCTCCTCCGATTTTGGTCCATGTAACAGGTTCTATCTGTGCACCATAGTCTTTGTACATAGAGAGGAAGCCATTTCTCCCCCTCTCCCAACATTTCCTTTGGGGAAAATTGAAGGCAATATATTCCACATCCATTATAAGAAAATGTCGCTGGGCCCAGTGTACTCAGAGGAAAGTAAAAAATTAAATATAATAGCAATGTTAATTGGGGATGGTAGAATGATATCTATAATCTGCTCTAAACCTTCCTGAAATGTAAAATATCCTCTAAAAATCAGAGGAAGTCATAGAAGACCACCATATAGAGCAAGCAAGAGCACTGTGAATTCTACTTAACGCAATATGGTCATGTGTCGCTCTTAGAGGCTTTTGGTGGGCAGCGGTAGCCCCCGGAGAAATCGGAGGCGGTTGAGGACTCCCTTGCCCCTCCTGCACACACAACTCTATTGAGGAAGACCACTCCAAGCCCAGTTCTTCTGCACATGGAGACATTTGTTAAAGAAGCATTCCTTAGCAAGTAAGCCTCAGTGTACTCCGTAGAGTCTGTTCTGTGACCCCAGTGTGCCTTCAGGCCAACACGAGGTGTGACCGTGTTCTTGCAGCAGGTGTCCGTCCCCCTTCTGGGTGGGATCAGGCGAGCAGCAGCCCGGAACCAGCGCCTGAGCTCAGGCCCATTTGGTGAATCATGGCCTGTGCCGAAAGGTCTTGGCTACAGACATGGCTGGGTTCTTAATCCATGTTCACGCTGGAGGAACAAAGCCGGGGAGCGATAGCCTGTAAATATTTTAGCCATTTCACATGTTTTGCAAACTTCACAGTGAAAGCCCATTTCTGACATTAAACATAGTAAACAACAAGCCATTAATTTCATTAATAGCAACCCATTCTTGACATTCACCATGTTCATTAACATCACCTCAAGCATCAGTTGGAATATGGGTAGTTTTTCTACGGAGTGTGGCCCATCTGATAGAAGGTTAGCTCACCCTCTTTGGAGAACAGATTCTTGATGAAAGCAACTACCTGTTCCTGGAATTAAACATTAAACTGGTTGGTATGTACATAATATTCCACTCTTTCTATACTGAAGTATTAGCATATTGCATTAAAGGCATGGTAATAAAATGAAATCTAATGCATTTGGATTAATTAGAAATGAGTAGCTCTTGAACACCCATACATATGAAGTCTGCTAGACACTGGGGGAGAATAAAAAGGATAAACAAGACACTTTGGTGTCCAGCCATTTATAACACCATCAATAACCTTGATTCATTAATCCAGAGATAAATATCATTGAATTGCTCATCAGTTGTCTCCAGTCTCCTGTTAAATAGTCTATTTGTCTGGATTCATTTTCTAGGAGCTGATTTGTCATTTGGCCAGAATTTTCACTTACCCAAGATACCAATAGATAAAGCCTATTTGTAAATTTGTTTGGTTGATATCACTTTACCTGTTCCCTGGAAAAAGAAATCAGCTATCTTTCACCTCAATCCAAGGAGCCTGTAGGAACTGAGACCTGTCCTTTGAAAAAACAAAAAACATATTTATTGCTTGTATGTTCTGCCCCAGCCAAGATCAATTTTCTGGTTGCAATGGGAAAGAAAAAAAAAATCTCAGTAAACTGAGCAGGACAATGACCTACATTGTATCTTTTTTCCATGTGAGGACTTAACAATTTTGTGTGCATCTACTCCTCTCTCTCTCTTTTTTTTTTTTTTAAAGGATTTTATTTATTTATTTGAGAGAGAGAGAATGAGAGAGAGAGAGCACGAGAGGGAAGAGGGTCAGAGGGAGAAACAGACTCCCCGCCAAGCAGGGAGCCCGATGTGGGACTCAATCCCGGGACTCCAGGATCATGACCCGAGCCGAAGGCAGTCGCTTAACCAACTGAGCCACCCAGGCGCCCTCTCTCTTTTTTTAAGGTTATTTATTTATTTATTTGGCAGAGAGAGAGAGAGAGAGAGAGAGCAACCAGCAGAGGCAGCAGCAGGCAGAGGGAGAAGCAGGCTCCCCACCGAGCGAGGAGCCCGAAGCGGGGCCTGATCCCAGGACCCCGGGATCAGGACCCAAGCCGAAGGCAGATGCCCAGCCGACTGAGCCACCCAGGTGCCCCTCCTTCTCTTGTTTTTATTGTTTGTGGACATTTTTAAACCATAAAGGAAGAGTTAATAGAATGTAGTCTCTTGACTTCACACAGCGTTAACCCGTGCGTTAGGCTGTCAGACTCTCAGTCGGCTACAACTATCCACGACTCATGGACCACTTATCATGAGCTAGACGTTTGCTAAGTACTATGCAGGTATGTCATTTGACCCCCACACCCTTGGCGGAGGCTTTTATTATCCCTACTTTACAGATAAGATCCTGAGATACAGGAAGAGGAAGCCAGGCGCCCAAGTTCCACAGCTGGTGGGCGATGGAAGTGAATTTTAACTCAGGTCTCTGTCTCCAACCAGTCCTCTAACTACCTTACACTACCCTGTAACCAGTCCCGTCCCCACACAGCACGAGGCCATACACAGTCCTCTGAAGCACGCGGCAGCCACTATTCACAACTCAGGGCAACCTCCAGCAGGAGCCCTTTCTTTATACTCAGCTCCAGGTTTGTGATTTAGTAAACCATGTGCGAGTCAGGTACCACTTCCTGAAAACATTGTATTTTAAAAATGTACCCTTTTGTTGGTTTTATTTTCATGATCATGTCATCCATAATCTACCTCGGGAAAATTCCAGTTTCTTTGTGTCATCAGACAAATAAAAAACTAACATCTCAAACTCCGGCGGGCACCCCTGCCTGCAGAGGAGGCATCTCCGTGGCCCCATTCACAGCGGTCTTTGCAGAACGTGTGGACACCCCTTGTAGGGCGAGAGGCCAGGGCCTGAGCACTGGTCCTTGCCCTTAATTGCTTCAATAGAAGAGCAACCGTGATGAGAAAGAACGGGTATATTTGCAGAGAAATAGAGCAATGGGGAAAGTTTCCAAAGTTTGGAGGATTTTGTTTTGTTTTGTTTTGTTTTTTGAGAACTCTAAATAAGTATATCATGACCTCTTGGATTAAATGCAGAACACACATCTTGCAACTCAAGGCTAACCCCAGGCAAAAACACAAACTAGGCAAGATGCATCCTTGGACGCTCAAAACCTTTCTCTCTTGACTTCCATTCCCTCAGTTCTCCCTTTTCTAAAGCTCAAGTAATCCCTCCCTATTTTTACATTCTCATTTTTTAAATTTTTTTATTAAGTTTTAAATTTTAATTCCAATATAGTTAACATACAGTGTTATATTAATTTCAGGTGTACAATTAATGATTCAGCAATTGTGTACATTAGTCAGTGCTCATCATGGTAAGTGTATTCTTCATCCCCTTTACCTATTTCACCCTATTTCCAGTAATCCTTCACTATTAAACCTTATTCATTAAAAAAAAAAGATGTCAAGTAGGCAATTAGTAAATACTAGTGTCCAGTGTTAGCAAAAATATAGGGACATAGATAATCTCATAATAGTTTGGTAAAATTTTATATTGGTACATCCTTTGTGGTTAGCAATTTGTAGCACTTATCAACTGCCTTTAAAACGTATACACCTGCAAGTTGAAATATTCCACTTCTAGAACTTCATCTTAAAAAATATTAACTTACGCAAAACTCAAAACTCTAAGACTATATCACAGAATTTTTTCTTAAAAAGCAAGCTAAGTGAACAAGAATATGAAATTGGTTCAATCAAATTATAGCTCAACTAAGTAACCATGCTAAGTAACCATTACAATTATATTGGAGAAACACTTTATTTCCAATAAAACCTGATAAAAACAGAATAAAAGCTAGCTAGGAAAGAAAAATATTATCTGCCTAAAATAAAGGTTAAAGAGTATATTGTCTCCTAGAATTTAAACATTAACCATCTTTAGGTAGTAGGAACGCACCTGGCTTATTTTGTTCTCCTTTGTTTATCTGTAGTTTGTAGTTTTTAAAGTGAAATACACTCCCATTATAATTTAAGAAAAGGAGGAAGGGTTCTATTTTATTTTATTTTAAGAAGAAAAATCTGATACCCTGAGTGTTAATGTAAGGGATTCTATTACTTTGGTCCTTATTTGTGAAATAAAGGATTTTTTTTTTTCAGTCTGGAAAAGGGAACCTTCAGCATTCGGGACTGTATGTGCAAGGATTTTCCTTAACGAGACACCCTTTCAAGGACATAAACTAGCAGCTGCTCAGAGGCTCAGTCGGGGCTCACAGGAGGCTGAGACTTGCTTCAAGTGCCTCCTCACGTTTGGAAGTCCCTGGGAAGCCATTCGTATCTGCAACTCCAAAACCCAGGGTGCTGCGGCCTTCCTAATTTGTACTCGGTGATATATGGGGTAGACATATATCACTATGAAGACAAGAAGATGAAACGATAGAGGATCTTTTGAAGGAAAAGAGCAAGCCACCTCCCAGTGTGCGGCAATTCCTTAGATGCTCGGGTCCTGTCCCACCAGCCCCACCCCTTCCCCACCCCTGCCGCCGAGCTGGGTCGTGCCCCATGTCTTAGCGTAGGCTGGAAGGTCTTTCCCACCTTCTTTACCCTAGGGTGATTCTACTCCATCCAAAACCTAATCCAGATTTCTCCTCTCTCCTGGACACTACGTACTTCTCATCTCCCTCTCGTGTCCCTCACTAGTTCCAGAGAGCAGAAAGAGAATTATTTCTCCCTTCTACAAGCATCTACAGCACTTTTTTTCATATTGCTAAGATGGAATGAGTCAGAGAGCATTGTGATAGTGTCTTGCCATTTTATTTCTCTTTGCCCCATTTTTAAATCTACTCCTACCTTTGGGAGCTTTTAGCAGGACAGGAGCAGGGAGAAAAGAGAAATGATGCTAATACTTATTCGGTCCCTACTGTTCATCAGGCACCATCTGTAATAGGTGCTTTTACTTATACTACCCTCTGTTATTATCAAATAAGCTAAAATGCATGCAGTATTATCTTTACTATATAATGGAGCAAGTAGACTCTCAGAAAGGTTACAGAATTTTATCAAAGTAGCACAGCTGCTTGCTATGGACAGCATTTCCTCCCCCAACATCCAAATCCATATTTTGAAGCCCTACCCCCCAGTGTGATGGTATTTGAAGATGGGGCCTTTGGGAGGTAATTTGGTTTAGATGAGGTCGTAAGGGTGCAGTCCTCCTGATGGGATTAGTGCCCTTGTAAGAAGAGACACCAGAGAGCTTGCTCTCTCTCCTCCATGTGTGATCACAGTAAGAAGGCAGTCGTCTGCTCACCAAAACCCGACCACACCAGCACTCCAGCCTCTGATCCCAAACTTCCCACCTCCAGAACCGTGAGGAAGTAAATTTCTGTTGTTTAAGGCACCCGGTCTATAGCTTTTGTTATGGGAGACAGGGCAGACTGACGTGCTGTTGAATATCAGAGCCGGCATTTCAATCCTGACTTATGTCTTTCTATAATACTACACTGCCTCTCAATATGGACTGTTCGTGGTATGTTCTTATGACTCCAGCATTCAGCAGAGTGACTGGAATAGAGTAGACAGAAATCCAACAGATGGATGTTGGATGTTGAATGAATGACTGAATAATTGAGTGATTATAGGTAGAAAGATACGCATTTAAAATGTCACAAATCCAGACATAGACCCATTCACAGAGTTTTAGTTTGGGGCAAACCATTTCCACTGCCACTCAGCAAATCTGTACCACTCTCTTGGTTGCAGGAAATTTACCTAGTGTTCTGGATTGGGTACAAGAAACCGTGGGAATTTGTTGAGCTATTTTGCTGAAGAAGATGAGTTTCTCCTTGGGAATCAGTCAGGAATGCTGGGAAGCTACATTTATCTTTTGAGGTTCCTGTTATTATTAAAGAAACCATGCCTTGAGAGTCTAAATGCATGAGGGATGGAGAATTAGAACTTGAATTGCACTGATGCACCTTTCAGAAAGTAAATGCTCTTACATAATAACTTCAAGAATTTTATGAGGGAGTAATGACAAATATAAGTTTATTTTCTGCTTCATCATTTTATAGTTTTTTATTTGCATATAAAATGCAAATTCGGAATAATAGAAAGTTTCTTATCATTCTTTGTATTAGTGATATTATTTACAAACCTACTGACCTATATCCTCTTATCTCACAAACAGGGAGAAGTAGTGCTTCTCATCACCTGTAAATTAAGGGTGAACAGGAGAGAATGGATCATTAAAGTCCTTTCCAACTTGGACATTCAGCAATTCTACTGCTATGATTGTAATAGTCACAGTGAAAAGAGAGGGCTCTGTTCTACCCCCCCCCCATTTTTAATCTAATGAAATTCTACCCCATCTTCAAAACTCAATTCAAATATTTCCTTTTCCCTCGACACTGCCCCACATTCTCTCTGTCACGTCCCTCAACTCTGCTCCTACAGGGAAGAGTCAGAATTAATCTTCCCTTCTGTGAGCATTCACAGCACTTTGTTCATATTGCTCATAAAGAGTGGATCGGAGTGTACTCTGAGAAGTGGCATGCTAGTTTATTTCTCCTGGCCCCACCCTTTCATTGCTTCCCTCCGTGCTGGGAAGTGCTAGGAAACTACCAGGAGGCTACTCATCATGAGTTTAATCACCCCGAGGCAGCAAATGAATGGCTCTCAGTCTGCTTTCTTAAGCGTCAAAAGCACATAGTAGAATTTATTTCATGTTTTAAAAATAAAAATTGCCATAGCTTATTGTGCTTAAAGAACATTATTTTGAATTTTAGCCCATTCTTGATTATAAAATGCCTAACTTCCTCTCCCCTGTTTAGAGTGATTACTCACACTGGTTTGTTTTGTAATCACGTCAAACCTTATTTTATTTTAATCGTGATGTTGAGTCTGACACATTTCTTATCATTCCAGTTACAGAACCATTAAGGAAACCAAATTTCATAATCTTCTTCATGCCATTTGTTCAATGGCTATAATACTTAAAATATCACCCTCAAAGAACAATTCAGAAAAGAATTTCAGAGGGTCACATGAGTTTTCCTGTCAGCTTCGTAACCTGCAAGCGGAGAGTTAGCAATGCTCAATGACCAGTGTTGCCAACGAACCACTGAATGTCTGACAGTGGCAAGGAAAAACCCCAGATCTCGCACCTCTTTTGTTCTCTCCATTAAAACTTCACTACTTTTCGTGACTATTCAGATAATTCTACCTCGCAAAAGAGTAATATTTACGCTTCCCTCCTAAAATACAAATTGCTTACATATCTCAATTTTGTTCTGAGTTCCATCAATGTATCAATGTGCTTGTGTACTGAAGTCCTACTCTATTAGCCAATATTTTTAACAAGATATGGATGTGAAAAAAAGATATAAAAAGTAAAGTAGATATGAATCTCATAAAAGAGCCATTAAGGGACATAGCTAAAAGATTAAGGTAAATATATATTATGAGACATGGTAATAAGGTGGTCAGGCACTCTTGAAATTAAGTTGAAATGTAATATCCAGAGATGAAAGGAAATTAAATATGAAACCCTGAGATACTTATTAAGCCGTCAGTGGGAATCTGGTTGGTGATGTCACAGCCAGGAGAGAAAATAAGACGCGTGCAAAGTTGGACCAGATCCAGTTTGCGCTGTAGATTTATGCAGTTAATTTTGTCCCCTGACTGCATTCAGATGAGCATTTCTCCTCGACATACACCAAGAAAATTGCTGCATTATAGCTGTGTTAATGGTAATCAGCATGCTAATGAGCACCAGAAGGTCGTTATAGCAAAGAGAGGTTCAAAGATGTATAACCTAGAGAAACAAGAACGTAATTCTTCAGGGAATGCAAGTGTCTTGTTTGTAGGTCATAGATTATTTGTTTTGGTCACTGCATTGCACAGGGAATTTAATTTAAGCAGGAAAAAAAAATGAAGCTTTTTGAATTGTGAGAGCAGCCCAGCTTAATTAAGAAAAGTAACACTGGATAGCTTTGCATTGGTGGTAAAAATAGAATCTTCAGTAGATCGAAGATAGTACTAAATAGTGCTGTCCAGTGTGGGATTCTATCTGTGCTTATGCAAAATGTGAGACTTTAATTGTATTTATTTGTAAGCCCGATGTTGCTTCACGGCTCTCTGGCAAGGACAGGGTCAAAATATCAGGGGTGACAAAGGTAACGCTCAGAAATTAAGTCACGGTATTGTGCAAACAGTTTCAGGGTCTAAACCTTCTGAGAGAATTAGAAATATTTCATTGTTTACTTCAGGTGCACATTTTAGCTTCAAAAGGTTAAGTATTTATTGATACTGATAAGGGAGAGTATTCAATCAGGAATACTGCTGCTATAGCTTATTAAAAGTTCACAGACATAAATGATGTGCAGATTTTTAGGCTAAGCTAAGTGGTTTCTCCCAGGAACCTCCCCCCACCAAAGATTTAGGGAGTCACATGAGTTCATCAATTCCTACCTTGTATCAGTAGAAACAGAATCATAATATCACCTGCTTAAATCATCATACAGGTCCTGTGTTTTTGTTTAATGTGTACTTTCGAATAGACTGTTTTGCTAATATGCTCTTTGGGTAGATTTATAACCAAAGAATGATGCCTTGGAAATGAACAATGGTAATAATTTTATTTCCCCTCTTTGCTAGAACATGGACTTTGTCACAATACTCAAATGAATGTTTTTCCATCCCAAAAAGGACAAATAAAATGGCTTCGGATAGACAGATGATAGATGGATAGATAGACCAATAGATGGATGGATGAATACACACACATGTATAGGACTGATTATAATATAATGTAATCTACTACATTATAATATAATAATATACCTTCATACTGTACTATATACTATCCCACACTAAGGGCATTTTACAATTTCCAACCTAATACCTCTCTGAGTTAAAAGTTCCTACTTTTTCCATTTACCAGTTTCCTCAAATAAACACCTTCTTTTGTGATGTCAGGAAACATCCCTTGTTCTGAATTCTCAAGGTTAAACATCAGGGGGCCCAAAATTTCCTCCCTGAAAAAAAAAAAACACACACTTTGGATTAAGCCAATGTTTTAATTGTTTGGGTCCATCTTGTCACTTTTTAAAAAAACATCTGTGACACATAGCCTCTCATAAAGGTACTATCCCATCTATACAGAATAATTAAATTGGAGAAGAATAGGCTTTCATACCAATTTGGAAAAAAGAAAAAAAGAAAAAACAAACAAGAAAAGATGAAATAATAGCCAAGGAGGGAGTGGGGAGGAAGGAAGGGAGAAGGGGAGGAAGAGAAGTAGTGACAGATTATGGAGGCATAGGAATATAGGATGAATAGGTAAAATACTTAATAATTTATCACTATAACAGTATGGTGTTGGGGAAATATAATTAAAAGACAAAATCTTCTTCCAACACAGAAAAGCTCTCCACAAAGGTAGTAAAGAAAGAAAACACTTTTGTTACTGAATAAGCATTAATCCAGAATGTGATGCACATGGCAGGCAATCTGCTGAGAGATTGCAAAAACACAAAAGAAACTGACCCCCCCTTACATAGCCACGCAGACACAACCCATTACATACATGTTCTTGAGATAAATAGTAACTAGTCCTTAAGTCAGAGGACTTGACAGCAGCATCTGTTCATCCTAACTTCACCTGATAGTTGGGGTGACCATCCGTGTTGACTAATTGGCTTTATCCAGAGGAAAAAGAAACTTCTCAGATCTCTATGACAGGAAGTAGTTTGGGAAGTTGGAACAGGTGTGTGGAAGGTAGGCTCCTTCCCTCGCACAGACCCTGGGGGGTAGGGGTGTTATCTTCCTTGACGTTTACATTTTAAAGAGATGACTCCTAGGTCCTGGAGAAAGACATTCCCAGATCAGAAAGCTGACAAAAGTCCTATCTAGTTTTCAAAAGGATTCCTATATATTTCAAACAGATGAGAAAGTATGTTCAATGACAAGTTTTCTAAGGTAAATGCTCCAAGAAAAAAGGAGGGGAAGAGAATCTCTTCCCTTACTTTCAAGAGGAAAAAATAAGCCTCTTTTAAAAAAAAAAAAAGATTTTATTTACTTATTTGACAGAGAGAGACACTGTGAGAGAGGGAACACAAGCAGGGGGAGTGGGAGAGGGAGAAGCAGGCCTCCCGCCAAGCAGGGAGCCCGATGCGGGGCTCGATCCCAGGACCTTGAGATCATGACCTGAGCTGAAGGCAGACGCTTAACGACTGAGCCACCCAGGCGCCCCAAGAATTAAGCCTTTTATCTTTAAGTTGTATTTGTCTTACAACGGGCACTGCTGATTTTAACCCCAAATAACCCACTGGGTCACTCTGAGGTTTGGGTTACTTGTCCTGATAGAAGGGTGGGCAGGAGTCTGAACTGAGCTTTTCCAGTTCAGAGAACCCTGGAGTCCCCCAGGTCTGACTCTCTCATCCACTGGGAGTTGGGTTGTAGTTCCCTAAGTACCTAACTCAGCGCTTCTCCCACTTTAACGTGCATACGGGGTTGGCCCTAGAATCTCCAGCACAACACAATTCCCAGCACTCTCCCCAGTGCGCGGCAGCTGCTGGTCCAGGCCCATACTCTGTGTAAGTACCGCGCGCTACCCGATCGCGCCACTGGACCTCCAAGGCCCATACTCTGAACGACAAGCAACTCCGGTCAGTTCTCCTCACAGGCATAAATCCCACCAAATACAGAAAAGACCCACACTGAACAAATTCTTTACTGAGAGAGTTAAGAAATTGTTTCTTGGAGCAGCAGAGACTTAGAGGCTTTACACAGTCATGCACACCGAGTTTCACCCTGCAAGACAGATCCATCCTATCCTTGAATACTTTCAGCTTCCATTTTAACACTAGTGCATTCCCCTGTTGGCTAGCCCACCGTTTCATGTGTGGAGATGCGATCTGCTCCCTTATACTTTTCACCTATTGGGTTGACTGCATCCTCTGGAACTGTATACAATAAAATAAGATAGAAAGAGCTTAGCTCTCCATAACACTTTAGAACTTATAAAAGCAAATTTATGTCAATTATCTGATTTTATCAACATAACCATTTATATATTTGTAGCTAGCAGTTGTTGTTGCTGTTGTTGTTTGTTGTTGTTGTTTTTACTACTGCCTTATCTTCTACAGTTTAACTCCTCAGGGTTTCCAGATCTTTCACCACTTTGATGTCCTTCATTTACACTCACTGTAGTTTTTAGTCCCTATTTTAATTGGGTACAAATTAATGGCAATTAAAGAATTAGGCCTTATCTCAGTAAATCCTTCCTAGTAAAGATTTCCTTAGCATAAATATTTCCTTTTGTTAAGTTAATGTGCTTCATTCGTAATACGTATTCCTTCTTATGAATAGGAATAAACCAAATATTCTTATAGAAAAGAGCAGGCATCATATGGGTTTGTTAAACATTTTTCTCCTTCTTTTCCTAAGCAGATTTGTTGTAAACATGTTTGTATCTCGTATGTCATCCTATAATAGAGGAACCAAGACTTTAGGGAAGAAAAAACCATGTTTATGAAAACCCTAACTGCCCCAGAGATCTGTTCTACACGTAGACCATGTAGAAGGGTTGTGGTGTTAACTCACACTTTATCTTGGTTCAGACTCTCAGATACTCTTCTCTACCAAATACAGCCTCCACAAATAAAGAGGGTTTATTTTTTAATAAACGTGGTTACGTGGGGGTACGTGGGGGCTTCCTGACATCAGAGGAGGGTGGAGGCTGGCGCTAGCAGACACGCTAGTCCTTGGCTGGTACCTCCACACTTCTGCTATGTCCTGAATCCACCTGTAGGCTGGGAGTCCTGCAGATCTTGAACTTGTGGTTTATTCTTTTGGCTCCTGGAAACTCTGGGTCTCCACCATGTCTAATGTCCAGTCTCTTGGCTCATGCAGAGAGAGACCCCTGGAGGGCTGTCCCCAAGAAGGCCATGTGTCAACTCAGCTTCTACAATGCATGGAAACTGAGAAAGCCTAAAGAGAGGCAGCTAGATCTTCGTTCCGTCTGGACTACACTCTCTCCCCCTCCATAAGGTTCTTTGCTGAGCAGTCTCCTCCCAAAATTCCAAATGGGCAGTGCAACATGGACATCATTCGATCACTGCTTCCTATCAGCTACTTAATGCCAGGGCACCCCCTCTACGCACCACAGCACGACTGTTGCTTCCCCAAACCAGCCCAAGAAGGGAAAACCGGGCAACCCCAGTCTCACTGTCCTCTCTCTCCTTCTACCACAATCTCCTGAGGCCAAAAAAGACTATTTTCCCCTACTTCCTTTCCAGTCCGAACCCCACTTACACAAAACTGTTACCAGACTTGCTAAACCTGTCTAATGGTACACTTAAAGAGCAGATGAAGAAATTCAGGTAATTTGTTCAGATGATCTGGCATACAAGGCTTGATTCTTGATGTGCTTTTAATGCAAGAAGATGAATAGTATGTTCTTTCTCATTGTATTCTGGGTGAGCACTGTTAGTTGTTTCTTCAAATGCTTCCTTCCTTCTTCCTTGCCACAAGAACCCTGGTTCTGTATTATGCAGCTATGGGTGTTGGGGGAGGTTGAACTCCTCCCTAATTTGTCTGCTGATTTTGATTCCTGGGACTGTGGCAGCCATTTTGAAACCATGAGGACCACCCAGCTGTAAGGGAGACAGGTGATACTAAGAAAAGTGGCACAGATAAATGGGATAAAATGATTCCTTGGTATTGTCATTGAGCTCCTGAGTTAACCAAGTGCCCCGGCTCAAAACTTCCTATGTAAGATAACACATTTTTCTCATTATTTAAGCCATTTCCAGTTGGATTTTTGTTATTTGGAACAGAATGTATCCAAACTGATGTCCTGCCTTTCTGTAACATTCCCCTCCAAGGCAGAAAAATAACCTGGGCAAAATACTAAAGGAAAGGAAATAGTAAAAAAAAAACTAATGATATTAGTAAGAGTAAGCCTGGGAACAGCAAGTATTTAAGTGCAGAGTTCTATCTCTCTCTCTCACTTAGAGTCTCACTACCATTGCCCTAGTTTAGGATGCACCCATCATTTGTCACAGCAAGTTGCAATAATTAGTCTGACTGCTGCTCATCTCTACCACCACCTTGAATCCATCCTTTCTACTGATTCTAGGGTCTCTTACTAAAACACAAATCTCATATGACTCTCTTACCTAAGACCCTTCCGTGGGCCCCTGTGGTCTCTGTGATGAAGTCCAAACTACAGGTCATGTTCTACAAAGCTCTTATGACCTGGCCCCTGCTTACTTTCTCAGCTTCAGTTTCTGCTCATCACTGCCTGCCATTCTGTGCCACAATCACCCCAAACCTGAGAGTTTGGGAATGCACTGTGTCATTTCTTGCCTGTATGCTTCTTAGGTGCTATTCCTGGTACTTAGGGATCAGCTTCCTCAGGTCTAAAGATTGACAAAACCTCAGTCATTCTTCTCGACGCAACTGAAGCTTCACTGTTCCCAGAATCAACCCCCTGAGAGCACTCAGAAATGGTGCATTACATTTGGGGTATTAGTTGAACCTTGCCTGGAACCCTCCTGGGGCAACTCTCAAATGAAAAGCACTCCATGTCTGTCTCTCCCGTATAGACTCTGGATTCATTAGGGAACAAAACCTTGTTGATTTTTGTATCTTCATCACTCAGTGCAGCTTCTAAGATCCAGTGAGGCAGCAGAGCATAACCCAAGTTCTGGCTGGGTTCATATCTTGATTCCATCACTCCCAGTTGTATGACTTTGGGCAAATAATTAACCTCTCTGTGCTTTAATGTCCTTATCTATTAAGTGGGGGAGATAATAATAGCTATAATCAATAATAGTAATAATAACCAATAACTTTGCTGTGTGTATTGAGTCTATTCATGTACAAATATTTACAACACTGTCCAACTCATAGTATGCCTCCAATAAATATTATTTTTTATAATTAGCATTGGCACACAATAAATATTTGTGGACGGTACCGAAGGCTTGCAGGGGCTCTTGAGCCCACCCTCTTCTCTAGGGAGCCAAATGGAGCTTATGAGGGCAGTGAGTTCTGCTCCCAGATATATTTATGCTACACTACACCCTATGATGCCCCTTGTCCCACACAGAGTCCCCAATGTCCGCAAGAACTGTGGAGGCTGTGCCCACTACTGCTTCTCATATACATCCCACAACAAACAATAAATGTACACATTTAATCTGAGCCCTGCTTCATCTCCGGCTTGATGCTTAGGACTGAGATGATGTAAGGGCCCCTGGAGCACCCAGGAGGATTAAAAGGTGAGTTGACAGAAACACAATAGTGGAATCCTGAACTCTGCATCCAAACACAGTACTATGAGTGGTGTAATCTTGGGAAGTCATTTAACCTAATTAAACCTCAGTTTCCATATGGAAAATGCAAGTGATAAAGACTGTTCCACCTACCTCATTGGGCAGCTATAAGAAACAGATGAAGTAAAATGTGAATATTCATTTGTCAAGCACCTGATAATTTATAAAAGCAAGAAATTTGCTAATTACCCCATCAAAAACCTTCTCTGAGCTCTGCAGTTTTTCTGACCCATGGATCCCTCCTGTAATATCCTCAAGGGACACCCCCAAGTCTGAGACTTTTCATAGGACCTGACATCAATGTATTGTGTGTGCATGAATGTGTGTGTGTGTGTGTGTGTGTGTGTGAATGCCTGACATGTCCATCTACTCTCATATCTATACCTCACATCCTAAGAAATCAAATTACTTATTATATTCCTACCAGGAATAAAACAGAAAAATTTATTCTAATGACTACCACACAGTAGAGTAAAATGAGCTTCAGATGACTATGAAAGAGCATAATGTTCTAGTTTACCAGAAACCAAGGAAACCTAGTATATCCAGCAGCCATTTTTCTTCTTTCTTAGTCTTTCTTTGTGGTGAAGCTGAGAATAATGCCCTCAGGTTTTTCTCACTATATATGTAGATGGGGAGCAGAAAGGAGCTGCCATGGGACAGACTCAGAGACGGTGCAATTAAAAAGGCTAAGATAATTTGTTGGTCTTTTAACGCAGTGTTTCTTTACTATTGAAGTCACCTCAAATCAACAGTTTTAACATAATGTAATTCAACAAAAATATTATTTCAAGCATAAGAAAATTTTATAGGAGGAAACATATTGGATGAAGTATCGCTTGTGGTATAATTTTAATTCTGAAAGATCTTGCTAAGAGGGCTTATTTAAATAGGTTCTTCCTGAGATGAATATTTAGGGGGAAAAAATTCCTACAGGATGATTTATAGCAAAATTATATGAACAGAATGAAGGACAGAAGAATTTTATTAGAAAAGGGTCTCATTTCCACAAAATATAAATTATACCTTTTAGAAAATATATTGAATTTTATTAATATTCTGTAGACAGCCTGAAGTGTTAATCTCCACCCCTACCTATAAGACTTTCATTATGATGTACAAGGTGTATTTACCCTTTAACCAAATAATTTTTGAGCAACGCGGTGGAGCCTTCAGTTTACATATCCTACAAAATATTTTCATTGCAGCTACAAAGTCTTATATTTTGTTGGCAACATTTAATGATATATATCTGAGGGTGTATATTTTATATACATGTATGCACGCTTTTGGTGTTACCACACAAGAACACATAATGATAAACTCATTGTATTTGACATCTGAAAGACTGTTTCCCCAATATCCACTGTTACTGTTGTTATTGTCTTAACCATTGTTTTTAAGGAGAAACACAAGAAGTTTGAATTTTTTCAATGCTATGATTAAAATTTGGCCTCGCTTCATCTTGAAATTTATAGTTAGAGGAATTACTTGGGGTAGGGCACTGAGTACTGTATTTCTGCCTGGCATTTGAAAGTGACCTCATTTAGACCTTGGTAACTAATATTTTTGATGAGGAAATTGACTTATTATTATTCAAAGAACTTGGTTATAAATCCTTGTCCAGTCTCTACCAGTCTCGAAAATTGAGGCTTTCTTGGGATGTGACTTTGTTGTAGCAAACAAGAGTGAATTGACCCCTGGTACAGTTTGAGTTTCAGCAAGGACAGCTAGCATTTAGATTTTATATTATTTGAAAGTGAAGATTGAGATGAAGAATGAGGACAAACCCGGGAGATTAAAAAGACTAGAACTCATTTCGAACTCTCAATAAATATTATCAAATATTTTCCTCTTAAATACATGCACACAAAATGCAGCAATTGATACACGTCTTCCTCTAGGACATGTAAAGAGAGCACAGGCTCCCCATCCTATTCAAAATACCCGGGAGATACACCATTGCAAAAATTATTGTTCTCTGTTTATAAAATGGGAAGAATCTTGCTTAAAAAGTTGGGCCTAAGTTAAAACCAGAAGCCAAGCTGTTCCTTACAACGTAAAAAAATATTTCACTGATTCCCCACTGAGTGCTAATTAAGGCCAGCTTCTATTCACACCTCCACAAAGAGGAAAATACTGAAAAGTACCTGATTATTTGAAATGATAACACCTGGGCACTTCACCCAAGGTCATATAGAGATTTGAAGCCCCAGGGAACTGCACAGGAAGGAAATTTCTGGTATTTATTATTGGTCAAAATGGCAAACATTTCCAGGTAATGGAATGGAAGTACAGAGATACATTTTAGCACGAGTATTTCTGGCTTACCCTCAGAATAAATGTTCAAATTCAAGAATCCATAGCCTCTTCATATGGATAAAAAGAGTTAAAACAAAACATTAGACCTATCAAGATATGTCTCTAAAAAAATTAATGGGATGGCAAAAAGGAAAAAGTATTTTAGAATTATTGTTATCAATCTATACGGAAACACCAGCATCATTCTCTAACTATGGAATTTTAGAGCTGTAAGAATTTTGAAGAGACTATTTACTCTCTGACACACATCTTCACATTTGAGGATACAAACTCAGAGTTGTTATCATGTGTCTAATGTCACACAGCCAACCAATGGCAAAGTCAGGACTTGAACTAGGGTCTGCTTATATTTATGTATATCTTAAGTTCTGCTATTTTTCAGGACCCCTGGACTCAGGCAAAGTTCAATATTGTCAAAGATATCAAATGTAGCCTTTGCTTTTAAGGGGAAACAAACCAAAACAAATCTATCTTCAATCAACAAAATTTGATTCTTCCTCTCTTCCTTGGTGTCCCACTATGGTTTTCATAAGTGACCATTAACAGAGGAACAGCTGAAGTGTGGAGATGTTAGAATGGGTGACTACAGATAAATCTTCAATAAATTTAAATCATTAGTTTGTATTATGGCCTCTTATTTTTTTATTGTAAATTTATTTTCATTTTATTCATTTATATATTTACTTGACCCTCACCATATTCCAAAAAGAAATTAAAATGGCATAGAAGTTACCTAGGCATGGGTTCTGTATTCCTTCTGTCAAGCCTCAACACGCATCTGTCAAAAATTAATAGAATAAGGCAACTGGGCAGTTTTCCTTCTTCATCGCATCTGATGACTTGTCCTGGTGATCCATCACTGCTGTGAATATTCGAATATCTGCCCAAGACGACATGGAAAGGTGAAGTCACAGTTACCACATAATACAATTATGCAATAAACCAAACACAAACTGCTCGTTTCAGTTATGTTGCTTATATACCTACAGAACTGACCCAATTAAGAAAATATGGATTATTCATTTCTAAGGTTTATTCCTAGATATTACGTAAAAACTGTAGGCCTTTATTTAAGTAAATGGTTTTCCCAAAGTCTCTGTAAGCAATTCTAGGCCTTAAGATAACCAGTCCTAGAGAAGCTTCTTACTCCACCTGCTTATCACTCAATTGCATGTTTTGGTCACTCAAGCTATTGTCAATGAAAATTTGGAGTATCAGAGGAAAAAAAGAGAAGAGATGAAATCTTCTCTTTGGCAGCATTTGGTGCCTTTAAAATAAAAAGTCAGCATCCCCTCTGCTATATAAGCTCAAAGCATCACATTTGCTGGCATCTTTTCAAATGGCCTGAATTGTATTTCTCGCTTTCCTTGATTTATCCCTCTGTTGGCCCCTGCAAGAGAGCATCATTTTTTTCCTCCTGCCTTCTGTCTTCTATATTTCATTTCAGGTGTCTATCGAGGCAACGAAAGATAAAGCTCTCTGCTTTCCCTTGTACTAAAGTTCTATATGGAATCAGTTCACCTGTCTGTCACTCCTCATTAAATTCTTACCCTCTTCATTCACATCCTGATCTTTGCAAATGAACATTTGCTTAATAAATGTTCCCAAGACTAACAGTGCAGAGTGAAAATCCCACACAGCAGTAAATTATTAACTCAGTCACAGAGGGAGTGCCATATATGACTTTTCAGAATGAGTTATTATGTGGATCATCATGTAATTATGAATTTTTCAAGCCATGATAGAGGAAAATTGAATATTTAATATTTTATGGACATATTCTACACTGAGGACATCTTTCAAAATTTTATGATAATTTTTAGAGTGAGCGAAGAGCAGAACAAAAGTTACAAAATAATTGCAAACTTGAATATTTAATCACTAGGGACATTGTTGGTTATTTCTCAAATTATATAATGTAACCAATGCTGTGAACTTTTAATCATAGTGTATTCAAATGGGGAAAAAGGCGCATTAAAATCAATCTA
Source organism: Phoca vitulina (assembly GCF_004348235.1). Lineage (NCBI taxonomy): Eukaryota > Metazoa > Chordata > Mammalia > Carnivora > Phocidae > Phoca > Phoca vitulina. Next base: position 28,491,046 of record NW_022589708.1, on the reverse strand, counting down.
TAAATATGTTTTGGTTGTTTAAGAAATAAGAATACAGAGCTTAATGTTGTCAAATTGAGACCTTAAGGTATAAATATTCATGTGGGAGGTAATCTTGAGTGACTTGTTCTAGATGAGCTGTTGTTGAACAAAAACTTTTTAAAATGAGCCATTTCAAAATGTTCAAAATCAAAACCAGGGCATAAACACTAAAATATTTTAAAAGTCTTAGCTGAAAATAAAATGGAAAGATGAAATCGGTGTTTGCCAAAAAATTAAAAAAAAAAAAATCTGTGATAAATATATGAGAGCTTTGGCGAAAAAAATAAAGGAAAATTAAAACAAGATTTTGATATGAATTACCCTATTTATTTACACAATTCATGCATTCATAATATAGCACTTTGATTTTCACCCATGTTTTAACTTTGAAAATTAGAATATTTACTGATTTCAAATTATTTCTTAATAGGTTCCCCTTGTTGGAGGAGGTCATTTCCCAGCACTAGAATACTAATAAACTTTAAGGACATTTGAACTCAGAGGTTCTCAACACTGGCTGCACATTAGCATTGCCTAGTCCTATCCCCCAGGCATTGTGAATTGGCCTGAAGTGAGGCTGGACTCTGATGGTTTTGAAGCTTTTCAAATTATTTTAATTTTCAGCCATGGTTTAAAATCACTGACACCAATAGGGCTGCCATCCAGTTTCCAGAGGCCAAAACTTCATATATCCTTTTTTTTTTTTATTTACTCATTATTTTTGTTTGTTTGTTTGTTTTTAAATTTTATTTTATTATGTTATGTTAATCACCATACATCATTAGTTTTTGATGTAGTGTTCCATGATTCATTGTTTGCGTATAACACCCAGTGCTCCATTCAATATGTGCCCTCTTTAATACCCATCACCAGGTTAACCCACCCCCCCAAATCCAAAAGAATCACCTTTTAAATACATTGGGTATATGAGCACTAAAGATACAGGGATGACTAGTAAACAGCCCTGGCACTCAAATTGCATATAATCTAAAAAAATACACACATAAATTACTGCAATTCAGTGCAATTACTGTTAGAAAGGTGTATGTCAAGTGATAGAGCAGTGGAGAGAAAACCAACATTAAAGGCACCAAAGTGGATGTTTTTAAACCTGAAGTTTGACTAAGAAAAAAAATATGACTATACTGTTTCTTGCATTCATTCATTCATTCATTCACTTATTTAAATACTTACCCCCAAAATGTATTAAATGACTATTGTTTTTTAAATATTATCTTCTTCTCGTGGACTATGGGAGATTATTGAAAATAAGGAATGTGTATCAGCTAGCTATTGCTGCATAACAAACTACAACAAAGTTCAAGTGACTTAAAACTACAACTATTTATTTGCTCATGTTTCTGCAGATTGGCAATTTAGGTGAGGATCAACAGTTTAATCAGAAAAGTATGTCTGAGTTACCTCTTAGGATCTTTGAAGAAAGTGAGGTTTGACAACAATATCTGTACTTGCCAGAGAAATTGAATCTGTTTAGTGAATAGATTCTTTATTAAAAAAAAAAAAAAAGGATCTCTATACTGTGGAAAGCTTTAGGGAAACAAAACAAACAAACAAACAAAAAAACCCCACAAGTAGACTATCAAAGTTGGGATACCAGTTTTCTGCTCAGTCTTTATCCATTATTGTTTCCCAGCCCTGTAAATAAGAGGCAGGGATCAGTTATTCCTTTCTGTCTAAGACCCTCCTAATTGCAGACTCCCTTCTTTGCTCTCTAGGACAATAAACCAGAAGGAGGATAAAAGAGCCTTACAAATTAATATTGGTCTCCAACTTCTATTGAACAGAGTAGTAAAGAAGGCACAGGAGCCCAACAAGGTGTGGATTCACACAGATTTCCCACTCTCCTCTGGAGTCCTGGCACTTCCACAAGTAGACTGGAGACTGGGGAGGAAGTGGAGAAGCACAAGACTGTACTTCAACACTGGATTACTGGGGACAGAGTGCTGAAATTTGAGGCCATGTGTTTTTGTTTTGTTTAGTATTTAGTCTTGCTATCCTTTTTGTTTGTTTGCTCACTTATTTATATGTTTTACAGATAAGAAAACTGAACTTAGAAAATTTTGCTAGATCATAGACTCACTTGAATGTTAGGAAGTTATTCAGGGTAAGACAGGTACTAAGTACATTCCAGTAACTCTCCTCATCTTGGCTTTCTCTTTGTTTGTTTGTTTGTTTGGTTGGTTGGTTGGTTGTGGTAAGAACATGTAGCATGAGATCTACATTCTTAAATTTTTAAGTGTACAATTAAGTATTGTTAACCAGGGGCACCTGGGTGGTTCAGTTGGTTAAGCATCCGCCTTCAGCTCAGGTTGTGATCTTGGGGTCCTGGGATCAAGTCCCATGTCTGGCTCCCTGCTTAGCAGGGAGTCTGCTTCTCCCTCTCCCTCTGCCCCTCCTGCCCCTCCCCCCCACTCATGCTCTCTCTCTCTCCCTCTCTCAAATAAATAAAATCTTTTTTAAAAAACATATTATAAACCATAGCCACAATGTTGTACAGCAGATCTCTAGAACTTATTCATCTTGCATAAATAAAACTGCATACCCATTGAATAGCAACTCCCCATTTCCCCCTTTTCCAGTCCCTGGCAACCACTATTCTGTCCTCTGTTTCTATGAGTTTGACTATTTTAAATACCTCATATATATGGAATCATACAGTATTTGTCCTGTTACTGGCATATTTCACTTAACATCGTGTCCTCAGCGTTCATCCATGTTGTCACACATGGCAGATTTCCTTCTTTTTTAATGCTGAATAATAGTTCATTGCACATATATACCACATTTCCTTTATCTATTCATCCAACAATGGACATTTATGTTGTTTCCATATCTTGCCTACTGTGAATAATGCTACAGTGAACGTGTGAAGGTAGGTATCTCTTAAAGAGCCTAATTTCAATTCTTTTGAGTAAATACCCAGCAGTAAAATTGCTAGATTATATGGTAGTTCTAGTTTTAATTTTTTGAGGACCTACATATTGCTTTCCATAATGACTGCACCAATTTACATTCCCACCAATAAAGCACAAGGGTTACCTTTTCTCCACATCCTGGCCAACATTATGATATTTTTAATCTGAACGCAAAACTATGGAAAACAATATACCTTGAAATAATCTCAGTGAACAAAACTCCCAATCTTAAATTAAAAAAAAAAAAAAGGTTTGCATAACTGGCATGAGCAATCATGTGTCTAATGGAAGACTAAAACAAAACAAAACAAAAAACCCACAAAACCAGTAAACATAACAGTTCTCCCCAAACTATTCTACATTTAATGCATTCCTAGTCCCAGTGGGAATTTTTAGGAAAACAAATTCAGAAAAAACAAATTTCACAAACTATCCTGAAATTCTTCTGGGAAAGTGTTTAAAATACTGCTAAAAGAAAAAAGAAAACTGGGAATATTTTTTTCTTTTCTCTATTTTATGAAAGCTTTTATGCTTTTTAAAATTTTTTACGATAAAATTGTATTTTAGTTTGTGAATATTTGATTAGATGTTCAAAATAATATTAAAGCCTTAATATATGCAAATCTACTGTTGAACTAAAAATAATATTATTTCCCATTCATTAGTCTTTTAAAAATGGATTCACTGAGTGCTAATGTTGAAACAGGAATTGTGCTAGTTTCTGAGGATTCAGAGATAAATGAGATACAGCTCCTGCTCTCAAAGGAGTTCACAGTCCCATGAAAAGAGAGGACAGTAAATAATGTTACAATTACCATGTGGTGTCCTCTGTGCTGGGATGGGGACTCTCACAGGGTCCTGTGGGAGGATATAAGAGGGACCCTTGGGGACAGGATGTTGAGAGGGACTGAGCAGCTAAGAAGGCAGGGTGAAGGAGGGAATGCTGACCAGTAAGGCTGCAGAAGTAGACGACTGCCACATCATACCGAGCACTCTGCATCTCTTCTCCACTGAAGCATCAGGCCTTGACTGAGGACACTGATAGCCCATCAAGGTCCCTCATCCTCAACAGCTCTAGTCCCAGGATGACTGTCTACCTCTAATACAGATGTGCATAGGTGTGCATTCCTCGAGTGCATTTTCATCTAGGGCAGGTAGAGTTTGATCCAAAATACCACTTAAAACTTAGGGCACCAATCTTTTTTTAAAAAATCAGTATTCACTGGTGAAATCCTGTTTTATAAAAGCTGACTTTCATTCATCTTTCTTTTAACCACCCAGTCATCACATTGAAGACACCTAACCACTACCATGAGCGCGAACTGAGAAAGTGCCAGAACAAGGTGAATGGCTGCAAGTGCCAGGTCAAGCATCGCTCTGGAGCTGTCACAAGAATCCCCTTGCTCGCCTTGCCCAGGGCCATGAAGCATCGCAAGCAGACCGGCAGAGCTGCAAGCAAGCCCCCTGAACACAGCAGAAGGGAACCGACCACAGCACCTGAAGTTGGGGTGTTCTTTCTCACGGGGATGGCCAACCTGCAGTGTACGGAGCAGCGATTCTTCCGCATAATGACTGAAGATCCACCAGAGTCGAGGGGAAGAGAAGAATGGAGGAGAGGGGTAAGTGTTCTAGAGTGAGGATGGGGTTTATAATAGGAAAGGAAATCGAAGAGCAAAGAAAAGTGTGCAGCAGGCAGCTGAACTCCCCCAGTAGGCCCCAGGCCCACAGGCACGGTCGGCCTGGGTGTGATGATCCAGATTGGCTCAGAGAGGAACCAAGTCTGAACGTAGATCTCCCTATTCTGGTAAAATGGGTCTCTTTATCACGTACGCATCACACTGACTAACCCGCCTGATCCCAAACTCGGTCCTCTAAGTCCATTTTCTAGATGCTCCCAGACTCCCTATGCTCAACAAAAAATCTGTCTGTCCTCCTCCCTTCCCCTCCCCTGGATCTAGAAAAAATCATAGCTTGTAATTTTCTGATTTATTGGAGTAAGAGGAGGCTTCCCAAAACCTAGCTAACATCAAGAAGCCCTGCGGAGATTGGTACTCTTATTGTTACTGCTGCTAGCATTTGATATTAATTTTGTATATTATGTGCTAGCATTAGATGCAGACCCTTCAATGATTATATTTCAAAGGGATAGACCTCAGTCCTTGAGAAACTTTTCTAAGTTGTAGAAGATTTACATCTCAAAGGGACAGAGAAAGAATGTACAACTATAATTTGTTTGTAATACATTTTTTTTGAGTACAGCTGAAACACAATGTTACATTAGTTTCAGGTGGACAACACAGTGATTCCACAGGTCTATACATCACGCTATGCTCACGGCAAGTGTAGCCTCCACCTGTCATCATGCAACACTATTACACCACCACTGAGTAGATTTCTTATGCTGTACCTTGTATTCCCCTGATTTATTCATTCCATAACTGGAAGCCTATATCTCCCATTTCCCTTCACACATCTGACCATCTGTCCGACCCCATCCCCTCGGGCAACCATCTGTTTGTTCTCTGTACTCCTGGGTCTGGTTCTACTTTTTGTTTGTTTGTTTATTAATTTGTTCTGTTTTTTAGACTCCACATATCAACAACTGCAAGTTTTCTAAAGTAAATGCTCTAAGAAAAGGGAGGTCAAGGGCCTAAAGTCAGGAAGAAGCCTGTCTAAAGGTTAGTCAAACTGAACATTTGGCCATCTTGGTTAAAAATCACTTCAAATTTTATGAGCAATGTTATTCTTCAGTCAGCATATTTAGAGGGAATTATTGAGTTTCTTAGATGAGTAAAATAATTCAACTTCTCAGGCTCTGGGACTACAACACAGTGTGAGCTATGTTATCATTGCCAAGTCCTGTATGGCCCAATGTGCTTTTTACTTATGAGGAGCCCCACCTCTGTCCTGGTTTCACCCAAGATATCCCTGGAAATGAAAAAAAATCAAAGGCGATATTGGCTGATGTGCATGTGGACAAACTACCACCCTTTAAAAAGAGAGGCGTTTACTTTTGCCTCGGCAAATACACGCCATCTTGCCTATCAAGCTGATTAAAGCATATAGGACAAAATGTCTTCTAATTGCCCCAAATCAGCTCACTTCTTCCAAGACTTATTCATTTGTCCATTTATTCATTAAATGTTTATGTGGCAGGATTTGTGCTAAGCAATAGATGACATTCTCCCAAAGGAGACACAAACTGCACCGTACCTACAAAACCCACTTTCAGTGGTCATAGCTAACATGATATTAATATGATAATAATAAATATTTACTCAATATTTCTGACAAGACCTATGCAAAGTACTTTGCATCATTTGTATTATCTCATGGTCATAAGAGCCTGGTGAGTTCAGTGCTATTATTATCAGATCCCTACTTTACAGATGAGGAACCTGAGTCTCAGAGTGGTTATGTGAATTATCCAAGATTAAGTGGCTATTAACAGGTAAAATAGGGACTCAAACCTATGCTCCCGATCATTTATTATAATTCCCTGCTGAATACTACACAGAGCATTATGTGCCTCCTTCATGAATTCAGTGCAAATTCAGCAAATACATATTAAGGATTTAGAATTCACATTGTTAGTGGAAATGCCTCTGTTTCAGGGCAGAGAGGGCAAGAAATGGTCTCTAAGATGCCAGTAACACACAAGGCTTGATGCTAAAACTCAATCAAAGTGCTCCCAGAGCACCAGCAGGGCACATGGTTTGGTGAAACAAAGAGGGCCCTGCCCTGGAGAAGGCTACATTCACTTGTGCCACATGCCCCCAACTTCTGGCCATATTCACAATTTTTGCGATCTCCATGTGTCACCTGTACTGTTATTTATTTAATATTTATCTTTAAATAGACCCACTTGATACCATCCCAGTGAATGGAGGGGGAAAAGGTGGATTTAATTATTGCCATTAAAATAAACATAGCTCTATTAAAAGGTAAAGATTCACCTGTGTACTAAGTTCATCTCAAGTGCAACTTTTGGAAGGACTACTTGCCCTCAGTCTACTTTTGGTTTCCTCTTTCTCACCCCGACTCTGGGAAAATGCTCTAGGCTTTTCTCATTTTTCTCTACCCTCCAGGCACCTGCCACCCCACTGCACACATCAGTGAGTATCCAAACCCCATTAACTCAGGGCCTTCATGGGTAACTCATGAGATAGTCTGATAAAGTAACTCTCTGGAGGGTGTTCACAGAGTAATAGCCATCGATAATTAGGAATTTGCAATGATAAGCATGAGACAAATGTGTAACATGGATTATGTTATTCAGTCTTCATAATAGTGTGATGAGGAAGATATTATTAACTTCTTTTTATATATGAAGAGACCAAATGCAGTCTGCATTCGGACTATGTGAAGGGAGGTCAAATGGTTTGCCCGATGTCCCATAGCTAGTATGTTGCAGGCCTGTGCACCTCCCAAATCTAAATACCCTTCCAAACTAAGGTGGTCAACTTTTCTATACTGCTGCTAATGGGAGCCCTATGCTTACACCTGAGAAGGATCGCCCTCCCCATCCCACCCATCCACCACCCACTATCTTCCTCTGTGTTCATCTGCCACATGGTCACCACACACATACATACATGCATGCACACACACACACACACACACACACTTCAAACTTCCCATTGTCTACTGGATATGGGGTAAAGTGCAGACCTCTTATAGCATTCAAGGCTCATCACAATCTGGCCACAACTTGGCTTGCCTGAGCCCTTTCCCTCTCACCTCACAGCCATATTGGATCTCAGCCTTCCTCGGCAGCCTGCGTTCCCTTACAGCTGTGCACAAACGTAGCCATGAGCACTGCAAGGGCAAAGCAGGGGCACGAGCTTGGAAATAGAGAGACCTGTTTGAATCCCCAAGTTGGGCAAGCTATTTAACCTCCTCTGCTTTTTTACATAAAAAAGTGGTAATATGTCTCCCGTGTTAGAATTGGGCTAGGTGATCTACCTAAAGCATGCCACCCAGTGCCTGGTACTTTACACGGCAACTGGCACCTGCCAGGCCCTCAGACACAAGTCGCTATTATACCTGTGTCCATGTTGTTCCCTTGAAAACTGCCTGGAATTATTTTTTCCTCTCATCTTGGTAAGTGCATATCCATTCTTCAAGCTCGAATATCACTTCCTTTGTGAAGGCTCTCCGGATTTCTTCAGGCAATGTTAATCCCTCCTTCCCCCACCGTTCCCTAGCACTCAGCACCCACCTCAACTATAATATTTTCAATTGGCTTATAATCGTCTATCACTTGTTTCTCTCTTCCATTAGATCATGAGTTCTTCAGGAGCCTATTTATCTACCAAGTGCAATACTCAGCGCATAGTAAGCTGACAAATGTTTGTTGAACGACTTAATGTGTTTCTCCTTCCCAGACATCATTTGTATTTGAATAATACTATAAAATTAAATTGAAATTTTAGGTACTGAAGCAGAAGCAGTGAGGTAGTGTGGGTGAAAAGTGAGATATTTCTCCAAAATCCCCAAACACATCTACTCTCTATGCATAAAGCCATTTCGGTTCCAGAATCATCGTCTGCAAATTATATTGGTCTTCCCTTAGAAGCATGAGGGAATTTTTGTGACAGGAAAAGATAACACTTACAAAACCTTTTCATTGTAAACGTTGATTATTTATGAACTCTTATAGGAGAGGGACCCTCTGGATGCTGGCACATGAGAGAAGCCATCCCCCCCAATTTATAATAAATGAATGTTGGAGTAAATCTCTTCATTAACCAGATAGAGAAAGGAATTTACGCTCCAAAGTAATCACTCGTCTCTTCAGCCACAAAAGCCCCGAAGACTTCACTTCCTGAACGTTCTGTCTAATGGGACAAACCTTCGTTGACCTGTTTAGCACAAGCATGACTTCAGCAGGTAGATTCTACAAAGCTAGCAGCCCAACGCAAACACACAGCAACACTGCCTGGAAACCGGTGGGTGGCCTTGGCTGGTGAAAACCCGTCCTTCAAGCAACTGAGGCAGGAGCCCATTAAAGGTGTTAATTTTACATGATGTGGCACGGCAAGTTTATAAATAAATAACAAATGAACATTCCCCACGGTTGCTCTCCTCTGAATTTCTGTGTACCTGCTACAGGCCCGGCAACAGCAGGAGCTGCTCAGATGCCAGATCCGGAATTGCTCTTCAAAAAAAGTGAGGGGGGAGGCATTTCTGTCACCGAGACTTGATAAGTTTTGACGCTTACATCACTGGATCCAGACACCTTTAAAAAAATAGCCAACTAATCCGTCCTCTGTGGTTGGATGTGCTCAATTTAAGATTATTATCATGAGCTACAAGAACAAAACACAGATGTTAGAGTTTCAGAAAAATGTACTGTGGGGGACTATTAGTAAAAGATACTGTTTAAAATATATAACATATGTAACTATTAAATACATAAAAATCCCATGTACCAAGAGGCAAAACATGATGAAAGTTGTTGAATATTTTAAGTACCTATATTGCTGCATAAAATGGTTCTGTGCGGTAGAATTTTCTATTGCAGGAGATTTATGAAATTTTGTCAAAGTGGTAGATCATGCTGAAGTCAGGGGAAATACTAGCACACTTTAGGTTGCTTTCTATTATTAATTAAGTTTGAAACTGCATCTTTGCACTTGTGAGTGTGCATATAAATATATGTAAGTGCAGATGTGATTAACAATAATGCTGATCTATGCAGACATTCAAATTCACTCACAAAATGACCCCCTCCCATTACAGAGCAAATTACTTAATTGAGGCTGGGGCTGTGCAATCATAATGAACCGGAAGGAGAATGGCGAAATTTGACCAGCATGGTTCACCCTCGCTTATTTTAGCAGCTGAGGAGGCAGGAATTAAACGAGCCCTATAGGGTGCTGACCGGGATTTCCAAATGGAGATGAGCCATGAAGACTAAATGCTGTGTTACTTGTTGTGTTTACCATGTCGATAAAGATGAAGACTGACTGAGCTTGGGTGCTTGACTAAAGGCCATCTAATGCTTATTCGGAGGGAAAAATCTGGGGAAAAGTTTCAAAGGCACCCTTGAGTACTAACTGCGATCCAAGTTATTCAGGGTCCAAAATACTAAGCCAGTATTAACAACGGTGGAGTCAAGGGCAAATAACCACGTCAGATGCACAGAAGTGAAAGTCTACAATGAAGAAAGCAGAGAAAAAAAGAGAAACAGACACAATGCAAACAGTAAACTCTCTCTAGACATGACCCAATTCACCTTAAGCTCTCCTCCACCTCTACCCCACCTCCATTCCTCTGGATCAACCTCTTCTCCGAATTTCCAGTGCACCTGCAGTCCATACCGTATAACCTACCATGTAATTACATACTCTTCTGTCCTGTTCATGTTGTTTAATATGTAATTGTTTTCATCCTAACTAGACTTAAATTCTATTTGGAGGTCAGGAACTACATCTCGTATATCTGCATTTTCCCCAGGGCCTAGCACAGCTTTATGCACATTAAAAGTTTCAGCAATTGCTCATTGGTTGAGTCAATATCAAGTCCTTTTTGCCCTCCAGCAAGTATTGATAGCAAGTACCATCCATTCTTCCTCCATCATACCACATCTACACCTGTTCCAGTGTTCCTACAAAACACATAAACATATACACTAAAATATATGAGGGTATTTTTCTATTTATTATATATTTTATTCTATAACTTCTTTTTTACACAACCATACCTACAGATTTCAACTGCTTTCTAATAGTTGGGTAAAATTCCATCATGTAGTTGTATCACAATGTATCTAGTCATTTCCCTTGCTGCCATTTATTCCAATATTACAATAAATAAATTTATCCATGTCATTTTATACTTATGTTTTTATTTCTTTGTAGAGTCCCAGAGTAGGGCTGTGGAGTTAAAGGTTATTTTGCAAAATTGAATTACTAAATATACCTCCGGTTTACTTTTCCAAAATATTTAGTAAGTCATTCTCCTACTATCTGCATATTTCAATATCTACTTCCCCACACTCTTGACAGCACTGGGTATTATCAAACCTTTTTAATATTTACCAAGACAAAAGGGTTAGGATCAAGATTAGAGCAAAAATTGGTATCTCACACTTTTGTTTTGCATTTATCTGCTAGTGAAGGCAGGTCTCTTCATTGTCCATTTGCTTTTCTCCTTGTAAGAATTACCTTTCATAGTTTCTACTCATTATATTTAATATATAGGAGTTATCTGTATATTAGGGATATTTTTCATTAATAAATGATAAACATAATGTTCTCCCAGTAAGTCTTATATATTTTTTTAACTCCTGAAGGATAATGACCACATCTTAGAGCCTATCTCCCAATTCCTTCTTGCTAGCAACCAGGCATAGCATATAATAACATGTCCACTGAGAGGATTCAATAAATACATTCAACAGCTTCAACCAATGTCAGTCAAAAGTGATTTGGTCATATGGTTAAACTGACCAGACAAATACTCATTGCAGAGTGGAGCATTCAGTATCCTAAAATGTCTCCTTGATCAAGAAAGGCATTTCCATTTTAGTCCAAACTTGGCCTCCAGGTTAATGCCTATCCTGAGCTCCAGCCTCACCCCTGCTTAGTTCCAACAGAGAAGACTTCATATAATGCTTTTGAGACCAAAGATAATTTGTGAAAATATAACTGTAGAGGATATGTGAGGGGAAAAAAATTGAGGAAAGGGATTAAAAGGGAGCTTTCGGTATGCACGCACGTATACACACACACAGCAGGGCAGACCAGTGTTTTAACTCTAGCACAAATCTACTCGCTGTATGGTACGTAGGCCCTGCCTTTGCTTACACAACAAAGGGCGGAACATTAAGATGCACACAAATGAAGACACATTAGAAACATACGTAAATATAGCAAACATTTACACTGTGAATATCAAGAGGGAACATTTTTTTTTGTGGTGGTGGCAAGAAAAGTTACAAAATCTTCATTCTAGCAAAATTCATTACTATTTCAGGGATTTGGGGAACAATCTAGATTAAAGTATGATGTGAGGACTTTGTGTGAATGAGGTAGAAAAGTAAACCAGGAAACTTAGAATGTAGGTGTAGGAGATACTCCTTCATGTTTTGGAAAGAACCGGTTCATGGATAATCCAGGGTGCTCTGAAGAAAGATTCTGAAGTTTGAGATGGGGCAGATAAGGCTTATGCATCCATTCAAAGAGAACTAAGGTTTGAATCACCATTCTGGAGGCTTGGTCATTTTCATTCCCAGCTGATGGAGCCGCCTGCAACTCTACCACCGATTCTCCCTCTGCTTGGATTGATAGGGACTCTGTGAGCCCTGCTACACAAAAGCAATATTTCAGTGAAGTAATTTGTTAATTGGATGTCACCGACTAATTGAGGTATTCCAAATGGAACACTCCCTTTAATTGATAAGTTATATGTGCAGAAAAGTGTTGAATTCTAGAATTCCATAGAACAGAATAATATATAGAAAATAAAAATCATTTTCAAGAAATGTTTAATGACACAGGGAAAATGCTCATGATAGGTGTACTGAAACAAGCAAGACATAAAACTGTATCTAGACACTGCCTTCATTTCAGTAAAGGACACACACATATATTTTGTATATAAAAGTGTAGATAAAAGATGGAAAGAAAATACCACAAAATGTCAACAGTGCTTATTTCAATGGGACTTTTCAGTGATTTTTATTTTCTTCTTTTTCTTTTTTTACTTTACAAATAATTTTAAGATGAGCATTGTTATTTTTAAATCATTAAAATCTATTTTAATATAAATATTCTTTTACAGTATTACATTTTTTTAGATTACTTTTTAAAATTTTTTTATTATGTTATGTTAATCACCATACATTACATCATCAGTTTTTGGGTTTTTTTGTTTGTTTGTTTGTTTGTTTTTAAAAGATTTTATTAATTTATTTGACAGAGACACAGCGAAAGAGGGAACACAAACAGAGGGAGTGAGAGAGGGAGAAGCAGGCTTCCCACCAAGCAGGGAGCCCGATGCGGGGCTTGATCCCAGGATCCTGGGATCATGACCTGAGCCGAAGGCAGACACTTAACGACTGAGCCACCCAGGCGCCCCATATCATTAGTTTTTGATGTAGTGTTCCTTGATTCATTGTTTGCGTATAACTGATTTTTGGCTCAGATGATTCTCCATCATATTTTGCCCTTTTATTTTCCCTCAGCTAATTAATCTGAATTCAAACTTCTCCTCATCCCATTTCCCATTCCTGCAGTTTCCATTTCTTCACAATCCTCTTAACCACCTTGGGAGGACTAAGCTATGGGGGGACAGGGATGGGCGTGCCCACCAGTCTTTGCTTCCAACATTCCCACACTACCTCATATGTGGTAAAGATAAAAGGAAAGAGGAGGAAAAGATTATGAAATTTGCTTTCGGATTCAAGTTTAACCATTATACATCTGTCTTTTCCCATGAGAAATTTTCATACGAGAAAGGAAGTTTACAAGATTTTTAAGCAATAACTCACAAACTTGGTTCTGACAGTTTGTGGTTTATCTATCCATCTATTCACTTATTTTTGAGAGAGAGAGTGCTACAAACTCAAGCATATTTCAAAATGCCCTTGTATGTCTTAATACAGTATTGAATAAAAAAGTGAACAAAGGCTTTAAGAAGAAATGTATGGAGGGATTTCTTCACCTGTAAAATTTGTGCTGTGTGGATAGATATTCTCCATGTGATTTTGTGGCACTTAATTTATTATTATTGTTATTATTTAGGTTATGGACAACACAGTGAAATTCACCTCCTTATAAAATTGGGTTCACGCACTAGTGTTTTTCCTTATTTGTCATACTTGCAACATGACACAAGAAAAATGGACAGATTATTGACTGTAGCTCCACCAACAGGAATATTGCATTTTTACATACACAGTTATGACTAAAAGTCACGAGTGGGAAGGAAAGGAAGGTGGGATAAAATTGTGGCTTCTTCATCTACAACAACAACAACAAAAGGGTCTTGCCATCATATATTTTACTTATGTGGGGGAATTTTCAAACACATGAGAGCAAAGCTGGGTCTTCTTGGCTCTTTGTCAAAGGGTTATCAGCATGTGTGTGCTTTGAAATACTGGAATAGCTAATAAACAGTAGAACCAGAATGTGAGCCAGGCATTCTGACTAGAGCTCTCACACTGAAGCCTTACCTTGCAATGATGAGCTAACTCCCAATAATCTGTGACACTTTCTACAAGTGTTTGCATAGAACGGGATCCTGTCTTAACCACACAGCTGATTTTCGATGGTGAAATTCCTGGCACCACTGGAGGTGTTGATCTCAAATTGGAGAAAGTTAGAAATAGATTCTTGCTTTTCTTTGCCTCCAACTTTTACATGTGGTGTGAACTGGGTTTGAATGAGAAAGGTGACAGGAAAAACAGAAAAAAAAAAAAAAAAAAAAAAAAAAAAACAACTGAGAGTCAGGAGCCCTGTGTCTGGTCTTAGTTCTGCCCCCGGATAACTGACTGCTTTTGCACAATTCAGACTTCACACTTCATATTTCCATCAACAAAACGTCAGAACAAATGATTTCTTGTTTGGTAAGTCTACAACTAGACCCCGATCTTCCCTGCCCTGTCCCCTTCCCTGCATCTCCACAGCGAATGGTGAGAACAAGTAACTGTGTGTGAGTGAGTGTGGGCACTTGAGTGTACATGTGCATCGTCCATAATTTATTCATGTGGTGTATGATCTGCTCTGAAGGATGGGAAAAGTTGAAGATAATTAGGTAAGTATTTATAAAATTGTGCCCAAGCTTTTTGGAAAGGTAAGAGAACTTTTATCCCCCTCCTGTTGCTAAAATTACAGAATGAGATTCACTTCAAATCTGCTTTCGTCAATTTTATTTTGTCTTTTAATTTCTAATACCTACGACCTTCAATTGTATGTACCAGCACTAATTTGAGCACCAAAGGCAAGGACACAGGATTTCTGAATGACCTCATGTCAGAGAAGCCTGATTACTTGTAACTCTGTACAGCTGCGGATATAAACACACCAACTGCTGGTCGGATTCAATCCTGCAAAGACTCCGCTGGTAAAATTGGCCTGATCTGCCTCTAGTCATACAAATCTGAGATGTGTCTTTCTTTTACCAAACCTTAGAAAATGCAGAATGAGACTTTGATTTAGAGAAACAGGACCACAAAGCACAAAGTTGCCTTGACCATAGTTTGTGCTCAATAAATATTTACCAATAAGTTATTTGATAGTGGATTTTTGGACTGACTAGTCCTGATACTGCTTTAAATCTCCACTCTGTGCATGTAGCTGTTAGACCATAAGAGCTACCATGAATTAAAGAGCAGCACTTCAAAAAGGCAGGGTTGGCAAATGGCCGGGAATCAAGCCATAGGTGGAAAATACAGGGTAAAACCCTTGAAATCCAGCTCTCCCAAGAAGGCATGTTTGCTTTTTAGCTGACACAATATACCTCCACCCCAATGACATTTTCCCCCCATCGTGATAGCTAACATTTTTAATCCGTCTTTCACTATAAATTGCCTATATGTGTCTGTTTAAGGCCACTTGACTTCATAGTCCATTCAAAATGCAATTTAAAGACACTTATCTAATCCATTTCTTCTAAACAATGAGCCTAGTTTGATTGTAGGAAAAGAAATATTGAAGAATCTTCTAGGGAAGCTTTGAACACTCCCAGGGAAAGGGCACTTTCAGGGAATGGGTAAGTACTTTGAAAACCCTAAGGAGCTTTGTAGCTAGGGATGACCTTATAACCCCTCAACAGCTTTTTGCAAACAAAATCTTTCAAGCTGCATCTAAAAGACTGGTGAGCAACAATTTGAAGAATGAGGTTTTCTTTTGTGTCCGATTACAGAGCTCAGCAGTTCTAACCTTTTTGTTCTATTATATTTCTGATCTAAATAAGGAATTATTTATTACCAGAAAATGGTGGTATTCAGATCATAAGCCTCCTCAGAGCCCCGACTTTGATCCTCAACCATATTCAGGGATTTAGGGAGGAGAAGTCTACTTATTTGGAGAGAATCCTAAAATCCACTCTGAGAAGCTGCTTCTCCAGACAGAAGGCACTCAGGGCTCTGGTCATTGAAAATGAACCTGTCTTACAACTCCTTGATTTCAATTTGTTATCGTAATGCAATTTTCCCAGTACCTTGAAGTTTTAATTTCCCACGTATATGAAATTTCTTCTCCATGCCAAGAAGTAAATGGATTTATTAAAAGCTTAATTCAATGTGAATTTTTGACGAAATTACCAAGGGATTAGTTCACATTCCTCCATTAACGTTTCCTGGTAATAGTCGAGGGATATTCACGATACAACAGAGGACAGGCCCCTGGATATATACGTGTTACACAATGTTTTGCTCTGCCCCACGTGGAATTGGGATGCCATTGCTAAAACTGAACCCTAAAGATGTTTAAAATCTTAAATAAAGTAGCTAGGAAAATTATCATTTAAAAGCAATATTTAATACTCTTTGATACTGTTTTGGGGGCAGACTATTCCTTGAGTTCTGGGAAAGTGATCCAAATTTTCAGCTTTTCAAACATAAAGCACAGACGCTCTTCTGAAATGGAGATACTTGAGACTAGCATCTACAAAGAGCTAAACTGCTCTGGGTGGTAATATAAAGCTGTCTCTCGTAGAGACAGTGTTGGATCTTGGCAAGTTATATTCCCTTCAGAGAAATGTTCATTTTCTTAGTATGGACTGAGTTTCCCTGTGCCTGTTCTGGGAGTCTGGGAGGGACAGAAGTAAGATGGGAGAGGTGGGGAAGGAAGGGAAGAGGGAAGGAAGGCTGGGAGAAAATAAGTAGCTATTAGGCAACTTGTACCTGTGGGCCCAAGGCTGAAGAAGAAAACTATTTTCAGGGGAAACTGTGAAACATGGGGAAATGTGGAAATGTTTTGAGTATCTGTATTGGGAAGCAGGGATGTAAAGTCATTATAACTTCCATATTAATGGAAATGTGACCTCATTTAAATATGCCCATACTTTATTCTCACCGGTTGATGAAATTTAGACATACACATTACATACCAGAAGAATAAAAGATTCCCATGTTACAGATCTTTTTACCAAATTAATATTTGACCTGTTTTAGTAGAGGAGAAATATGGTAGTTTTATATTAACATGCTATAGGTAACATTTAGTCCGATATTTTAGTTGACTACATTAAGCAGATTTTTAAGTTGCAAATATCTTTTAAAAATTGCTTGAGGGTCACCTGGGTGGCTCAGTCGGTTAAGCATCTGACTCTTGATTTCAGCTCAGGTCATGATCTCAGAGTTGTGAGATCAAGCCCTGTGTCCAACTCCACACTGGGCGTAGAGCTTGCTTAAGATGCTCTCTCTTCCTCTCCCCCTGCCCCTCCCCACTCCTGCTCTAAAAAACAGAACAAAAAGCAAACAAACAAAAAATAGCTTGAGTGGAGTTTCTTAATACATAATGATTATTCTATAATTTGTGATTTATTTATAAAAAAGGATATATTCTTATTGTAATGACTCAAGCTGTTCAATATGTATTTGTTGATTCACTGTTGTGTGTAGGAAACACCCCAGGTAAGTCCTGCCTTCTAGGGACCCATACTTTCTTTGACAGGTAGAAATGTGTATAGATAATGGCAAGACGGAATGCAAAACATTGCAGTTGAGATAATCACGTATGTTCAGAAAGTCCTGAAGAGGCTGATTTCACATGGCCCTGGTGTAATCGGGAGCTTGGGTGGGGATGGGGGATGGGGGGTGAGAGGTCAGGGAAGATTTCCAGAGGTGAGAATGGTGGAGTAGCATTAACAAGGACAAGAAGCAGGAGTAAGGTGTTCTAAGACAGAAAATCATGGTTGATGTGGGAGGTCGTAAATACGGAGGTACAAACTCTTAAGTACTTGGTTCAATGAGAGCATGCTATTTGAAGTGGGAGCCAGTGGATGAGGAGGTAAGCAGGCTGAGCAGAGGCCAGTATGTTTGAAAACTTGGATATAAAGATAAAATTTCTGCATAGCCAAGTAGATGCCACAAAGCCCAAAGCCAAATCTAAGATGGTTAATTTACTTCTGGTATAAAAAAAATGTCTAACACATTTTGTTACTCTTTTTTAAAATCTATGGGAGTTTAACTCAACGAGTAAGTTGTTATATGTAGGAACCCTTATAGCAATGAAGAGATAACTTCTTGCTAACAAGGGGAGTAAGGAGAAGGATAAAAAGCAGACATAAGAACCTAAACACTCTGCAGTTTGGGTCACTGAGTATAATCTACTCCATAAATTGACAAACTTTTTCTATAAAGGCCAAATAGTAAGTATTTTAGGCTTTGGAGGTTGTCTGGTATCTGTCATAACTACTCAACTCTTCCATTGTAGCATAAAGCAGGCACACACTATACACAACTGGATGGGCATGACCATGTTCCAATGGGGCTTTATTTACAGAGCAGATAGAGGGCCACATTGGCCCCTATCCTGGTCTAATGCCCCCTAGAAGGGGTGCTGTATTAAAGCACAATACCATAATTGACATTTATAATTATGACCTTAATTCAGCAAGAAATATTTTGATTTTGTTTGGTGTTCTCCATTTAAGAAGTCAGGACAATTTGTAAAGCGTATTACAATATGTCTATCTAGAACTAGAAAGAATTTTGGTACCTAAGGGATAAATATTAAGCAAATGAGAGAAAATAATCTAAAAAGAATAGGATATTTCCCATATGTTCACATAGCTGAAGTTTTTACTCCTATAGATTTCTGTGCCAGCATGTATATAATGCTTACACATGTGGTCTAGACCTGCCTGTCCAACACGGTAGCCACCAGACGCATGTGGCTACTGAGCACTTGAAATGTGGTTAGTATGACTGAGGACATGACTCTTCAGCTTTATTTATTTTTGAGTTAAATTTAAGTTTAAAAGCAGATACACAGCTCAGTGATTGGAAAACTTTAAAATATATTTGATACAACTTGGGTAAACTGTTTCAACATACCTTTTGGAAATCTAAATACAGATCAACTATTTTTCATGAACACTTAGCATCTGACTTGAGCTATGGATCGCATTATATTTCTCTTGTATGGTCTATCTCTCTATTGTCTAGAATATCATATGAAGGAAGTCAACATTTTTCCACCTATATTTGAAGAGTCAAGAAAGATTAGACCACAGAGAGTTTGTGCCCCAGTGAGTTAATGGGAGAGAGGCAATTAAATCCATAGTTCTGTTATTTCAGTTCTTGGCTCATCCTATTGAACTGTGATGTCTTACAAACTCTTAATGGAATCAAATCCCCCCTGAGATAGCTTTAAATCCACATTATTTGGCTAATGTGAATTTTGATGTTTGTGAGTAGACCAGTAGCTGAAGTGATCAGTTGTAAGCCCCAAGAGATAGGGCCCCTTGCCCTCCCCCAGGCTGCAAGACTGAAGGGCTGGCCCAGCAGCTGCAGTTCCACCAAACACACACATCCTGATGACTCTTTGAGAAGGAGCCAACAAAACCCAGATTTGCTCTTTGTCTGTCACATAAGTTAAATGTATGGCAGTAGAAGTAAAACCAGACCCAGGTAAATGATTCACAGTTAAGTTTTCTTCTTCTTTGCCACTTCTCATTCAAACCCAATAACAACAAAGGTAAAACTCAAAGGCAAAAAAAAAAGAATGACTTATTTCTAACAATCTCCAATTTGAGATCTCAACAAGAACATTTTGGATAAGTTTACAACAATAATTATAATTGTTACCTATACTTCTTCCCTGCCCGAAGCCCAAAGAGTGATAATCAAAACATTAACAGGGTGTACACACTGAGCACCAACCTATCAGAATGAATGCTGGCTGGAGCTGGGAAGGAAGTTTCTGCAGCCACTTCATTCCAGATCCCCATTATTCCTTACCTCCTACCATGTTTGCTCTGTATTCCTGGCCTCAAGTTCCAGATGACCTCTAGAGGGCTGCACTGAACTTGCAGCCACTTTGACAAAGACTCTGGAATCCTTCCCAGCTCTCCCCAGATCTCCCTGCTTATGGTACTGGAGCTGGCAGTCATTGCCCCAGACCAGCAGTTTCTGGCATGGGTCTTATACTGAACTGCTCATCACCCAGAACAACAGCACAGCCTCACAAACAACAGTACCACCCACCATGAGGCCTCTGCTGAAGACCCTGCCCCATCTCGCCCATTGAAT
Source organism: Phoca vitulina (assembly GCF_004348235.1). Taxonomy (NCBI): domain Eukaryota; kingdom Metazoa; phylum Chordata; class Mammalia; order Carnivora; family Phocidae; genus Phoca; species Phoca vitulina. Next base: position 28,470,880 of record NW_022589708.1, on the reverse strand, counting down.
TCCATCTTCCACCTTCACAGTAGCTGCAAATCTACCTTTGGATGCAGGACTTGACTACTCCATTGCTCCCATGGAGACCTGCTTCCCCTGCCCCAGCCATTTTACTCTCCATCCTCCCCACCCCCATAACCCTGTCAGGCCATATCTCAGCCTTCCTCCAAGATCTACAGTCCTCTCAATGTGTGAAGACTCCCTCTGTGCTCATGTACCTTTATTCTCATTTGCCTCTGGGACATAAATGGATGGATGTTTTATTTCATTTGGTGGTTATTTCTCACATGTTATGTTCCATCTATATTTGTAACTTGACAAAGAGCTTAAAAAAAAAAAAAAACTAATGTTAACTAACTGGAACTTAAGTAAAAACTTAAAAAAAAAAAACTAATTTTTTTTTCTAACCTAAGTATCCAGTAGACTGGATAAACAAAGACTGGATCATGATATATTCATTCCATGGATATTCCATGGAATAGACACTAAGAATAAATGAGCTACCATTACCTTCACCAACGTGGGTCAATTTTACAAACATCGTGATGAAGTATGGTTCCATTTACATGAAGTTCAAAAGCAGCCTACACTAATTTATGACTTTAGAAATCAGGGTAGTGGCTACCTCTGAGGAAGAGGAAGAGGAAAAGAATTTTAAGGTGGCTCAAGGGAGGATTCTGGAGGCTAGCAATATTCTATTTCTTGCCCTGGATGGTTATTACATGGAGGAGTTCACTTTATGACAGTTTATTGAACCATACACTTATGTTTTGTGCATCATGTATATGTGTTACACTCCAATTAAAATGTTGAGAATTTGTTTTCCAATAGACAGGAAATAAAAATAAAATAAATTATGTTCAGTATTCAGTGATGAAGGCTGTTTCTCAAGTGTGAAATAGGTAATGAGTACTTTTGATTTGAGAAACCTCATTGACATTTCTAATGGTGCCAGAAATTTCACCATTAGAAATCAGCCTTTGTAGTTAAGGCAGGATCCTGTTATACACAAATACTGGTGGAAAGTGTGTCACATGTTATTGGGAGTTAGCTCATCCTTATAATGTAGAGCTTCATGTGAGAGTTCTGGACTCAGAAGGTGCAGCTCCCATACTGTGTCTACCATTTACTAATACTTTTGTTCTATTAAAAAGCACTTCAAGACTTAGACTGAAGGCACCAACCATTTTATTTTCTCACAGATCGTGTGAGTCAAGATTTTTGGGAAGTGCTCATCTCAGTGATCCTTTTGCTCCATGTAGCATTGATTAAGATCACTCAGTGATTCTCAGCTGGCAGATGAACTGGTCTGGAGGGTTCAAGACAGTTTCATTCATAAGTTTGTTACTGGACATGAAATGACTCAAAGACTCAGATTGCCAACCAGAGCATCCACACATGACCTCTCTGTGAGTTTGGTTTCTTCACAGTATGGAAGCCTCAGGGTAATCAGACTTCTCACATGGCAGCTCAGGGCTCCAAGCATGAGCATTCCAGTGATCAAGGCAGAAGCCACATTGCCTTTTTTGTTCCAGATACAGAAGCCAAGTATTGAAACATCAGCCATACTCTGTTAGGTGAAGTGGTCATAAGTAACCCAGATTCAAAGGGAAGAGACATAGGTCTGATTCTTTAATGGGAGAAATCACAAGGTCACACTCTCAGAGAACATGCAGAATGAGAGATATCTGTGCAGAGATCTGTCGAAATAACCATCTACCATACTTGCTGTGTGACTTCAGGTAAATCTTTTAAACTCACGAAGATTGTTACTTCATTTGTAAAATGATGGTAATAATAATAGCCATCTCATGGGATTACTTTGAGGACAGATGAGAAAATACACATTAGGTGCTTAGCACAGTGCCAGGCTCATGGTAAGAGATCAGGATAAATTATTTATTTACCTCTATATTGAAGTAGTAGGAACTGAGTAAAGTCAAGGGGGACAGAGAGATGGCTCCAGAATAAAAGGCAGAGGGTAGACCTGGGCAGACGGGCAGAGAGGGAAGGAACAAGCAAGTTGCACAATAAGGGATGTTTTCGAAGAAGGCAATGTGGCTCAGAAAACAATGCTGGGCAAGAACAAAAAACAAACTTTCTCAGCTTCCCAATTTTTCCTAGGATTGCCTTGGTATTTTGTCAGGCAAGCAGTGGGAGATGACTTGTTTATAAAAGTCACTTTCATTAGAAACATCAGATTGTCTTCATTCTTGGGGTTGCCAAGGAAAAATAAAAGAGGGACCCTGCTTTTGACACATTCTGACACTGATAGCAAAGAGTAATCTTTCTTAAGTCTCTAAACAAATGAACACCAACCTTTCTGGGCCATGGTGGTGCCATGGGACTTGCCACGGAAATGGAAGAATGTAACAAACTTTAAGTGAAATAAATGGATCTCTTCCAAACAACTCCCAGATGAGCCAGGTGAAGGGAATCTGTATTGCAGGATGTTTTATTAATACTTAATGGAAAGAGCCAAAAACGCTTTGCCACTTGGCAGTTGTGAAATAAGCCTCTTTAGCCCATGATAAGAACAGGAGGCTATGTAAATTAACTCTTTGCACAGAATTAATGTAAGATTTTCAATCACAGAACTAGCTTAGTAAGCATGGTGCATCAGTTGGCAACTAGTTAAATGGTGTTCTATGCCATTTTTTTTTAACTGAAAGAAACCAGAAATATATGAAAGACAGAGTAGATAATAAATGTTATTGCAAGTTCTCTACAGAGATTTAAGGCCACCCTTTCAGTTTGTGAATCAAGAATACTTATCAAACACCCAGTGGATACTAAATTTGAGCTGTGTAGAAGCCAAAGCTTCTACAGTCTCAGAATGAACATACAGGTTTGAGGATGGCAAAGTCATGTTGATTGTGATTCTATACGAAGGAGATGATTGCAACATTGGACTTTGAGCTTTCTATCAAACAAACAAAAATTTTTAAAAACTAAAATATTTTTAAAAACTAAAAGGCCTACCACGGGCACAGGCCTTGCTACGTACGGTGAGATATACAAAGTAGAGTAAGATCCAACTGCTATTGTCATATGCGTCATAATCTAGTGCAGGAGACGGGGGCAAACATCAATAACCCTTTTATGAAGCTCATAAAGATCGAATATCATAATAGAAATAAAAACATCATTCTTTGGGGATATTTGAAAGAGAGTGATTCATTCTAACAGGGGTATAGTGAACAGAGAAGGCTCATTAAATAAAGTGGAATTTGAGTGAGAGCCTTAAAAAGTAGGTAGTGCTTTGGAGCAATGTCTACGGTCTAAGAATATCCAAATAGAATGAGTAAATTTGGTGGGCTCTAGGAACAGGAAAATACAGAATATTCCAAGAAGAAGGAGCTGAATGTACTGTGAGATCCTTTTGTTTATTTTCAACAACTTGCTGGCACATGGTAGAAGCTCAAGAAAGGTTAAGTAAATGAATAAAGCATTGGGGGATAGATATAGAATTAAAAGGATAAATAAAGGGGAAAAACACAAGAAAAGAAAAAAGAAAGAAAAGAGAAAAAAAAGAAATACTTGAATGTCCAGTCCAAAAGTTCAGACCTTATTTCCTATGTAATGACATGACAGATTGATGCCATAGGTCAACCCAACCATATGGGTTAATGATGAGAATGAGAATAAGAGGGGATAGTGGCAAACATGAACTTCTCTTCTGTTTATTTCCCACCAACTCTCATGAGTTACAGATGGGGTGCTTGCCTAATTCATTAAATTATAAGAATGGTGTGGCAGACTGAGAGCTAAGTTATCATGATTTTACTTCCAACTCTGTAGTTAGTCTTTCTCCACAATATTTTCAAAATTCTCAGGACCTGATCTAATCCATCTTTAAAATGAGATAACTGTGGGGCGCCTGGGTGGCTCAGTCTTTAAGCGTCTGCCTTCGGCTCAAGTCATGATCTCAGGGTCCTGGGATTGAGCCCCGCTTCAGGCTCCCTGCTCCGTGGGAAGCCTGCTTCTCCTTCTCCCACTCCCCCTGCTTGTGTTCCTGCTCTCACTGTCTCACTCTCTGTCAAATAAATAAAATATTAAAAAAAAATACTTTTGTATTTTAAGATCTTTGTTTTAAAAAGCAACAGAATAGTCAGTATACTCTTCTTAATTAAAAAACATTCAGGTTTAGGGACACCTGGGTGGCTCAGTCGGTTAAGCGTCTGCCTTCAGCTCAGGTCATGATTCCAGCGTCCTGGGATCGAGCCCCACATCGGGCTCCTTGCTCAGCGGGGAGCCTGCTTCTCCCTCTGCCTGCCGCTCCCCCTGCTTGTGCTTTCTCTCTCTCTGACAAATAAATAAATTAAATCTTTAAAAAAAAAAAAATTCAGGTTTATTGAAGAGGACTTGGGTTATTCGAGGTTTAATTTACATATAATAAAATTCACCCTTTTAAAATGTTCATTTGAGGGCGCCTGGGTGGCTCAGTTGGTTAAGCGACTGCCTTCGGCTCGGGTCATGTTCCCGGGGTCCTGGGATCGGCCCCACATCAGGCTCCCTGCTCCGTGGGAAGCCTGCTTCTCCCTCTCCCACTCCCCCTGCTTATGTTCCCTCTCTCACTGTGTCTCTCTCCATCAAATAAATAAATAAAATCTTAAAAAATAAATAAATAAAATAAAATGAGATAACTGTGGGGAATAAAAGGCACAGCATAAGGAATATAGCCAATATTATTATAATAGTGTTGTATGATGACAGATGGTAGTACACCTGTGGTGAGCATAGCATAACATATAGATTTGTCAAATCACACCTGAAACTAATGTAACATTGTGTGTCAACTACAGTCAAATCAAAAAAAAAATTAAAGAAAAATTTGATAACTGTGATCATGTTTTAAGCCTTGAAGATACAAGGGGAAAAAAAGAAACACTAGAACAAGATCAAGTCATTTGACTACATAAGAAATAAAAACTCTGGTACAAATAAAAAAAAGGCTAAAAGAAAAATGCAATAAACATACAGTAAAAAAAATAATTACAGTAAATAAGACAGATAAAATATATTTGTTATATAAAAATATTACTGGGTTTGGTAAGAAAAATACTAAGAAATCAATAGGTAAATGGTAAAAAGACTAAGTTAACTGTGAAATTACTCACATAAAAAGAAACAGAAAGCAAAACAGGAAGTATTCAACCTGGACAGTAAGAAAAATAATGCATGTTAAAATAGATGCCATTTTCTAGATGAAGAACAACTATGCTTTAATGTTAATAGCCAATTCTGCCAGGGTTGCAATAAAACATACATTTTTTACATTGTTGTGGAAGTACTATTAATTAGTGCAACTCTTGGAAATCTACTTGACAGGATGTACCAAGAGCCATAATAACTGTGAATCCCACTCATGGGACTTGGCCTAGAGAAAAATCCAAAAGAAGGGAAATTTATAGATTTGAAGAAGTTATAATTATACTTGTAATTATAACAGCGAAAATCTGAGAAAGGCAAAGTAAATTTAACAAGCAGGTATTGAATGTCCACACTGTGCTCTGTGATAACAGTGAAGGAAACCAGGAGGGTACGGCTGCCGCCATCATAAGCTCAACCGAGGCAAAGCTTACTGAGCACGCTCAAAAATGAGAGTCATTCAAAATGTTTACAAAGGGAGGCTTCGAGGCTGCCGTGAGCCTGACCTCTTAAGGCCGAGGTGCTGATTACGGGAAGCCCCTTAGAATTACTTGCGGAGCTTTTAAAATATATACCTGTCTAAGCTCCACCATTAGGAGATTCTGCCTCAGGATCTGCAGATTTCAGTTGTGGTTTTACTGGTCCAGTTTCCCACGCTGAGAAGGTGTAAAGAAAATACACTCATGTACCGATGTCTCTGACACTGCTGATCAGATAGTTATGTTTGTCAAATGCCCCATAAAAGCATCACAATGCACAATCATGAAAAATCAAATTGCTATAAAATATGGCTTCCATTCATAGGGTGCTGGTGACTCTAAATGAATGTTTTGTTTGCATGAATGTTAAACCTTTAAGTGACTGAGAAAGTGTTATCATAAATATAAGTGGTAAATTTTGTACCGGCCACCGGAGAAATAAATGACTAAAGTCTAAATGGATTTTTATTGTTCATCTTTGCTCATACCACTTTTAAAAACTGAGTGTCTACTATTAAAGGTATTCATAAAAATATATAATTAAATCTGGAACTCACTAGCAACTCTTCCTTCTCTCTCTCTCTCTCTCTCTCTGTGCCCATGACATACTGTCCCCAAATGGAAATTCCACTTTGTCTATATTGTGTAAGAGTACCATCTTAACTGTTCCGTTTTTCCATGCTATAATTCTCAAGTTGTTTCCGATGTGTGCGATATTAACAAATCCTAATTGGTTGCATAATAGGAGCAGACAGCCTATACAGTATTAAACCACTTCTACAACACCTATTTTCTGTATGCAAATCAGACAGAAACAAATGTTTGGCCCCAGCTGGGCAAAATGTCCCATTTAGAATTCTTTTCCTCTTCTTTGTTCTTTGATGTTCTGCAAATGAGCTTTAGAACTCCACTCTTCACACAATTCAATTTTACAGACCCATTATCTGAGATATAATGTGGAGGTTAAATATATCAGGGCAGCCATTATGTGAAAATAATTAACAGTAATGAATAATGCACTAATTCCACTGATGAGAGATGGTTATGTGTGTAATGAAGTGTTGGGGCAGCCCTGACAAATGAAATTAAAATATTTAAACACTGTTTTATGATATTACTTTGCTCATATAATTTCCTTTACCTACAATGAGCCACTTGGATTATCGTCATTATCTTGACAGCTCTGAAGGATGAAATAGTGCGGGTTAATGTGACAGCGATTAGTCAGCGGGAAAATCCATCACCCAGGGCAGAACAGGCTGAGGCAGAAAAGGCCTCACGCTGTCCTGTTTCCAACACGAGAAGAATGATACTATCAACATCACTTCAATATTAAATGGATAGAATTATCTTGTCATTCAGTTACAGCCTCTGAAGAACTACCTATTTGTACCTGCAAAGGAAAGGTCAGCCTTTCTTAATCACCCATAAAAATATGTTGATGGATTCTTTATATCAATAACAGTGACAGGAACAGAGACAGGAAAGAAGCATGACAATTTAAAAGCAAGAAGTTTCTCCCTCAAGTCCTTACAGTTTTTGCCCCGTAATTTCTACTTAAATTAGAATTGAATTTCAGAGTCCAATTTGTTGAGAAGGACACGGGTGCCCACTTCCTCTCCTTCCTCTGAGATTATTACATCCGACTCCTATTTTGAAAGTAAATTCTGCCTCTGCCAAACTTCATTCCATGAATATTCTTTGGAATCATTATTCCTAAGCCTGTGTGTAACTGCCTTTCGAGAGGCAGCAAGTTTGAATTTTTAAAACCTGGTGATGTGATAATCTATCTGCTCTTCATTAAAGTTGATATTAGAGCTCACTTTAAAATATGTGTGGGGAGGGGAAGTCATTGGTCACATGGGTGGGCAGGGCTATTACATCACCAACATCCCCTCACACTGTCATCATTCTAGTTTCTAAACTGACAGGAGGGATATCGTGTCCAGAAATCTTTTCTCTATATAAAATACGTAAAAAAGGTAAAATCCTATTTTTTTTACTTTATTTTTCTTTTGCTTCAAAACAACTGTGAATAAGTGGAGAAATTGCTGCAATTAGAACAGATTTCCAGAGACTTGTGGTCTAGTTTTCTCTTTGCCTTTGGTTACAAGATGACTTGCTTTGATTCTGCTCCCATGAGTGTAAAAAAAAAAAGGACATGCTCATTAAAGAATCAGGTCTAAGTTCTGCTCCGCTTTCCTTTAACTAGTTCTGATATACTGGAAATCCTCTTGTGCAACAATGCATCATTCTTCAGAGTTTGAAAAACAGCATGTTTCATATGTTAATATTTAAAGTTAAGTTTGAAAGCCCATTTCCTTTATTTCAAGCCAGAGTCTCTTTGCAGAATAACAAGGGCATCAACTCCGCTAGCAAACCTTTGCTGGCCTGGTCCTGCTAACATCAGGACACAACAGCACAACTAGGAAAGACTGCTATATTCATAAACACTCTTCAAAAGATAAAATACATAACTCAGTATCTCCTCTAATGCATAGATATAACAATAGTAGAGCTACCCCTACATCAATGGGATAAGTATACAAACACCATGAAAGCCTCATTTAGGGATTGAAATGCTCATTATTATCTGAATGGACAATCAAAGCGCAATATGATAAAACACTTGTCAACACAAATACTAGAGGAGTGCAATAAGCTTATGTAAAGCTTATGTTAATTATATAACATCAGTCTATTCATAATAGAACCTGCAGTTAAATAAAAATATCAAGACCCATTATATAAGGGGTGGTATTACAATTACTCGATAATTTATGTAGCTATCTAATTTGCAACGTCATACTCAAATGCTAATTTATTACCAGCTCCTATTGCTAGCTCAGCTATACTTAAGGAAAAACCAAAAAAGAGAAAATTTATGCAACACTCAAAAACGATCTGTGTACACAAATTTGAAAAGTGTATGACATCATGTATAACGTATGTCTCTATCGCAATAGGAAATAACCCTTGAAAATAATATTATCTCTTTCCCTTACTTCCTGCATTTGGTTTGGAAAAAAAATTACAATTTGCTTCAATTATCTGACAATGAAGTGCCCCAGTAATAAATCTAACGTTAAAAAATCATTTCCAGCAATTACTCCCATAAAATCAATGAAGGTCAGGCTCAGCCGCAGCAGCCAATAAATGACACGCTATTGACAGACTGGATGGACCTAACTGTCATTTATAAAGGTTAAGGGGAGAAAACAATCTAATAGAAAGCAGATGTTTACTAAACAAAAACAAAACAAAACAAAATAAAAAAGGAGATGCGTGACATAAAGCGAGTCAGGCATGAACAGCCTCAACGTTCTTCTGGCCTGGTCCCAGGGCAACAGCCCCAGTCATTCCAAGTGTCGGCAGCCTGCCTGTTTGATTCGGTCAATATTTATCTGCTTCAGGGCTGCTCTGTGATCTTTCTACCTTTTATACATTGAAGTCATGAAACAGATTTTCTGCTAATAGAAAAGGAAGAATTGATAAAACTGAATAACAGTAGCCAGGTTAAAAGCAGTTTGACCCACTTCAAAATTCCAGTGGTTTTGAGAATAGCAAACACTGAGAGAAAACAGCTTGCCATTTCTCTGATAGGAAGGAAAGCAGCCTGCTGATTGTGACAGTGATCTTCACCAGACAGAAACCTAGATTTTAAACATTAATATTTTGTTCAAAAATAATTTCAAAAAAATACCTTGTTTGTAAACACTGCAGAACATAACCAAATCAATCTGGAAGGATCTTTCTAGCTAATAATTTCTCCCTCCCCTAAATGTTCACAATGTTTACTATGGGATGATGGGTCAAACTGCTTTGCTTGTGCGGATTTCTCAGAATTGACTCCAAAACTTGTCTTACCTGGAAATGTCCAGGATCTTTCCTCTGAATCATAACACGAGCTCTCAGTTACTGCTTTAATGGAAAAGGGAGCATACTGAAAAGATCCAGGTCTCCGGAAAAAATGGCTTCACAGAATCTCTAAAAGTGAGAAGGACCATAGATCATTGAACCCAGCGTCTTGGCTTCAAGTTTCAGAGGAAGAAACCCAGAAGCAGAGGGAGTAAGAGAATCTTCCCTAAGGGGCTAGGTCAGAACTAGCTCCCCCGTCACCTGACTCCCAAGGCAATGTTCTTACCACACTTAGCCTTGACCTAAAATGTTAAAAGGGCAGAAGTATTGTCTGCTTCTTACAGACAACTGTTTATCAAAATATATCCTGTTTATCAAAATATATATGATCTCAAGGGTGCCCACAATTACATTCTTCATTGCTTAAAAGAGCAAGGACCAAGTTTCTCAAATGAAAAACTTTCCTCTCCTCCCCACAGTGAGTAACCCCCCAAAAATCTGGTCCTTCCTCACATAGACACCCCAGTCACTCCCAAGCCTTAAAATAAAAAAGAAAGAAAACAAGGAAAGAGGAAAGGAAGAAGGGAGGGAGGAAGGCAGGGGGAGCAAGGGAGGAAGAAAATTCCAGTTAACTTTAGTCTCCGAAATTGACCTAGTTATCTCAAATCCTTTGCAGAAAGTTAAAAAGCAAATAAAAACCTTCATATAAAAAATGGAAATAAATGTGAATTTTATGTATGTTTTAGTAATACCCAAAAACTATTTATTCTTATCTTTTAGGAAATTTCCTAGATAAAAACATAAGATGGAAATTTTTGAACTTCATTTGAAGCAATAAATAAAAAAAGGAAAATGGCTATGTTATAAGTTAATTGGTACAATATGGATTCAATATTTGATTTTTTTTTTTTTAGAGAGAGAGAACGTGCACATGTATGTGATGGGGAGAGGGGCAGAGAGAAGGGGAGAGAGAGAGAGAATCCCAAGCAGGCTCCATGGTCAGCGGGGAGCCCAATGTGGGGCTCGATCTCACAACCCTGAGATCATGACCTGAGCTGAAATCAAGAGTCAGTCACTCAACTAACTGAGCCACCCAGGCACCCCGATATTTTCTTCTTAATGAGTTCCTCAATGTTGAGAAGCTAAAGTCACTAAGCCTTCCCTCAGTTGTTAATAAAAGAGGATTTGTTCAAAATTCAAGCATTAATTCTCAATCCACATTCTTTTGCTAGTAGACCTCATTTCATAAAATATTTCATTTATAATCACAATGTTAAACACACACACACAAACACACACACACTCACACACCAAAAATAGCTGTACGCACCAAAAGCACAATTTATAACAGTCCCAACATTTCTACTGAAACAATTACTCAAGAGAACTTCGTTTTACATATACGCCTAAACAGTGTTTTCCTGAAGACAACCAAAGTGGCAAAAGGGAATTTGTTCTTAAAAGGAGAGCTATATTATAAAATAACCCTAAAGTGATACAACTTCCTCATATGTGGAAAACCTGAATTCTGGAAGCTACGGCTCGAGAGACTGTTAGTAGCCTTGTTAGTCCCATCTATAAAGTGGAAATAAAATTTTTTAATCTTTTTATTCCAGTTGGACTTTATAAAGATGGGTAAGTCCAGGTTTGGCACCCCCAGCATATAGGGGGTAAAGACATACAGACGGGCTTGGACAGAGTCCAGGAACAATCACAAATGATTTAGTTGCTCCCACTTTACACCTCCAATTCACACTCCACTCTCAGGCATACCCACCATGAGAACGCAATGTATGCACAGAGAGCATTTAGCCATCTGCAATTCAAGTGTGATATCAGTATAAAAGCTTTTCAAAACTACAACTCAAGCATAGATTTCTCCCTCAAGATTATCATCCCTTTTCTTGACTTCCACCAAGATGGCTTCAAAATCAACCCTGGAAACAGAAATCATCACCTTCCACTGGACATGTATCTACTGGCATATTTGCCATTTCTCCTAATGGCACTATCATCCTGACATCAGCTCCTCCATCCTCTTCTCTTTGCCCAAGCAATCACATACCACCAATTCCTATTCCTGTTGCATGATCATTGCCACATTTCCCTTTCTTTTCACTTCCAACAAACCAATATGGCTCAGCTCTCATTTCTTCATGAAGAACCAATATCCCAAGAGACTGGCCTCCCATCTTTTCTCTACCTCCAAGGATCAAGTTTCTCAAACAAAAAAACTGCAAGATTTGATCCTGACTACAGAATCCAAACACTTCAGTCTCCATTCCAAAACCTTGCAATCTGACTCCCATCTTTCCCAACTAATATAGAACACTTTCCTCCCAGTTTTATCCACAGGATCCCTGCTCCTCATCATGTACCATTTCCCCAGATGCACCTTACAAGTTCCCTCCTCAGCACTTGGCCTGGATGAAGGATGGGGATTCCTGCACTTTGTACCTCCATTAGTTCTGAAATGCCCCATCTCCATCTCTCCCACCCAAATCCCACACATTCCTCAAGGCCGGTTAACTAGTCTCCCTGCTTTCTGCTCAGAGATGATTGTTTATTCTTGCATTTATTCATATTTACCTAATAAGTGTATACGATAGGAATAGTATTACTTTAGGGACCAAGAAAAGATGAAACTGAAAAACTTGGAAAAGTCCTTAAAGTTACCAAGCTGTGAAGTAAACAAAGCTTTTTCTTAAAGATCTCTCTGGTGTAAGGTGGAAAGTAAGAAACACCATAAGAAAGAGCTGCTAAGTGCCACAGAGGCTGAGGAAGGAGAGAGCCATTTAACTGGATAAAATGGTAGTGACATGTGCCTTGGAAATGAGGAATGGGCAGTGTTTGGGCAGGTGGATGGAGGGAAAAGATGTTTTCTGTGGAGGAAACTGGACACAAGAGCACTCCAGTGAATGAAGGGTAGGGGCTTTCTGTAACTGTCTTGGCACCGGGCCTCTGCTGTTGGTTCCTTTGTAAAGGCAGCAGCTGCTGGAAAGCTTCTGTTAGGGAGCCCTTTCATGCCTAATATTGGTAGGCTACGCAGGCACAACTTAAAAAGAAAGATCTGACAATCAACTTTATGAACCCTCAGCTATAAGCATCTGTGCAAAACTGTATAATTTTTAAACCTAATTGGTTGGAGAAATTAACATAATTTATAATATAATAAATTATACATTTATATATAAGACATAAATTTATATATAATATATAATAATATAATTTATAATAACATAACACATAAACACTGTGTTAAAAATTCAAGATCCTTCAGATATGCAAGATATAGGAAGTGCGGCGAGATTTCCAAAGACGACGCTGTACCCTGTACCTTATGTTTTTTGACTGATGCAGACACAGTCTATGGTCAGGTGAGCATGATTACAGTTTGCCTGGAGAAAGGAAAGCTGAGTCACTACTTGATAACTGTCATGGAACACAGCACTCCATGAAACATGCGGCATGGAAAGATACAGATAATCCAAGACATACCCTGAATCCCACTGAAGCCATGGTTTTTTAAAATATTAACTATAGGGCCCCTGGGTGGCTCAGATGGTTAAGCGTCTGCCTTCAGCTCAGGTCATGATCCCAGGGCCCTGGGATTGAGGCCCACATCAGGCTCCTGGCTCGGCGGGGAGGCTGCCTCTCCCCCTGCTCATTCTCTCTCTCTCTCTCTCTCTCTCTCTGTGTCTCAAATGAATAAATAAAATCTTTAAAAAAAATAAAAAAATATAAAATATTAACTATACAGGCACAGGGATCATGGTAGCTAGAAGTATGGTATAGTGCAGGTTATACAAAAGTCATTCTAGTTCTCATTGTTTTCAAGTCTAGTCTTCTTTAGCAAAACCTGACCTGGTGGTTGGCAATTTGAGCCAACTGAAAGAGATAGTTGTCAGACAAACACAACTGCTCAACTCTAATCGGGTTTCTTGGAGGGAGGGATTGGTTCCACATAGATTGGAATGACCAGGCATACTGCCTCAAAGGAAGACTGGTATTGACTACATCCTCCCTACACCATAACTTGATTGGAATCCTGGCTCTGGAGCATTCTCTCTGTATTTCAACACATTTTTATACTTAAAATATATATAAAAAATAATAAAAAGATTTGAGAAAAAAATTATGTTTAACTGAGACTTAAATTTTTTTTCCATTTATTCTAAGCTGAGTAATTTCATTCAAGGTCCTCAATGCATTCCAGAAACTCAATATGATTATGCTACTTGATAAAAAAGACTATGGTACAATGATGGCACATTTCACTCTACCAAATGCCAGGTAAATAGAGGAGTCAGAATTGCTCATCGATTTTTCTCAATGCCCAGACCAATACACAAACAAATAAGAAAGAGAGAATTTTAACAAAGAAAGTAATAATGCATTCAGAAGGCCCAAAAAAATGCATATAAACTTATTCAATGATAAAATTAGGATTTCCCACATATGGTGTGTTTAAAGATGCATTTGGCCACAAATATCAGAGCCCAAATAACAGAGGCTAAAATAATGAAAGACATTTAATTATCTCACACAGCAATCAGTCTGGAGTGGTTCCAGAACTGGCTCAAGAGCTCAAGGAGGTGAGGGAGTTGAGTCAGTGTCAATATCACTAAAGGCTTTGTGCTTGTGGTAGGAGAGCTATTTGAGTTCCAAGTATCTTACACACAGAGAGCAGTGCTCTGAACAGGACAATGGTCTGGGATTATCAATATGGCTGCACAAGTAAAACTGGAATTCTGCTGGCAAGAAAGAAGGGAAGATGGCTCTTATATAGTAGGACTCACAGGGGTTAGGGTACTTCATCTTCTAAGAGTGTTCTCACACTTATACTTGAAATCAATAAACTCCTCATGTCTGACACTACAACTCCCCAGTCCACACAGCTCTTTGAAAAACCAAAGCAGAATCTCTCCCCGTCAGTCTAGTTCCTTCTTTCTAGAAGAAAAAGAAAAGATAAACTATCAATGTGAAGTTCTTTCTTTGTCAGATGTAATGTTAGGAGGCAGTAGCCAGTTCAAAACAAGCAGCAGATAGTTTGATCATGGGAGAAGCTGAGAATTGACAGTTCACCGTGGGGGAGGGGTAACATGGCTTTACCAAGATGATGGAGATAATTGAAGGCTAAACTAGCTACCACTCTATACTCTTACTACCAGTCATCAATTCACCAATTTCTACTCACACTTTGTCATCAACTCAAGCATCACCAATTAACTTGTTAAAATTTCCAAAATTTTGAAAATGGTAAATAGTGATGTGTGTATGTGTGTGTGTGTGTGTGTGGTTTATCCAGACCCAGTGATAAACCTACAATTCTGCATTTATTTATTTTTTCTGGAGTTGTAAAACTGTCAGATGATGTTTGTTTACTGAGGATATTTCCAACAAGGTGAACACAGAGACTTTAAGTTATGATTTGGTGCTCAGAAAATTACTTTAAAAATTTTTTTAAATATATTTTTGGCATCTGAGAACACTTGAAGGCCTAAGGTTCCAGGACATCTTGAACTAAAATAGGGTACATTTGAAAAATGTAAGCCAGGTTTCTAGGAAAAAATATAAACAGAAGTACAAATATTCAATAAGAAGACAATATTGCTAAAAGAATGTAAAGGTGACGGTGGCAATAAACTGACATTACTTGGAAAATGCTACAGAAAAGGTCAGTAGTTGATCCAATTCTAACCAATTTATCTCATTTATCAATCAGAGATACTGTATTTTTTAATTCCTCTTGTTAGTTAAGAAAACACAACCCTCTAAAAACAAATCTTATCTTCATATCAGTTTTTTTGTTTTATTCAGAGCTCAAAACTCATCCCCATGAAGCAGCTTTAGAATTGTATTGGTGAAAATATAGCACGGATTATTTTAAGAGTGGATCAGCTATGCTGCTAGGCTGCATAGAGAATGCATAAGGCATGAACTTTGGATTCAGAAAGAACTAGATTTGGATGCCTACCCTACCATTTCCTAGCTGTTTGACTTACAGCCAAGTACTTAAGTATTCTGAGCCACTTTTTTTAATTGGAAAGTAAAGATGAATAAAATAGTTATTTTGTTGGGATGTTATAATGATTGAATCTGATAGTGTATATCAATCACTCGCATGAGATAGGCACTCAAAAAAGAGTAGCCATTCACAATAATAAGAACAGACTGTAGATTTTTAGAAGGAGAGCTTCATGCTTCTTATAATTGTAGATAAATGCCTCCAAAAGTAGGGACATTTAAGTAGGAAAACTACTTTGGAGAACCAGACTTTAGTATGCTTTGAATCTTTACTACATGAGATAGATTGGATTACTGTTCAGAAAAATTCTCTCCCTCCCCCTCACTTCCTTAGGAGACATACTCTTTTTATTTCATTGGTCTTGGGTCTGACCATGTTTCTTTTTTGTCCAATGGGATATTAATGGACATGAGGCAAATAGAGGCTTGAAATACTCTTGAGCAGTTGGCTTGCTCTCCTTGCCTCTCCCACTGACCTCAAAAGAACATGTCTGGATTAGCCCACTGATCCTAACAGATCGAAGAAAGACACTTGGAGCACAGCCAAGCTGTCTTCAGTGAGCCCAGCCTAGATTTTCAATGTTCTGCATACAGACATGAATGAGTCCACCTGAACCTAGGCTACAGAAACCAAAAAACATTATAAGAATAAAGGATTAATGTTTTAAGCCACTGAGTTATAGGGACAGTTTTTAAGTAGTACTTCTCTGGTATTGACTAACTTATACATCACATATTTGCTACTGTACTTGGAGAGTTACCGTGGGCACATTCATCTGGTTATACCATGGAATTTATTTAAAACGTATGACTTGAATACTTACCATGTGGTAGGACTGTGCCAGGCATGGAATCACAGTGGTATACAAATGGGCACAAACCTGAGTCAAGGCATGTATTTAGTATCCCTGGCCTAAGTTAAAAAACATATTCTTCAAGTGATCTTGTAAGTAAATATTACCAAGGATTTTAAAGACCAATTAAAAAATAAGAAAACAAATATAAAAAGCATTACATATTCTTCCCTTTTCCCTGGATAGAATATAATGCAACAGCAAATTCCTCTCAATTAGGCCCTTTGTACTTCCAAATACAGTAAATACTTTATGTCTTTCAGGTTAATTTGAAAAAAGTAGTTGTTCAAATGGACAAAAGCAAACAATTAGAGCAAGTACTCAGAGCAAGACAGATTGTCAATAAAAGGAACAACAAAAAAAAGTGGAATCAAAAATAAATTGCTGGAATCTCACTTCTTTTTTTTTTTAAAGATTTATTTGTCAGAGAGAGAGGGAGAGAGAGAGCGAGCACAAGCAGGGGGAGGGGAAGGGGTAGAGGCAGAGGGAGAAGCAGGCTCCCCACTAAGCAGGGAGCCCGACGCGGAACTCGATCCCAACCCTGGGATCACTACCTGAGCTAAAGGAAGCCACTTAACTGACTGAACTACCCAGGCATCCCTGGAATCTCACTTCTTTTCTTAACATACTTTTAATAAAATAGTTTTACATAATGTATTTTATTTTCTTTAGAACAGTTTAATTCCAGTGTTGGCATCATAGCAGGTTGAGTTAATAGGCATTCATCTCTAACGACAACCCTTAGATGCAATCATAGTCAACATGCTAGATTAAAGATTCTAAAATTATGTTTGAATACATAGTCGAACTAAAAAAGAAAAGAAAAGCTAAGTAAGATAAAGGGAGAACTAAAAATCAGGGCAGCAGTTTCACCAAAAGCTCAGCCACTCAGATACATTTTAAAGCCAGATATAATCATAGGAGTGTGGGACTATTTTTAAGGCCAATGTAAGAACAAGCAAGATAATATTGAGAGAGAAGCTTAGATGAAGACTTTTCAGAAAGTCAAGATCTTAAAAGTCCCATCCAGTTAGCGAAATGGACTGGAAAAACTCTTACTTGCTGCTAGACATAGTGTGGAAGATTGCTTATAGGACTTTGTCTCTTGGAAGGAAAAAAAAGTTGTTTATAAAAATGAAAATTACTACCTTGTACTTGTGAAGATATGGAGGGCTAGATTTATATTATCCCTATGTTATGAGAGTCTGAGCTGAAAAATTAAAGCCCCTGGGATCCTGGTCAAAAAAAAAAAAAATGTACAATTGCCACATAGAAAAAATATATTCAACCCAAGGTACATGGAACCTTCTAAGAAAACAAAAAAAACCCCAAAATCCCATGTCAAACATGAACTCACAATAAAAAATCAAGGGAACAAACCACCACAAGGGAGCATCAGAAGATATAAACAACTGATAAATGGCACTACAAATAAAATAACTTGAAGGAAAAAATAAAGGTCTGTCCAAAATTAGCATAAAACAAAGAGAAACCATGATGAATTAGGGTAAAAAATGAACTAAAAATAGGTAGACCTAAATAACAACAAAATAGAACTTCTAGAAGCAAACTACACAAGCTAACACAGGAAGACAAAAAGATGACCCATAAAAAAAGCCAAGAAACAAATTATAGTGATAGATGCTAAAAGACATTGAAATATCTTCAAATAGTTGGTGAAAATAACTGTCAAATTAGAATTCAATGGAATGCAAAAATCAGTTTTCAAATGAACAAAAATAAAAACACTCTAAGAAACACTGAAAATTATTTTTTTGAAGATTTTTATTTATTTATTTGACACAGAGACAGAGAGAGAGAGCACAAGCAGGGGAGCAGCAGGTAGAGGAAGAGGGAGAAGCAGGCTTTCTGCCTAGCAGGGAGCATGAAGTGGGGCTTGATCCCAGGACCCTGGGATCATGACCTGAGCTAAAGGCAGACGCTTAACCAACTCAGCCACCCAGGCACCCTGAAACACTGAAAATTCTATCATTTACAGATAATCCATTAAGTAACAAAGAAAGAGTGTGTTTTTATTAAAAAGAAGTTAATAATTTCCTTGGTATGCAAGAAAAATGGTGTGCAAAGGAACTGTAAAAATGTAGATGAATCTATCATGGAACACTACATCAAAAACTAATGATGTAATGTATGGTGATTAATATAACATAATAAGATTTTAAAAATGTAGATAAATCTAAAGAAAGAATAACGTCTAAAATTTAAACTTTTTTAATTTAAAATTCAAGAATATCAATTATAATAATAAAGTATGGTGAAAGTATTATAAACAAAGTGAAAGTAAAATATTGAACAACAATAACAAATGCAGTTGATTAGAATCAAAATATTCTAAGAACCTTATTGTTCAATAGGAAAATAGAAATACTGATTGCTTCTTGATATTAAATCAACTATGCTTGGTGAAAATTTAAGGGTAATTGCAAGAACAGGCATTGAATGCATAACTTTCAAATTAAGAGATGAAATAAAAACAACAACAAAAAACTCAATAAATTAAAAGGAGAAAAAGGAAGCAATGAAAAGCATGGTAAATATAAACCACAAAATAATACGTTATAAATTAGTCCCCCCAAAGCAGTAATCCACTTAATATAAATGGACTAAACTTTGTCAAAAGATAGAGATGTTCAGATTAAAATTAAATAAGAAAAAATCAAAATCCAGGTCTGTTTACAAAAGAAATATTAAAATGTAGTGAAACAAAAACATTGAATTTAAAGTAATAAAAGGTAAAACTAACCAAAATAAAGCTGGTCAGGCAGTATTTTTTTTAAATATTTTATTTTTATTTATTTGAGGGAGAGAGAGAGAGATAGCAACAGAGATAGCGAGAGAGAGCATGAGCAGGGAGGAGAAGGAAAAGCAGGCTCCCCACTGAGCAGGGAGCCCGATGCAGAGCTCCATCCTAGGACCCTGGAATTATGACCCGAGCTGAAAGCAGATGCTTAACCGATGGAGACACCAAGGCACCCCTATCAGGCAATATTAATATAAAACAGAATAAACATTGAAGTAAAACCAATTTTTTTTTTTTTTTTAGAGAGAGAGATTGAGAGCAAGCATTGGGGGGGGTATGGGGGGAGAGGGAGAGGGAGAGAGAATCTTAAGCAGGCTCCACACCCAACACGGAGCCAGATGCACAGGGCTTAAGCTCACAACCCTGAGATCATGACCTGAGCCAAAATCAAGAGTCAGATGCTTAACCAACTGAGCCACCCAGGCACCTCAACATAAAACTAATTCTTATGGTTAAAGGAGTACATTTCCTAAAAATAAAAGAAAAATTCACCTAATAGAACAATCCTGGATATTTATACATAGAACAATGGAGCCCTAAAATGCATAAAGCCAAAATTTCCTGATTTTAAGGAGCAATACTCAAATCCACCATCAGATTAGGTTTAAAAAAAAATCTCCCACGGGGTAGATCGGAGGGGGAGATGAACCATGAGAGACTATGGACTCTGAGAAACAAACTGAGGGTCCTAGAGGGGAGGGGGGTGGGGGGATGGTTAGCCCGGTGATGGGTATTAAAGAGGGCACGTACTGCATGGAGCACTGGGTGTTATACGAAAACAATGAATCATGGAACACTACATCAAAAACTAATGATGTAATGTATGGTGATTAACATAACATAGTAATAAAAAAAATCTCCCAGAAATATGTAGATCAGGCATTCAAGAAACAGATGGAGAAGATGTGAACACCACATTAAAAATCTCAAACTGATAGAAATATATAGAACACTGTACCTAACAATTAGTGGACACACATTTTTTAAAGCATGCCTGGAGCATTTTTAAAGATTGCCTACGTTGAAGGCCAAAAAGAATGTTATCAATAAACAAAAAAGAATTCATTTCCCTGATGACATATGATGTGGACCATCTTTTAACCTTAAAATCAGTTTGTCAATATCCACAAAGTAATTTGTTGGGAATTTGACTGGGATTGCACTGAATCTATAGATCAACTATTGTTTTAATTTGAATTTCCCCTATGATATATCTCTTTGATTCCAAAGTGTACATATGAGATGAAAGATCCAGAATAGCCAATACAATATTGAAGGAGAAGAACAAAGTTGGAAGACTGACGCTACCTGACTTTAAAACTTACTATAACGATATAGTAATCAAGACAGTGTGGTGTTTGCAGAAGAATAGACAAATAGATTGATGGAACAGAACAGAGAGCCCAGAAATGGCCCCACGTGAATATAATCAACTGATCTTTGATAAAGGAGCAAAACAATAGAGAAAAGATAGTCTTTTCAACATATGGTTCTAGAACATCTGAACATGCACATACAAAAAAAAAAATGAATTCTGACAGAAATCTTATACCCTTCACAAAATTAAGTCCAATTGGATCATAGATCCAAATGTGAAGTGCAAAACTATAAAACTCCTAGAAGATAGCATAGGAGAAAATATAAATGACCTTAGGTTTGGTGATGACTTTTTAGATACAACACCAAAGTCAGGATCCATAAAAGAAATAATGGATAAGCTGGACTTCATTAAAATTAAAAATTTCTGCTCTACAAAAGACAATGTCAAGAGAATGAGAAGGCAAGCCACAGACTGGGAGAAAATATTTGCAAAAGACATATCTAAGAAAGGACTGTTATCCGAAATATACGAAAAAGTCAGAACTCAACAATAATAAAACAAACAACCTGACTAAAAAATGAGCTAAAGACATGAATAGACACTCAGCAAAGAAGGTATACAGATGGCAAGTAAGAGTATGAAAAAACATTCGACATTATAAGTCATGAGGGAACTGCAAATTAAAACAACAATGAGGTATCACTACACATCTATCAGAATGACCAGAATCCTATACCACTGACAACATCCAATCCTGGCAACAGGAACTCTTATTCATGGCTAGTAGGAAGCCACTTTGGAAGACAGTTTTGCAGTTTCTTACAGAACTAGACATTCTTTTACCATATAATCCAGCAACCACATTCCTTGGTATTTACCCAAAGGAGTTAAAAACTCATGCCTACACAAAAAATATGCACACAGATGTTTACAGCAGCTTTACTTATAATTGTTAAAACTAGGAAGCAACCAAGATGTTCCTCAGTAGGTGAATGTGTAAACAAACTGTGGCACACTCAGAAAATGGAATATTATTCAGCACTAAAAATAAATGGGCTATCAGGCCATAAAAAGACATGGAGGAACCTTAAATGCACATGACTAAGTGGAAGAAGCTAGCTTGAAGAGACTGCAACCATGTGATTCCAATTATATGACATTCTAAAAAAGGTAAAACTATGGAGACAGTAAAAAGATCACTGGCTGACAGGGATCAGCGGGGAGAGAGGGGTGAATAGATGGAGCACAGAGGATTTTTAGGACAATAAAACTGTCCTGTGTGATACTATAATGGTGGATATATGTCATTTCACATTTGTCCAAACCCATGGAATGTACAACACCAAGAGTGAATCCTAAAGTAAACTATGGACTTTGGGTGATAACGATGTATTAATGCAGGTTCATCAATTGTAAGGAATGAATCCCTGTGTTGGGGGATGTTGATGACAGGGGAGGTTATGTATATGTGGGGACAGGGGTATATGAGAAATCTCTGTACCTGCCATCCAATTTTGCGATGAATTTAAAAGTGCTCTTAAAAAGAAGTTTTATTTTCTAAAGTTTTCTATTATAAAATCTTGTAATTTAGTTCTATTAAAAAAAGAATCCATATGACTCTGAAAAACAAACTGAGGGTTCTGGGGGGGGGGGGGTGGGAGGATGGGTTAGCCTGGTGATGGGTATTGAGGAGGGCACGTTCTGCATGGAGCACTGGGTGTTATAAGAAACAAATAAATCATGAAATACTACATCAAAAACTAATGATGTAATGTATGGGGATTAACATAACAATAAAAAAATTAAAAAAAAAAGAATCCATATCACATGGATGATATTCTCTGACAACAATATCAACAGTGATATCAATATCAAAAGATAGTTTAAATAAAAAATCCTTTGTAGAATAAAATATATATTCTAAATAATTCTTCATTGGTTTCAAAAAATAATAGGAATTGGAAGACACTTAAAACTGAATATAAATAAGCATACTTTCACAGATGGTAGAGACCACCAAGGGGACACAGTAAAGGTGCTTCTAAGGAAAACCCTTTGCAAATTTATATTGCAAGTTCTAGAACTTCTTTTTCATGACTAAAAATTATTGTAAAATAAATTGTCTAACCAGAGAAATTTTTTTTAATCCACAGATTCAGCATAATACCCAAGGAGAAGAGAATGAGCAAATCTAAGAAAAAAAGTCTGGCAAAAATCTATTTGTAATCAAGATGCAATCTTACCTTTTAAGTAAAGCCTGCTTCAAAACAAATGGAGGAAAATGTAGTTATACCTTCACCCTCTGCCCCCATTTCATTTCTGTTAAACAAATATTTTTTAAGGGCCTACGATAAACAAGACACCAAAAAAGGGGCATGCTGATGAATCAGACCATTCAACACACCCATGAATCCTGTCCTCAAAGAGTTTTCAGACTACTAGGAGAGATCAGCTGAGAAAGGTATCCATTGGATAAAATGTGGCAAGTGCACAGAGGTTTTTCCTGTGTGATATGTGACCACAGAGGATGGAAACGAGCCTCAATTTGTGGTTCAAGCATGGCTTTTGAAAGAAAAGGCTGTGCAGGTTTCCCAAGGCATCAAATTGTTTTTTTGTATGCACAATGTAGCCCTCACAATTTAAGCAAAATGTACTAGAGAATTTAAATGTCTCTGAATTTTCCTGAAATATCTAAAACAGGCTCACAAGTAATTCATCAATTTCTCAATTGCATTGCCTGAGGTAACTCAAAAGAAGGACAGAAAAAACAACCGTTACTTATTAGTAGCCCTGAGCAGATACAGGGACTGAACTGGGACCTCTCTCACAAGATCCTTGCTAAAACTGAGTAGAGCTTTCGGAAACAGTTCCTTAGGGCAAGTAAGCACCAGCATATGACAGCACAATATTATTTTTTGTATTCCAATGTAAAAATTAACATTCCAACCATCAGACTGGAAAGAAGACAGGGACCAGGGATGCAGATTACCATTATAATGTCTGTTTCTAGGTACTTGGGAAGGACAAACAAAGTGATCACAAAGAACATGGCTCAACCTCATAGGACTGAGTGTTATAAGGCAAAAAAAAAAAAAGTGACTAAGTCACTTGAAATGTTTTTATTTAATCATATATAATTTTTAAAGCAAAACTGATTAAACTCACTCAAGTAAATTTCAAGGTCTTATGCCATTCACATCTGCCCATATATGAGGCTTCTTGAACTTGCCCCTTGGCTCCAAAGCCAGAATGAAAAATTATTACTAAGGAAAGCAGCAAACAGTACTTTGTTCAACAGATCTCAGTCACCTTGCTGCCATGTGGTTCACCTGGGACATCCTAGTTCTGACAATGAATGTGGCACATCGGAAAAAATATCACCTAATCCGCGGCATTTTCCGAGGCCAAGCCTCACTCAACTCAACCACCTGGTACAGTGGGTGTTTCAAAAGCTGCCGCTCCAGGAAGGGCTTCCCCGTTACCCATTCCTGCCAAAGTCACCGCCTCTCACTACTTTATTTCCTCTCAGGCAGTTTTTCTTGGAAGACTGGTATTTGTGCCAATCTGATACCCAGTTCATTGTATTTATTTTACGTATTTCCTACTTCAAATGTGTCAGGCTGGCTTCAGGGAGACCATGCTGCTTTGGGGGCTAGTTACAAGATTCTTAAGATAGGTTATCACACTTTGAAATGTGTGTAAGTGTGTGCATGTGTGTGAGAGAGCACAGGTGCCCGCACATGTGTTTTTGGAATCTGAGTGTTGCAAACAGTAAGTCCCTCAGAGTGTGTTTTGTTTGTTTGCCAGGGCACTTTTCAAGTTTGATTAATTTCCGCGGCAAGAGCTCTGAGGAGTCAAGAGGCAGCCTGTCCTCCAGGAAGCCGGTGACATTCTTTCCAGGGATGCTCAGTGAAAAACGAAATTAAAAAAAAAAAATAAATGTACAGGGCATTGAAACTCACCAGCACCTTGCCAAACCAGACCCAACCATTCGCCACGTGTTTCTTGGAATTTAGATTGTACTGGGCTTTGGGGGCTTTCTGTTCCTTTGCCTAGACTTTCTTTTGCAATTATCGAAAATTAGATCTGATTTTGCTTGACTTCCCTCGGTTTTCAAGCATGGTCACGGTTATTATTTTAAACAAAGGTCAGTTCTCCCACTGGTTAGGGAAAAGAGAGAAGCATCTATTGTTCTGGTGGCAATATGATGCTCGGTTCAATTTCTACAGTTAGTGTAGAGGAATAAGAAAATTGAAGGCAAAAGGCACATTTAAGTATCTCTGTAATGTGAACTTAATATTAGAAGAGGTTTCTTTAACCATATAGAGATATTTGAGAGAGGATTTTTACTCTATGGCTTAAGTTATTCTTTGGCTAAGCTTTTATTTCCTCTTACAGAAGAACTTTCTGGTCCAGTGCCACCTCAGTAGATGTCCTGGAGTCAGAACCATACCATGCACACACACACACACACACACACACACGTAGCCCCGCCCCCCGTGTGTATGTGTGTGTGTGTGTCTGTGTGTGTGTGTGTGTGTGTGTGTGTGTGTGTAGTATATTCCAAGGAAAGAAAACATAAAATGCCTCTTCTTTTTAGTTTGGCTAATAACTTCTAATCAAACCAGTTTTAAAGGAGAGGACCTCACTAATCTTGACTCTATAATTACAGGCTCTAGATTCACAAATAAATTACTTTTAAAAATTAAATTCTAGTAGTTACACCACTTAGAGAAGAACTATTGTAGTGGAATTTCATTGAAATGGTAAATAACATGATGCATGTAAAATTCTACACTAAAGAGTATGTCAAAATAGAAAGTTCATCATCCCTCCATGCAGGTGTAACTGAGAATTTCTATGTGTGGAGAGAGAAGCAATGAGGGAAGGGAAGGGTCAAGAAAGGACTAGAGTAGTAAAGCGAAAAGAAAAGAAGTTAGGTTGATTGTCTGGAGACTTTGCAGGGATGAGGGGGTAATGAGAAGGCTGACATCATTACTTGGAGATAGACATAACAAACGCATGCATGTGTAGAAGCCCAGTATTCAAGAGAATACACAGTGTCTCACTTGAGCTTTGGAGTGAAAAACCCAAAGGCCTGACCTCAGACTCAGTCATTTATCAGCTGCAAAGCTGGGTCAGTCCCATAACTTCTAGGAGCCTGCATTCCTTCATGTCAAACAGACGAGATAAGCATTTCTTCCTTGAAGCTTTGTCATAAAGATTAAATCACAGAACTAACAAATGGGGTAGCACAGTGCCTGCCATATAGTAGGTAGTCATTACATGTTAAAGTTTTTCCTTTCTGCTTTCTCTGCCCCACTCACCACCATCCCCACTTGGACCAAACATGAGAGTTTGGAAATGTTATCATCTGAAATAAAAATTCCATAAAGATGGGTTACATTTTGACAGCAAGCTATGTCGCCACCCAGCTGTCCCTGTCCTCACCTATTTTAATGAAACAATTTTGAATCAACCCCTCGCTACGCACCACGTAAGCGAGCTAGAGTGTGTCAAATCAGTGCTCCTGCTTAGGCAAGGTTTCTGGAAGGCAGAGGGAAGTCTGAAGCACAGAGCCGGAGTTGGTTCGGTTCAGCGGAAGACCAACTGTGACATCTAAAGGCAGATGGCCGGCTGAAACTCAGCCTTGGTTCAGAAACATGAGAAAAGCTGTCACGCAAACGGCCAATGCCGCTGCTGCGTATGGAAATAGAGACTATATATTCTTTCCTGCTATTTCTTTTAATGCACTTTCCTATTCGGTACAGATCCCTTTTGCAATAAAACCACGAAATCTTTCTGAAAAGTAAATATGTTCTTTCATTAATCACCACTTTCCACTTGCTTTTTTCCAACTTCACGGCTGAGCAGTCTGCAGGACCGCAAACCTTCAACTAGTGTGCTACCTTGATTAAGGCACAAAACGTTAAAAGCAAATTACTATGAAAGTATGAAACAATTTGCACTTAATGTTTCAGTCATATCTGTAAAAAATATGACTTAAATATAGTTTTATTAATAATACATATTTTAATTAAACGGCTGGAGGTGCATCTAGCAGGAAAAATTGAATCTTCTCTGGATTTCACATACTGGTATGATTCATGGGCAGTAAATATGCAAAGCTTTATGCCCATAAGGCAATCAAACTCCAAAGCTGATATGCATGTTTTTATCTAAAAGAATGAAATCTAGTAAGGGCTAGAAATAATAATAACAACAGACTGCCAGAGCAGTGTAATGAATTGGCTCTAGCCAATAGTATCCTTTACCGTATCATAAAATCATCCTTTCAGTCACAATTACACCCACTCCAACATTTATTATTACTTCCATTATTCTCATTACACAAGGAAATCCTGTATGTGTACTTATGCATATTGAAAAACTTCACAAATATGAACAATAAAATCCTGGGATAGGAGTGACTGCCTTCATGAAGCAGGAATGCTTTCCTCTGCAGGATGTTTAGGTGTTGCTTAGTTCCAGAAGGACCACACTTTACCCTTGCTACTTCCCTAACGTTTGCCTAGATTATTAGTTTTCTAGGGCTGCCATAATAAAGTACCAAAGCCTGGGCGTTAAAGTCATTTAACAACAGACATTTATCTGCTCACAGTTCTGGAGCCTAGAAGTCTGAGATCAAGGTGTCAGGAGGGTTAGTTTTTTTCTGAGGCCTCTCTCCTTGGCTGGTAGATAGATGGCTGTCTTCTCCCTGTGTAGTCCTGTGGTCTCTCTGTATGTGTGTCTGTGTCCCAATTTCCTCTTATAAAGATAGCAGTCATATTGGATTAGGGCCTACTCTAGTGATGTCATTTTAAACTTAATTACCTCTTTAAAGATTACCTCTATTTCAAATACCCACTTTCTGAGATACTGTGGGTTAGGACATCAACATATGAATCTTGGGGGGGGGGGACACAATTCAGCCCATAACACCTGGAAATTATCTTTCAGTTGCAAAGTATGATATTACCTGCTCCTAAACACTATATTTTGCTAAAAAGAAGAGCCTGGTAAATTTGTAAGACAATGCAGAGGAGACTCAAATAAAAGCTAAGGTCTTCATTTATTTATTTATCTTTACTTTGAATTTCTCTGAAAAAATATTTTCATTCTATTTGTAGTCATCACTGCAAAACACTTGCAAAATTAAAAATAAAAAGTTGACCACCTCTGACTAGCTTTCTATTAGTTCTCCTACTGGGAAGAAAAGATGATCGTCTGGAAGTGACTAATGTCTAGAAACTAATGATAAAATGTTTTAGTTGTACTCAGTCGATGGGATCGTCTATGGTGGTTTACATTACTATAATGAAACAAAAATTAATTTCTTTATCTGGAAGTCCCCTTTGGGACATGGCAAGGGAGACATGTTGTGAGGTCTCTTCCTGCGTAGTTACCCTCACTCCACCTGTGTCACAAGAAGCCCAGGACTTACCTACAATTAGGTATGGATACGGAGCAAGATTGCCCAATAGCCTGGCATTCACCTAAAGCATGAGGCCATCACCCAGCTCTTAGGTCAGGTTTGGGAGTGGCTGATTCCCAATAGCTTATTTTAATGGCCCACAAGTATGCATCCAAGTAACTTTTTTGATATTGTAGATTTAAATTTTCTACTCACGCTAATTTTAAACAAATCTACCAAGCAAAAATAAAAGCAAATAAAGAACACAAAGACCAAACATCCTGAGGAATAACACTTACTCCCAAAGAGCAAGCCACATACAGCCCCAAACCAGGCTCAAAAATGAGGGGCTCAGAGGCGCCTGGGTGGCTCATTTGGTTAAGCCTCCGACTCTTGGTTTCAGATCAGGTCATGATCTCAGGATCGTGCCATTGAGCCCCTCATTGGGCTCTGTACTCAGTAGGGAGTCTGCTTGAGATTCTTTCCCCTTCCTTCTCCCTCCTCCTCTGCTCTTCCCCCATGGCCCCCCTCACCTCTGATGCTCACTCGCGTTCTCTCTTTATCTCTCTCTCTCTCAAATAAATAAGTAAATAAAATCTAAAAAAAAAAACAAATGAGGAGTTCATTTCCATGAGTCCATTATTACTCCAAGGAAGTAATTATAATTATTAATTTGTACAAAGTCATGGAATGAGTATTGACAGAATGAAAATTCATCCATTCATTCAACAAATATTTATTGAGCAGCCAAGTATGCCAGGCCCTGTTCTAGGCATCACAATTTTCTTGAGAGAAAAGAAAATTTAAGACTCTGAAGTTTGTTGCAAACTTCCGAATGAGCAACAGTTCTCTCCTCTTTCTCATACTGTTACATGATTACTCCTGCAATTCATCTTTTGACTTATGGCAATGCAGTTTTCTGATTTGATTAATGCACTTTAGATGAGGTAGCAGTGCAGTTATGAATATTCCAAAGAGTGTAGAAAGTCACTGATTTGATGTCGGGATGATGGCTGGGTACATGTACGACTCTTCACTGAATGCTGCCACTGTATGGCAGCTATTAGTAATTAAAAATACAGTGAAGGGGCACCTGGGGGGCTCAATGGGTTAAACGTCTGCCTTCGGCTCAGGTCATGATCTCAGGGGCCTGGGATTGAGCCTGCTCAACGGGAGGCCTGCTTCTCCCTCTGCCTCTGCCATTCCCCTCCTTGTGCTCTCTGGCTCTCTCTGTCAAATAAATAAAATCTTTAAAAAGATTAATTAATTAACTAATTAAAAATAACAGTGAATACGTAAGAAGACTTAAAGAAAGCAATGAAGCCAAGTCATCATTCCTTCTACCAAAGCCAGAAGAGGAACAGGATACGCTCAACCCCTCCCCTTCAGCATCCCCCCCCGCCCTTTCCCACTACCTGGAGCGCAGGAAGAGTTGGGTATTGGTGTGTCTCCTGGGCAGCAGCCCATGGGAGACCCTTTCCAAGATCCATAATCTGAAAGCAGCCACGCTGACTCGTCTACCTGCTCTCCCCACTCAAGTGATTGAGCTGGATTTTCTAGGTCTCCAGAAACTGCCATGCATACACACAGCTGAGAAAGAACAGGGACGCACCCATTCACCTGAACATTAAGCCAAACATGAACATTTGACCGTGTACAGCTTGCCATTAAGCTAAGGGCCAATTTGGATGCTCAGTGATTTATAACCGCTGTACTGGCCCTCCTGTTTGGTAACTTTGGTCTTTCTCCATTCTCCCCAAGGTCCTCATTTTCTATTGATAACCTTACCTCATATGAGTTCTTGGTTTCAAGCAGCTCAAAAATAGTCTCAGGTGCCATAGTTCATTCAGTAAACACATTTTGCAAACTAGTTTTGTGCCATGCACTGTGCCAGGCCTGGGGATAAGTAACAGAGAGAGACATGAAGATCCCAGCACTCGAGGAGGTTTACCCCTGGGTCACCAACAGCCCTGATGGAACCCTGGGTCTTCTGTGCTCTGTCTTCTCTACAGACCTGCCATCCCCTGAGGATGTTGTGGATTTGCTGCCTGACTTAGAATCCTCCTGTCCTTCCTGCCACCCCTTCTCTGCCTCAAGGAGGGGAGACTGCTGCTGAGTCCTGCCAAAATTTCTTCTTGTTACTATGTTCATTAAAAAGATATTAGGTCCAAGACTCAATTCCCACTCCTTCAAAGCCTAGAGCATAACAAAGAGCTTATTCCACAGAAATTAAAAGCACAGAAGTTACAAAAGTACTAAGTTCAGATTTTTAATGTTTCCTAGATCAATGAAAGTAAGATGCTCTCCCCATGGAAATTAATTCAATTTTAATTCTATTTGTATTAATAGTTATTTTTCTCAGGGAAGGAGGATAACACTTCTGGAGGAGAAGGCCCTAAAAACCATCTCCCTTTCCCCCCCTCCTTGACCCCACCAGAAGGTACTGAGTTAATCTCTGCTGATGAAATGTAAAATTCCTTTAGCTCGCCCTGACTCTGCTAACCAGGGGACAAGCCCCTGTACTGCGTATAACACGATGTACCTCTCCTTCTTAACATGTCACAGCTGATATTTAGCTTTTTATTGTGTGAGTCTTTCATTAATGTCTGCTTCCCCTCCTAATCTGTAAGTCCCATGAGGCCAGGGGCTGCATTTTTTTTCTTTTTCTTTCCTTTTTTTTTTTTTTTCTTTTCTTCCCCCTAATCATTACATCTCCAGTGCCACGTACAGGGATGGTACATCGTAGATGCTTATTAAATTATCCAGCAATTATCCATATATGAATTAACCAATTAATGTCCATGTCTCCACCTTGGGGATAGATTAGATGGCCAATAGCTGCACAGGTACAGAAAGCAAGGAAACCCACATGCATTCTTTAGAGTGTGCAGAATACTGGATATACTAAGTGTTCAATTAATGTTTAATGAGCGATTGAAAGATTCATTGATTAATTGATTGGTTAACCTGGGGGCTTGTGAGGAGAAAATCACAACCTCCAAAAACCTCCTATGATATTTAGTTCCAGGAAATAAAGGCCTGGACTTGTTGGTCTCAGCAACTTTCTCTGAACTTGAAGCAACTTTCAATCCCTGAGATCCCGGGGAGAAGATGAAGCCCTGGCACCCAGAGAGGGGAGGCTCCAGGGCTAGGGTAAGCCCAGTGCTTCTGCATTACACGGGAGAGTCCTAACCTCTTTTAGCTCATCCTCAGAACTTCTCTAAACCTCCAGGACCAGCCTGGATTTAGGAGATAATGTGTAACCTTGGAAAGTCATGTCACTCCTAGATATTATAAAGTCCTGCAGGTACCTTAAATCACCAACCAAATGTCAATTCACTAGTTAAAATTGCCCAGTCCCATGTAGTAATCAGGACTGTGATCTTGAGTTAGAGTTTAAAATTTTCTTCCCTGCTGCATATGGGCTCTTGGTCTTCTTATTCTCTTTCTCCTAACTGAAACTGATTGCACACAGGATCCCTGCCCCCTTCAAATGGGGTGTGTAGCTCTCCCTCCTTCACTCTCCCTCCTCACCTCCTCCTCTTCTTCTCCCTCTCTCTTACTTACCTCCTCCCCTGTTTCTTCTCTCTCTCTCTCTTGCTTATCTCCTCCACTTGCCAGACCTGTTTTTGAAAGAAAAAAGACATGAATGGGAACAGGATAGTTATTATTTGACTGGCACCACCAATGATGTCTTCTCAATGTCTAAGCTGGAGAAATGTTTAAAAAGGACTTTTTCCGATGGCGGTATTTGTACACAGTCTATGGAAATCCCAAGCATCGGGTACCTCTCCTGAAGTTCTTTTGACAAGAACAATGTGTTCTACTCATCCAACCGCTGTTCTCTCTCAGTCCCCAGTGTCCTGGGAGGTATGCGCCAAACAGACTTCCTCTGTTAGAATCCCATTGCCTTTCCATAGAGGTCCTTGAGCAGAATTTTCTAAACTTTATGGTATGGACATTTGCAAGCATTCCCAAAGTAAAAAGAATGAGACAATGAACCCCCATGTACCAGTCATCTAGCCTCAACAATTATCAGCACATTTCAACCCACCCCTGGGGGTATTTTAAAGCAATTCTCAGATTATCTGTATTCACTGAGTAGAATTTAAAATGGTCCTAGGCCAGTTTTTTTCTCCCATGTGACCCTCATCTTGCCCAAAGGAAACATTCATTTACCTGTGTCCTGACCAACTTTGGGGGGCAGATCTGCTCTGCCCAGCGGTCATGTTCCTTCACTCTGCTGCCAAAACAATGTAGGAATCCATCTCTGCTGCCATCTGAACTTCCAAGGCAGTATGTCAAAGTACATACCCAACTACAAAGAACTATGCAGTAAGTGTTATGGATACACCTAAGGAAGC
The DNA here is from genome assembly GCF_004348235.1 of Phoca vitulina. Lineage (NCBI taxonomy): Eukaryota > Metazoa > Chordata > Mammalia > Carnivora > Phocidae > Phoca > Phoca vitulina. The sequence continues at coordinate 28,438,600 of NW_022589708.1, read as the reverse complement.
CCTTTTTCCCAGGCTTTGGCATAGGAAATAGCCACCATCATCTATGTTCCTCTCCTCTACAGTGGACAGGATGCACAGAGCGGCACTCTCTCTAAAAAAAAAAAAAAAAAAGTCACAAATAGCTCTATCTCTACTCTCTCAATAATTTTATATCTTCAATGGATAAGGTAGTTCAAGAGACTTGAACATGCCTAGTTGTATTTGTTCAATGATGTCAAAGCTACTACAACTTTCTCTTCTAGTACTTTTATTATCCTAAATTGCACCTATTTGTAAATTTTTCTCCTTATACCTACAACCAAGTCCCTGTATTCTGACACTAATCTGTCAGCGGTGAACTGTTATTGGTTTCCCATTTAATTCTGTTAGTATTCTCGCTTCTGAAATTAAACTATGATCATCTGCAGAAAGGGCTTTGCTCATTGACATTAAATATGATTAGTTTCTGAGAATGTGATTAGTTACAATTATGTTCTATTGCCACCAGTCCACTGAGATTTTCAACTTATTAACTCATGATACAGCTAAAACTAACTAAATCATTGTATGATAATGAATAAATTCACATGCCATTGGTTAATTTCCTTCATGTATAGAGAAACATAATATGCAGATGCGGGAGGCATAAAACATCCTCTTAGCCTTGGCCTATGTTTTACCTCCATACAAATTTAGACTAAGGTGGCTAGTCATTGAAGCCATTTTTTTTTTCCCACAAGCAACATTGTCAAAGTTCTGCCAGCGACTTGAGGAGAGATTTGGCCAATTACTTTCTCCTTGCCAAAGATTTTCTGATCTACACAAGGTGATAGGCTCCCCCAGATCAGAAGCAGTGCTTACTTTGCTCCCTTCTATCCCATCAGCCTAGCTTAGTGCCCAATACTTGATAAGTCCTCAGCAAATACGTGTTGGATGAATGTGTATATTGAATAATTAGGACATGTGGGATTTAATCATAATGAAAGTTAATTTTATCTCCTACTAGCCCTTTAAAATATATGCTGCAAAGAAAGATTTTCCCCCTCTTTTGCATAAAAGCTTGGGCAGTTCCATGACTATGCTCGTCACATGAGGTAATTCAAAGACCTATACTGATTTTAAGTCACCAAAGGTGCTCTCAGCTCTACCCTTTGAATGTGTAATCCCATGTAGCTGTCAAAATTTCCATCTTTATCTCAAGTTATATCTTCATTTGAGACCTGCAGAGGGAAAAAAGCTGGGACAGGTAAGGCATGTGGTCAGCTTTTTAAACTCTCTTTGCTTGTCCTTTCCCACTTTGTTACCCAAGACAGAATTCTAACTAGCAGAAAGGAAGGAGAAACTTGGTGCAATGAAGTTCTTATTTTGCAAGCCAAAAACTGGGAGACAACACATACAACCGACAAAGGATTCGTATCCAAATACATTCTTTTTTTGATTCCTGGGAAGGGGATAATGAACAAAAGACTAACCATTACTAGAAAAATGAGGACTAAACAAGAATAGTCATCTTGGCAGAAGTGAAACATAGATGGCCAATAATCATATAAAAAGAGAATGAAAACTGGTATAACCACTTTAGAAAATAATTCAGCATGGCTTGTTAAATTAGAAGACTCATATACAGTATGACCATCAACTGAATTCCTAGACAAATACTCTGGAGAAACCCTCGCATATGTGCATCAGAAGACGTACAAAAATATTCAATACAACCATCTATGGAGCAGCAAAAACGTGAAAAATCCAAATGCCTATTGATAATAGAAGGGATTAATTGTCATATATTAATACCACACATAATATTAATAAAATACTATGCAGTGAAATGAAAAACTACAATTAAGAGCATTATAATGGATGGATCTCAAAAGCTTAATGTTGAGTTCAAAAATAAAACAACACAATAAATGTATAGAAATACCTACACATAGAGTAAAATCATGAAGAAAAACAAGGGAGTGTTAAGTATACAATTTAGGATAATGGTTCACTCAGAGAGGGAAGAAGAGAGTCATTCCGAAAGAGCAAACAAGAGCTTCAAGATATTGGTATTGTCCTATTTGGTAAACTGGGTTGGGGAGTATGTGGATGTTCTTCTTCTTAATTCTTTTAAACTATATATACATATTATTTATAATCTTTTGCATATATGTTATATTTATAAATTTTTTAAGTTAAAAAAAGTAAAACAAGGAAAGGAAATAATCTAAATAATCCAGATTGATCAAGTTTACTGAATCAATAATGATTTAGCTCTCCACTTTTACAAGTGTAAGCACAAATTCTCAAGTAAGCTCAAGGGAGATCATTTTGTCCAAGACTTAGATATTTATGAAGTACATAATGACCCTCTGGGTCATATAACACAGAAAGAAACTATGCAGAGTCCTCATCAGGATTTTTTGTGAACACTTCAGTGGAAAAAATCTACCATCTTACTATGAGTTAAATGGAGTCACTCTCTACCTCTGTTCAAAGTCAGTGCTCCTTTATGACTAATGGCCTGTGGTCAACAGAAGAGCATAACCTTTGGCAACAGGCAGGATTTTTACTCCTACTTCTGCTACAGACTTACATGACCTTGGGCAAGTACCTCTATCTCCCTGTGCCTCTTTTCCTTCATCTGTAAAATGGGAGTAATGCCTAAATTGCAGGGTTGGGAAGGTTAAGTGGCACAGTGCATATATGGCAGAAAGTGCCAAATGCTTGTTAGGTACAAAGAACTGACAGCTGTTACCATCATCATTACCACCAGTATCATCACACACTATCACGTGATTGGCAGAGAGAAAGAAGCAGATGTATCTATTAAGTAATTTTCATAAACATGTTTTAACATGAACTTGAAGGGCTGCTCAGAGCATCTTTGTAGTTCTGTAAATTTTAAAAACCTATATATATATAGACATACATATACTGAATAACTAATTACTAATGCAGACTCTATAAAAATCCTGCTATATTTATATGTTCATACCCTGAGTACCTGAACTAATAAAATGGTATTAATGGCTATTTAGATAAATTCACAATTCTAAATTAGACCTTTAATTTCTGTAATAAAAAAGAAAGTGGCTTGTACAATTTCCCATTTTTATTTTCCTACATGGAATACAGTAGCTCTAACATAATGTATGACTTTGTGAATATTTCCAGGACTGCTAATATTTTATCTAATATTATATCTTGTGTTTTCTGATCTCTGACCTTCGTTGATACTCCCAGAACCCTCATGAGCAATGCTCACTATGATAACCCTTGGTAGAAGAAGCAGGATTAAATCGAAGTTAAATCATACATGGCTAGAATCTTTCAAAGAGGCCTCTCAGGGTCAGTAGTGATTTTTTCCATGTATATTTCTCCTCTTAAAGAATGTTTCTTAAATATTTGATTCATCAGGACTAAAATATATGTTTTATTTTGAAATAGATCACTAGTAAACACTGTAAAATAGGAATACGACCCTAAATTCTTCTTAGTTTTTTTTTTTATTTCCACATTTTTCATTATATCAATATATATTCTTACATCCACCGGGGAACAACAAAACAGAACAACAAAAGCACAAAAAAAAAAAAAAAAAAGAGAGACAATACGGCTTTAAAAGACGACAAAGATAATTTATTGACAGAAGAAATAGAAAAACATTATTTTTTAAATTAAATTGAATCGTTGCCTTAATATTTACAAAAGGTGATGAGCATTTGAAACCAAAAATGGATATACTTTCCTCAAGGGAGGAAAAAGAAATATTAGAGAGAATCAGAATCAGGTGAAGACCAGATTATGAAGAATTATAACACATTAGGAGCAAACACAGGACAGTTATGATGGAAATGGTAAATGGGAGAAAGGATTTAAACAGTCAATGGAAGCAAATAAGGAAAAGACGTTACTTCACAAGAAGAAACTTCACTATCGTAGCACAAAGAAGGCCATAAAATCACTTGGGTAAACTTTAATTTAGAAGAAAGAGCAACTAGAATTGTTACTCAGTGATAACTTTAAAATACTAAATGTACCAACTTTCCTGCATCCACTACCCAAATCAAATGATTGAGTAGGTCTCACAATATAGGATCTCCCACTTATCTGCCAATGGGAAAGTGGCCTCAGATTCCATCTCACGGCAAAATATTCCTATACCCCAAGTCTCCATTCTTTCTCCCACCCCCACTACCTATCTGTGATCCATTTTCCTCTTTAATACCCATACACTGCTTCTAAAATACAAATTCAATCCTAAGAGTCTCCTGCTTATAATTCTTCGCTGGTTCTCTATTGCCTACAGGTAAAGTCCAGGTAAAGCCAAATTACCCAATTCAAGATTCTCCTTGATTCTGTCTCTGTCTTTCCACTCTCCAGTGTTTTTGCTTCTGCAATGGCCCTTGGCCCTCCAGCTAGACTGAAACACTGGCAGCCCTTAAATGCACAGACCTGCCTATTGGCTGCCTTTGCACCTGCTTTTCAGTGTACCTGGAATGCCTTTCCTTCCCTTGTCCACCTGAGAATCTTCTCACCCTTCATGACCCAGAATCCCCTGAAAGACAGAGAGCTTGTTTCCCTCTTCTTTTTATGTCCCAGGACACAGCACAGTGCCTGGCACAGAAATAAGGTTCTGTAAATGCACATTAGATGCATACCATTAGGTAATGTTCAAAGGTTTTATGAACAGGTTTCTCATTGTCAGCTGCCACTTCAGTTCAGAGTAATTTTGTTTTCCTTTTCCTAAGCAACTGGGATGTCATAGCTTTAGGCATCCTACCACAAACATTTCAAAACTGAGAAAGTGACAATGAATAATGGGTTGATGTGGGGAGGGGGGGAGGGAGATAACAGTAAATGAGAAATGGCTGCCTCTTACTAGTTACAGGATTTGGCTCAAATTACTTAAAATTTCTCAACCTCAGTGTCCTTATCAGCAAAATGGTGATATTCTCAGAGGGAACTGTTATGATTACAAAATGTGATTGTGAAACTGCTTGTTTGCTTCTTTGCTTGCTTGTTTGTTTCTAAAGACCTCACCTCTCCTCTATTACTGATTAATTCTGGCCAATGAGTTCCCTCATTTGTGGCCTATTTTTATCCCTTCAAATAGGTCAGGGTTATTATATTATCCTCCCCAGGATTTTGGTATTGCAGTAGCCCTTGAGATCAGAGTCATAGGTAACTGGTAGCATTAAAAGGTTAAGAATTTGTTCTTCATCAAACAGTGAGACAGTAATGGCACTACAAATAGAACCACATTTTTTATATTCTCATTTCCTTCCATGGAAATGAGGATACTTCTCATTTGCTAATGAACTACACGAAGGTCATAGCCATCGTCATGTTGAAATAGACACTCATCAGGTAATGTACTACAGAAGTGTTTATAGGTGAAATAATTATTCAATCAATCAACTCGCTATTAAGTGAGTGCCTACTCTGCACAAGGCATGTTGCTAAATCATGTGGCAGGCACAAAGAAGTATAGGACACATTCCCCCATCTCAGAGCCCACAATAAATAACATACACTTTGAAAAAACAAACAATTCTCTCTCATAATACAGTACTGAAAGGATAGCTAAATAGAATTTACCCATAAAAACATAAATGTTTTTGCCAGATGTGGTATATCATTATATTCAATCATCCAGCCTCAAAGAAAGTTTTGTGGGATGGCTTAAAATCATATAAGGTAGGTCTAAGCTCAAATCTTCAGCCTGGATTTATTCACTCATTTACACCTTTATTCATTCATTCATTCATTCAACTGTAACGGAATGGCGAAATATTTATTGACAGAATTCCAGGAAGTCATAAAAAGTCATACCTACATGGATGTTGAACATGACAGGGAGAGTTGTGAGGTGGGGATTCAAGACACTATAGCCTAAGAGGGAAAACAGAAAGAAAGAGGATGGGAGATGGTGAGGGAGTAGCATGGTCCTCCCTAGAAGTCCTCAAGATGTCAGCGAAATTGACAAACTCATGATATCATAAGTGAGCTAGGAGTTTTTGAGAGAAAAAAGCTAAAGATAGGACTTACGGTTAACCAAGATGGCAAGCTACAATGCTGAAGCAGAGAGAAGGGACCATGAGTAAATACTGCTAGAATTAGAAGGAAATGGAGGAGGAATGTTAGACCTCCAAAGACCATGGATGGCCAAAGGACAGTGAAGCCCTAAGACATCTGGGTTATATGTCAAATATTTATTAAGCACCTGCTATGTGCCAGTCACTGTGCTCAGAGCCGGGAATACGAGGATAAACAGTCCCTGATTTTACAATGGTTACAAACTAGTTGGAGGCACAGAGAATGGAACAAATGGTTACACTATGGTGTGTAAGGGTGTTAGACTAGCACTATGGTCTAAATGCTTGTGCCCCCCCCCACCCCAAACTCATATGTTGAAATCCTAACTCCCAAGGTGACAGTATCAGGAGGTGGGGCCTTGGGAGGTAATTAGGTCATGAAGCCCTCATGAATGATCAGATTAGTGCCCTTATAAAAGAGATCCCACAAAGTTCCGCAGCCCCTTCAGCTACATGAAGACATGGAAAGACAGCCATCTATGAACCAGGAAGCCCTCACCAGACACCAAATCTGCCAATACATGATCTTGGACGTCCTATTCTCCAAAACTATGAGAAATAAATGTTGTTTATAAGCCACCCACTCTAGGGTATTTTGTTATAGGAGCCCAGATGGACTAAGACAAATAGAGACAGTGTGCGGTGTACATGAACATAAAGGAGAAATGACCTAGTCCTTACTAGATGCTATCTAAAGAGAACAGGCTCTGGAGGGAGTGAGAGAGACCTACATTGAAATTCTAACTCCTCCACATACAGGCTCCATCTCTTTGGGAAAATCATTGAAACTCTTTAAGCCTCAGATTCTTCAAGTGTGAGAATGGGAAGCCCCCACAGACTTGTAGTGAAGATGAAGAGGGATGATGTATTCGAAGCATTTATCATAGTGCCTGGCACTTGGTAAGTATACATTAACTGTTTGCTATCATTATCATTGCCTTCATTGATATTATTGTTGGTATTGCTTTTGTTAAGCAGAGGCCTGAAGGATAAAGAACAGTAAGCTAGTCTACAAACAGGAAGAAACTATTCCAGTTAGGAATTCCAGTATGCAAAGACACAGAACCAAAAAAGAGCATGGTGTGCTCAAGTAACTAAAAGAAATTATTCATTAGGGCTGGAGTAAAAAGTTGGAAGGTTGAGACAAAATGATTCTAAAGTATCAAGATTGAACCATCAGATTTGCATTTTCAAAAATGTGTCTCATTACAAAAGGGAGGTCCTGTTAATGCTTTCCAAAACTAGAGAGGTATCACCAAAGGTGGAGAATGATGGACTGCTTTAAAAAATATTTTAGAACTTGGGAATTAAGAGGTGGGGTGGGGAGAGAGAGTGGAATGGTCAAGGATAAGTCCAGATTTCTGGCTTGAACAAGGATAGTAGCATCATTCTTTGAGAGAGGAAGAGAATCTCAGAAGAACATCTTAGGAGAGATGGTGGATTCATTCTGGTTGTATTGTAACGGAGGAGCCTGTGGGATCTCCAGGCGGGAACATATAGTAGGCAGTTTAGATATATAGGCCAGAAGCTCAGAAGAAAGAGCTATTTGAGAGTCATCAGCAAATAGATGATAATTAAAGCCAAAAGAGTGTTTGAAACCACCCAGAGAATACGTGCAGAGCAGGAAAAGCATCCAAAGTAGACATTGAAAAATAACACCATTTAAGAAACAGGTAGATTTTTTTTAAAAAAAGAGTAAGGATTATGTGAAGGAAGACACTCTCTAGAATACCATAATATGAGAAGAGTAATTTTCTTTCATACACAAACCACATCTTAAAAGTAAATAAAGAGTACTCTTTCTGATAACTTTATGGAAAGTTTCCACCACCTTATTTACTTGGTAGTATTTACAGAGTGTGTATCATATGCCAAACACTTCACTAAATACCTTATGTAGACCTTTTCATTTGATCCTTATTGTTGGAAAAATGAAGAAACTTAGTAAATTGCCACAACTAGTAAGAATTAGAGCTCAAATCCAAACCCAGGAATCTGACTCTAGAGGCCACACTCTTAACACCTATGTAATTCAATAATTGTCAATGTTAGGGTTGAATGGGACCTCACAAGTCATCTGGCTCAAATCTCCAAGTCAAAGGAATGTCCCCTCTGCAATAAATTCAGATAATTCAATTGATGATAAACACAATACCTCAAAAGACATCTCATTTGCTGTTAAAGAAATCTGGTTTCCATGAAGGAATAATAATTTTAGATCCTTTGCCAAAATGGCAATGAATGTACTTCCTACAATCTGACTTCTAGGGCCTTAAAGTAAAGAAATTGGATCCCAAAGATTATAGGTGGGGAATTTCTGAAGTATGTCCATATTCAAGCAATCAAAGAAGCCCAACTGAAAGAACTCTGGACTGACAAATGTAGATTGAACAAAAATTCTTTTTAAAAGGGCTATTTTGAAGATTATGATCCTGACTTTGGAGGAAGTGTTGTGAATGACAGTGGAAGGAATCACATGTAAAATTCCTTAAATAAAAATGTGTTGACTTAAAAAAAAAAAAAAGAAATCAAGTTTCTTTGTCTAGAGACAAAATTGCCCTCCATCTAGCTTCTATTTTTTGGAACTGGAGAACAAAGGAAATTCAGTATGAAAAATGAGGAAAACAATCATGAAAGTCACTAACAGGAATCAAAGCTTGATAAAACAGTACAAAATAGAAAATACAGATAAAAATTTGGCTTCGGATACAAGTAAAAATTCTAAATAAAATACTAACTAACTGAATCCATAACAACTATGACAAGTAGGGTTAAGTCCAGGAATACATAAATGATTCAACAACATAATCACATCAAAAAATTAAATAAGAAGACCCATATGATTATATCGATAGATGTTGAACACTTGAAAAATCAGCAATTATTTCATTAAGAATTTTAAATATAAAGGAAATAGAAGGACATCACTTAAATGTGATACACACTATTGTAAAACCAGTACAAAAATCGTAATAGTTACATGTTTAAGTCATTTTACCAAAATTAACAATAAGACAGAGAATACCAACTTCTACCAAATTTCACATTGTTTAGAAGATTTTTCACTTACTCAAAAAAATTAAAAATACCAATTAGTATAAATATTAGAAAGTAAACAACAAAAATTTATTTACTGGACCCATGAAACTATAGTATCAAGCTATATAATAAGAGAATTTGGGAAGCTGTCTTTATGCAGGATAAATACACCAAAATCTGTAGCTTTTGTCTATACTTCTAAAACTATAAAATGTATTAAAAACATATGCACCGCAATGTTCATAGCAGCAATGTCCGCAATAGCCAAACTGTGGAAAGAGCTGAGATGCCTTTCAACAGATGAATGGATAAAGAAGATGTGGTCCATATATACAATGGAATATTACTCAGCCATCAGAAAGGATGAATACCCAACTTTCACATCAACATGGGACGAGGAGATTATGCTAAGTGAAATAAGTCAAGCAGAGAAAGTCAATTATCATATGGTTTCACTTATTTGTGGAACATAAGGAATAGCATGGAGAACATTAGGAGAAGGAAGGGAAAAATGAAGGGGGGGGGAATCGGAGGGAGAGATGAACCATGAGAGACTATGGATTCTGAGAAACAAACTGGGGGTTTTAGAGAGGAGAGGGGTGGGGGGATGGGTTAGCCCAGTGATGGCTATTAAGGAGGTCACGTACTGCATGGAGCACTGGGTGTTATGTGAAAACAATGAATCATGGAACACTACATCAAAAACTAATGATGTAATGTATGGTGACTAACATAACATAATAAAATAAAATTAAAAAAACAAAAAAACATAATTTGCTTATATCTTTTTTTGTAATTATGTGACAAGAGATATCATAAACAAAAAGCCAAAAGATAGACTAGAGAAAGAGACTTGCAATGAATAAGAGAGATAAAGGGTATAGTGGGCATGGATCATTTGTGGCGCCCAAGCCCTTTTGCATATTTACCCTACATTTGATACTTACCACATTCTGAAGCCACCTTCAGAAACCCTACTTTCCCAGCCCCATTGCAGATGGGCCACAACTGTGTCACCTGGTGCAGCTGCATGAGTCTTAAGACCCCAGACCAAACCACCTAAGAGAACAGGCTCTGAGAGTTTAAATGATTTTTCTGGAGATGGCTGCAGCAGAGGCCACAGCTGTCGTAATGAATGTTCTCCTCAGGCCAGTTCTTTAATGCCTATCTGCTGGTGCTTCCTGGGAACTCAGGCTCCAGCCTGTTTCTCAAGCCCTTTCACTGATTCTGGGAGCTTACTCAACATCCTTCAACAAATTGCTGACTGCCTAAACCAGCCAGTTTCCTCTGTTACCAGCTGAAGGCTCTAACCAATGCAAAGGGTTAATATCCCTGATACAGGAAAAAGTTTCTACAAATTGATTTTTTAAAAAAAAAGACAACTCAGGGATAAATGGGCAAAGAAGATAAATAGGAAACTTGTATAAATAAATAGAACATAAAGAGATGCTTATCCTCATGAATAGCGAGGAAATTCAAATTTAAACAATGAGATAGACACCACCTTTTTACCCGTTATATTGGCAAAAATCACAAAGAATAATAGGATCCTGTGTTGATGAAATCACCATCATACATTGCTGTTAAATACTTCCATACCATGAAACAATCTGGCCATTGCTCTAAAAGTTTCCTAGACTTAGACCCAAACATCTTTATTCAGGGGAATTTATTCTTCAGAAATAAAAGCTGTGACATATAGGACATCTGTAGAAAGATGTTTGTTGCAAGATTTTCTTGTAATGTCACAAAGCAACTAGATTGCCCACCATTTATATATATCTTCTTTATCCCAGCTTGTCTATCCATTCATCCATCAATGGACATTTGGGTTGCTTCCATATCTTGGCTATTGTAAATAATGCTGTAATAAGTAAAGGAGTGCATATATCTTTTCAAATTAGTGTTTTAGTCTTCTCTGGGTAAATACCCAGTAATGGTATATTAGATCATATGGTATTTCTGTTTTTAATTTTTTGAGGAATCTCCATACTATTTTGCATAGTGGCTGTTCCCATTTACATTCCTACTAACAGTGCATGAGGGTGGAAATGAGGAGCTTATTAACCTTTGCTTTCTATATGTCTCTGCTTTGTTAGATATGTTATAAAAATCAGATAATGCTTTTGTAAATTTTTTTAAATTTTTTAAAATCTAGAAAAGTGAAAAGGAAAGGGGAAGAAGCAAGGAAGCAAGAAAGGATGGAAAGGGGGATAGAAGGACAGAAGGTGAAAGGAAGGATTCTAAACAGAAGACAGACCTCCACATCAACGTTACTTTGTCTGCATAGCCTTTCCTAACCCATGTGGACCAGGTAACTCCCCTATGTGTTTCTATAACACTCTGTACTCACCACTTCTTGTATCAAGTAGAACATTATATAAGAAGTACTTGCCCACTTCTCTATATTCCCTTGAATGCATGGAACATTAACCTTATGCACCCCCACATCCCCTGTACTAAGCACGGTTCCCGTCACAAAATAAATGCTGAATTATTTTTAGGAGAGTGGGTAACATATTTAAAATACTAGAGGCAAACAATAGACAGCCAATAAATGTTCATCACCCTTTTTTCTCTAAGTGGACTTTCATATTTATAAAGACTGCTATTTTTATAAGATACAGTATTTTTATTGCTCAAGATAACTTTTATTTATCCTTCAAATTTATCTGAATGAAAATAACATAATTATTTATTTAAAACAAAATGCTATGAGGCTAATCAAAGCATCTGAATCAAATTATATTCAAATGGACAAAAACTTATTTATTCTATTTTCCAGGTAATTAGAAAGAATGCAACGAGTAGAACAGAATTTGGCTTCTTATAGGCACTCAATGAGCGTTTAATCTAAATCTAAAACCACAGCAGATTGCACATGTAGTTTAGCTTGAGCAACACACACAATGGACACACTCTGGGGGTCTCCTGGTTAGGGTTGGCAATGTTAATGCAGCATAAATAGTACTCAAACACTAAAGGGATGTCAGAGAAGTTGAGGACTTTTAAAAACCAAAAGAATTTCTATGACTTTTGAATGTAATTAAAACAATAAAATTCTCCAAGTATGGATTTTAAAGTTCTGTAGAAAATTCTATAGAGTAAATTGCAGAGAGGAGGCAAATCTAACAGTTCCCTTACCAGAGGAACTTTATCTCCTGCACTGAAATGAGCTGCTGGTGAACAAAAGAAATTAAAACAAATCTGCTTTTAAAAGAACATAAGCCTAACAATTATTAATAACGTAAAATAACAATAATAGTAATAATAATATGAACTATAATTTCAAGACACCAAGATTTTAAGAAGATACCAAGTGCTTTGCAAGCCTTCAAACCAATGTTATCCTAGTACAAGCTGCCTTTGAAACTCATGCCTTATGAGTGAGGAATGAATGCAGGGATTCAGTTCCATAGGAAATAGCAGGTAGATGAGTGGATGGATGTGACTACACACCTCCTAACTTCTGTGTCATCTGTGAAGAAACAGAATAGGAAAGTCCAGTTCCAGGTGGTCTAAGATGTAGGGTAGGTAAAAGGCAGCCCATTATTTAAAGCTGAACAGCATGATATTTATCACACCTAATTCTACCTGAGCAGGGTATTAACATCATTCATAGCCAGATCATGCAAAATTTCTTTGTCAATAGTACATTAAAACCAGACATTTCTTTTGCAAAACTCCAATATGGCACTACCTTTAGTTATCTAATACACACTGAGTTTTGTCACAGCTCGTTCACCATCCTGATCAAACACAAGACTTAACTAATGTATAATGAAATGATTAAGATGAAGGGAGCAAATGAATGCTGTTGACTTCCTCCATCCCAAAATTGGACCCATGAACTTAATGCTTTTCCCCATCAAACTGTATCATGTTGAAAGTCAAAGTGAGATGCTATCAGTACCCACGTGGCTTCTAAATGCTTTGATAAGGCTTTATCGATGCTGTTTATTTTCCTTAGAATGAAGCCATTACTTTAGCAATGCAGAAAGCCCCATTTCATTCCTGTATCCTACACACACAAATGGAAATAAAACTTGGCTCTTCTTCTTCCAGAATTTGCGAACATGACGTTGTCAAACCAGAGGAGGCAGCTACCCTCCTTTAGGAGTTGCAACTCTTCTGTGCTAAGGCAGGTCATGTGACATCTCTCACTTATTTATGTTTTTCCCTAATGAAAGGATGCCTCTTTCTGCTGCAATAGATAGTTTAGATTTTTTAATATTGTTAGTGTTGAGAGATAAACACTTTGGTACATATTGGAGAGTAATAAATTGTGTTGAACATTGATAAACTAACGCAATTACCAGCAAGGTCAGAGAGTCAGCTAATTTAGAAATATCAGTCCTAGGATTTTGAGTTGTCCCCTGGAGAGCTGCAGCACTTTATTACAGCAGGAGGGTGAGGAGAAAATGGTACATTAGGATTGATCTTTTGATCTAATTGTGGAACTCTGCCATTCCTCGTTTGATCAAAAATGCTTACCAAGCAAGAGAAAACATAGCACAACTAATTGAGGACTATCCCTTATACAACAGACTAAGTAACAGAATTCTGGGAAATAAGGGACAAATCCTGCCATATTATTGCGTGAGCTTGTTGTCACTGATGTGCATATTTGCGTCTCTTTTTTACAATGTCTTTTAAAGCATAATCCCAAATCAAATTCGACAGTTTCAACCAGTTTAAGGAAAAAAAATTCACTTTCACATTCATCACCTGCACTGGTAAAATTATAACAAAATTTGAATGAATGAAATGTTTGGTGCCCCTCTTTCAATAGGGACTTAAAATCAGCTGTAGAGGTACTTAGTTTTCAAAAGATCTTCAGTCCCAGGAAAAGTTTGATTAGCCTTATCTATTCATCAATATTTCTTGTTTTGCCTATCAATAGCACAAAGAATGTAACACTGCCTAACATATCTAAGGATAATTTATTCTAGAATATCTAAATTCATTCTAGAACTGTAAGTCTAATTTCCTGTTTTCATTAATATTGTTACTCTTAACATGATTTGGTTTAGCTCACTCAGGATCTATCAGGTCCTGGGCCTTTAGGAATAGGGCAATTTGACTTATTGTGTTAAAGTCAAACGGAACGTCCTGATTTGAGGGCCTAAATAGAGTTCAATTGAAATAAGATTCCTGTTTCGCTGCCAGGCACATCATAGGCACCATCAAATTGTATTATTTGGGAAAGCTATTTCAAATATAGTCCTTCTTAAAATGTAATCCCATTTGACAGATGAGTTTCTCACGAAGCACTAAGACTGAAAAATGATTAAAGGGTTTACATGCAGCACCTTAGAAAGGCATGGAATCGACAGCATTTTGGAAGCTCACATTCTCAAACAGGGCAATAACCAAAGTATCTTAAACGCTACCCTAATATTTGCACGCAAGCATGGAAATGAGTTTCAACTAGTGAATTCTAATAATATAATAAGGTTGAATTATATCTGAAAACTTTCCCTTTGGGTATTATATTTCCCAAACAGAAACCCTTTAATATGTGACTTTTTGTTCAAATGGTTATCAGACAACCAGGAAACACAAGTAAAAGTAGTGACATTGTTTACTGCAATTCCAATTTCAAATGGAATCAAGTTTTCCAAAGGGTAAGGTAATTCACAGAAGGAAAAAGTTCTTAAGAAGCTGAGCAGCGGGGAAGGGCATCACTGTTAAGTGCTCATGGATGATACTTTCTGTTCTTTGCCAAGGTTCATCTCAGTGCCTGCAATTTTCAAGACTCTCAGACATACCTTGCAAAATCCAGACCCTTTCCAGCTTCGTTAAGTTTTCCTTCTATACCCTCAGTCGCTCTGAATTTAACTCTATTATTGAGTACTTAAAGCCCACTGAAGGATGTTAATATTTTAAAAACGGTCTTGAGAATACACCTAGAATGTTTACAGTTCTGTTCCGTGGCAGCAGATTGTACTAACGTACGTAGCAAATAACCAACTTCAAATTGTTGCAGGCGGCCCAGCTGCCTGCCCTTTGTCTGCAGGCTTAATTCCCAGGAAGGGACTGGGCTAATCCCTTTGTGATACAATCAGCTCTAGGGGTTTAGCAACTTATATTACATTATTGAAAGGATGAGGAGCTGATGATGGGCTGATAATATGAAGATTGCATTAGGCAGAATATTAGCCCAAACACCACTGGGCTGCTGAGCCACCTCCTTGCTGGGACATAATACACAGTGTTTGTTTTTGTTCTTGTTTTTCAAAACTAAGTTGAAACTCTCTTTGGACAAGTCTTATGAAGCTTAGCTGGGAAGGGAGCTCATATTTAGACTCTGTAAAGATGAATTATCTTCCAAAAAGAAGACAATTTGCACAGTAAATGGATAATAGAGAAAAAGTTTGGAGTAGAGAGTACATTTACATAGTGTATTACATATTATATATATTACATGTATCATACATACACATATATATTCTATACACATAATATAATAATACAATATTGTTTTGTAAAGTAGCCACACAAACCAATAGATTTGCCATAAATTATATCATGATTTAAAATACTCATACACTGTAAAAGAATTTCCACCAAGTTACAGTTTTATTTGTCCACTGTACCTAAATAAAGCTAGAATAAAATAAAATAAAATAAAATACTGGCTGCCTTTAATTTCATAAATTTGAAACAAATTTCACTTCTTTCAAAACCGGCATCCTGAGATAATGTGTCTTTCCTCTAACAACCCTCTCATCAGCAAAGGCATGTATGCCTTGATTTTTCAAAGGAAACTATGGCATGTTCTTTGAGTTAGTTTAGCAGTGCTGTGTGTGCCCTTTGATCTTCCAAAGAGTGGGCACTTCAGAATTTCTGGAGGCAATCTCTTTCCAAACAGGCCAATACTACTTTTCTGCAAAACAGAATTCCCTGAAATAAATTAGTTGGCTTTAAAATTCATTTAGGATGTATTTTTCATTAAAAAAATTATTTTAAATTGGTTTCTGAAAAACTTGATGAGTTTATAATATGATGATTATCAATGTATTCATCCATTCGGAAATACCTCCAGGTGAACTGCTCACAATGAAAATAACCCAGAGACAGTATCAGTCACTTCTGGGAGTGAGGTAATATTTACTTTGGGAATTTGTTCTAGAGAAAGTAAGGAGAGAAAAGAAGTGAACTGGACCTCTGGCCCCAGAATCTCTGCCTAGTGGCCCATTCAGCACTGCTAATGGGTAGAAATCCAAAGTGGGTTTATTTTGCTGTCCCAAGTCTTTGCATTTGTTATTTTTTTCTTCCTTGAGGATGAGGCATTATCGTTTTGTGGCAAAATCATAGTTAATTCAGAAGGTAATCATTGTGTTTTCTACCTTCTTCTCTATAAGAATTAACCAGAAGGGGTGGCGCCTGGGTGGCTCAGTCAGTTAAGCGTCTGCCTTCAGCTCAGGTCATGATCCCAGGGTCCCGGGATGCAGCCCTGCTTTGGGCTCCCTGCTCAGCATGGAGTCTGCTTCTCCCTTCTTGTGCCCCTCCCCCCTGCTCATGTTCTCTCTCACTGTCTCACTCTCTTTCTCTCTCTCAAATAAATAAATTAAATCTTAAAAAAAAAAGAAGAAGAATTAACCAGAAGTTTGGGTAAAAAAAAAAAAAAATCCATGATGTCTTCCAAGCCATCTTAAAGGGAAATGTCATAAACTTCTCGAAAGTCAAAAAGACTTCCAGCTTCAGCCTAGGAGGTAAAAAGGGGAGGAGTTTCCTCCCATTCTAACAACAAGAGAAGCCATATAATCTACAAAATCATAACTTTCCTTAACTCCATCAGGGAGCAGAAGTTGCAGAGTAAACAGTCTAAAATAAAATCTAAAGAAAGATAGGTGTCTCCAAGGAGAGATGGGACCCTAGTCCTGGCTCACTTGCAGCAAACTGTGGGATGAAGATCGGCTGCCATGTGAGTGGGAGAAAAAGAGGAGGGAATGGGGCAGAATAAATGTTTGAAGAGATAATAGCTCAGAATTTTCAAAAAATAATTAAACACATGAAATTACAGATCATAGAATCTCCCAGAAACAAGAAGAATACTTACAAAAACAAATAAACCAACAAACAAAAAAACTCCCATAGGTATGTCCTATTAAAACTGCCGAAAAGAGAAAGAGAAAATCTTGAAATCAGTCAGAGAAAGAAGACAAGTTATATACCAAAGAACACAGGAAGGAATTCCACCACACTTCTCATGGGAAATTATGCAATCCAAAAGAAAATAGAGTGACGTCTTTAAAAAGCTAAAAGAAAATAATGCAAATACCTTATTTCATTATGAAAACTGGCAAAGTTTTTCAAGTTATTTATAATATATGGCTTTTCAGACAACATCATTTCTGGGACTGGTTTGTATTACATCTTTTTTTTTTTTTTTTTAAGATTTTATTTATTTATTTGACAGAGAGAGAGAGATCACAAGTAGGCAGATAGGCAGGCAGAGGGAGAGGGAGAAGCAGGCTTCCTGCTGAGCACAGAGCCCAATGTGGGGCTCGATCCCAGGACCCTGGGATCATGACCTGAGCCAAAGGCAGATGCTTAACCATCTGAGCCACCCAGGCGTCCCTGTATTACATCTTTGTACCCAAGAATTAATAGACTGAAATCTTCCACATTAAAAAAAATTATGTGAAGAGTACATTATGATCCTTGGACTAATTTGAAACAATGCAGACCACTTAGATCATTGTTTGATGCCTCAAATCAGACAGCAGAACTGGCTGGGTTTCTCATCACTCCACTCACAGCTATAGGGGTCAGTGCTACTGAATACAAGTTATCAGTGCATCGGTCTTAGTGATTAACAGTCCAGATTTTGGAGTCAAAAAGATGTGGGTTTAAACTCTGGCCCCTCCACTTTATAGCTCTGTGAGTTTGAGCAGAACGTTAAACTCTGACTCTTCAAAGGAGGATTAACAAAACCCACCCTACGTGGTGGTTTTAAGGATTAAATGAGGTGTATGTAAAGTGCTGAATGACAATAAGCTCTCAATAAATGGTAGTTCTTATAACTAATATGCTGTTATTTTAAGACATGACCACCAATTAATGTAGACTTGATTCAGGATACCAAAAACATTGAAAGTGTATTTTAGATGCTGATTTTCCAGTAGCCACGCTTTGTTAATTTTCCCCAAAGGAGTTGGTCTTTGGTAGGAATTGTGGTGCAAAGCTAGAGTGATTTTTATTGCACTGTAATGGAAATCAGGGAGGCTGCCTGAGTTTCGTAAGGTCTCAAGTACAAGTGGCTTGGACCAATTGCTACCATATGGGTCATTTGTCACTGATATCCAAAATAATATTCAATGTTTGCTAAGTGTTTTGAATCCTTTCATACAAAACCATACGGATCTCAAGTGTTATGATTTAATAAAACAATCCCAAAGATAATGATAAATTTCATCAAAAAGCCAATATTTATAGTTTGTATTTATAATTCTATTGTTAAATTGTTTTGTTGCCATGCGCAGGCAATATTAATGTAATTCTAATATTATACTATAATACTTACTTCTAAATTAATAAATTATAGGGATCTGTAGAATGTATAGGGAAAATACAAATATTTTAGAGTCCCTTGTATTTTTTCCGTGAGTGTAAAATATCAGTATGATATTATATATGTTTGTATTTTGTCCCTGATTATACTTTCATAAGTATAATTTACAAAAATCAAGTTTCTTCAGTATCTTGTAAACGCCATATAAATAACTACAATATTATTTTCTGTTTTTCTCTGCTTTATAGTCATTCAACAAACATCCAAGAACATTGGCCATCCACTCTGTGCAAGACGTTGTGCTCAGTGCCAAATAAAACTAGCAGCACATTATTTTTTTTCTAGCAGCACATTACTAAAATGGTCTACATAGAGGCTACTTTTTGAACTGCACTAAGAGAATCAAGACCAAATGTTATCACATTAAATAAGAACTTCATTTAATAGAGAGTTAAAAAGAAAATTCATTTCCAAGCTAATTTTTTTGCTCTTATTTACTTCTTTAATGAAGCAGATGCTCTCCTTTATGAGCGAAATGGTGATTTGCAGCAAATGATAACTCAAATGACTAAATAATAAAGGAGATGGGCTATGTCATGCATTATCTTACACTGAAGTGCTGATATAAAATGATTTGCTAGAGGTCATGTTTTACAGATTCTAAGAGCTTGAGAATAATATGTTCTATGATTTCACTGTGATACTACATTTCTGACTACTAAACTGAATGGTGGGGTGCCTCTGAGATGGCTCAGTTGGTTAAGCATCTGCCTTCAGCTCAGGTAGAGGTCTCAGGGTTCTGGGATTGAGACCTGCATTGGGCTACCTGCTCAGCAGGGAGTCTGTTTCTCCCTCTCCCCTCTGCCCCCACCCCACCCCCATTCGGGCTCACACGCACTCTCTCTCAAATAAATAAATACATACATAAATAAAACCTGAATGGTGTCACGCACTCTCTCTTAAATAAATAAATAAATAAATAAATAAATAAATAAATAAAACATGAATGGTGTCCATAATACAAAGGAATGTGAAAACTCATTTACTGAAATTACAAAGTCATTTTTTAAAAGAAAAAAAAAATGCATGTATACTTCATTAGGTCACAGTCTATCTGCTTTTCTCGAGAATGTAATTACAAATCATTGACGTTAGTTATCATTGGGCCCAAACCCTTTATTTTGTAGATAAATTTGTTGAACAATAGAGAGGCTGTGACCCTCATGGCACTATGGTCAGACAGACGTTTACTGAGACCCACAGAATCAAAATCTTCAGGGTCAGGGCCTCAGCATCTGCATTTGTACAGCTTTACTGTTGATCATGATCATCAAAGAGAGATGGAAACTATGAGTCTGACAGGAAATGCTGTACCCACATGAGTTTGCATTCAGATAGACCTGAGTTCCATACCCTGTTGCGTGACCTTGGCAAGTTCTTTGTCTCTCAAAATCTTTCCATACAAAATACACACAGACCTCAAGGGTTATGATTTAATAAAACAATCCCAAAGATAATGACAAATTTCATCAAAAAAGTCATGGGGTATTTTTCATATATAAAATGAGAACAATACCTACTGTACGGTATTTATGTAGGGATTAAAAGAGAAGGTATGTCAAATGTATTGCACAGTGCTTCGTATGTGACAAATGTTTATAAATGATAGCTTTTGACTGCTTAAACATTTTGCACCTTTGCTGAGCTGTTATTTCTTCTACTCCTCTTAATCATGAGAATGTCTTCTCTCCTGGTATCCAGTACAGCATTTTTTCCTGATTATCCTGTCTAACCTCTCCTCATTCACCTCTACTGGCTTCTCTTCCTCTACCCCCATAAAATGTGAGCATTCTCCAAGATTCAGTCCTCCATTTCTGGAATTTTTCTAGTTCTCTATTTTCCCCATGATGTCAAGTAACATCTATTTGAAAAACACCCTTAAATGCCTATCTTTAGCTCTGCCATATCTTGAGTTCCAGAAGAGCCTTCCAAACTGTAATTAAGAGTGTTCAGCTTTGGATGCCCTGTAGACACATCATATTCATCCTTTAACCACACACACAAACACACACACACACACACACACGTGTACACACACACCCCTCCTCAATTCTGTGCCTCATACTGTTTCTGATCTTTTATCATCTTGTCTCTATATAAAATTTTGATATTTTGTCTATTATGAATTACAGCTTTGATTCATTGATTTTGATTTTTTTAAATATTTTATGAAAATATTGGGAAGGTGTCCTCTTAAATTTTGAGCCCAAGGCAACTGCCTGTACATGCTTTATCCTAGTCCTAGCCATGGGCCATGGTTCTGGTTGCATAACACCTCTTTTTCTCTGAGCATTCTCTGAGCCTGATTCTCCATCTTCATAGCAAATCCATGAGCTCTCAATAGCTTTTCAATAAATGTTTGTTCTATTTAAGTCAGCCAGAGTCCCTCTCTATACTTTGAATCAATGAAGAATGAATAAATGGGAAAAGGAGGAAGAATACTCAAAATTATACTACTGAGAAATCATCCATGGCCTGAAAATCTTGTTCTGACACTGAGAGACAGACTTTTTTGTGTTTATCAGGAAGTTCCTAAGTTTGATCTTTTTCATAATATTCCCACATATAAGTACTCAAATTTTGTTAAACTCATGAATTATGTATCAGGCTTACCATTAACAGAGAAAAACCTCAACCTATATGCCATGTTAAAAATACAATATGGAAATGCATCTGAATTCAAAAACAGCAACAAAATAATACTGTGGTTTTCCCTGAGAAATTTTCACGTTAAAAAGAAACTGATGTTCAATTCTGGGAACACAAGTTGGAAATCAATTTCTTCATTCTCAGATTTCTAGCTGAATGATATGTCTCTTTAAAGGAATATGAAACTCTGGTATAACGTGATGTGATAATCAAAATATGTAATTATGTAGCAGATTCTTTATGTCTGAAGCAAAGGATTTAATATGCAATATAATTCCTTATTTAACAATTTTTAACATAGCCTAGTCTAAGCAGTCTTTATTATTTTATCATCATTATCATTATTATACACTTATATCAGAATTGGAGTTTGGTGGGTCAATGATGGTAGTTCAGAATTTAGGTGTCCCAATCTGTATTTGTGCCAGATTTAGTGGGTGACCAAAAGCAGAGGGGAAAAGGAGTGAGGGAAACACCCAGACATAATGCTCTTAAAAGGCATTATCCTTGTTCATACGAGCAAAAATATGAAAAGCAGCAGATAATTTGAGTCATTTTATCCCTAAGAATCAAAACCAGAATCTTCTGAAAGAACTTAGTATCCTGCTTACATTTGTTTTTGTCTTGTCTTTTTTACTTTGCAATACTTTTATCACCACCAGGGGAAAGCCAAACAATCAAGAAGCTCCTTTTCCACCACTAAGTCATTCCTAAATTATATGCTATCTGAATCAAAAAGACATTTATGATTTCAAATGATTGCTTGGCTTTTTTCTTCCAATAAAAGTCAATCTTTTATTATGTATTTCTTCTTTGTCTAAAATATGATTTTAAAATATAAACTGATTTTTGTAATACATGAATACTATCTTTTAGTTTTATTGTTGTGTCTCTTCTTACATGTCAACTTGTCAAAAACTTTTCAATTTATGGGCGCCTGGGTGGCTCAGTCATTAAGCGTCTGCCTTCAGCTCAGGTCATGATCCCAGGGTCCTGGGATCAAGTCCCACATCGGGCTCCCTGCTCGGCAGGAAGCCCGCTTCTCCCTCTCCCACTCCCCCTGCTTGTGTTCCTGCTCTCGCTATCTCTCTCTCTGTCAAATAAATAAATAAAATCTTTAAAAAAAAACCCAAAAAACTTTTCCATTTATTTAGAGAAAATTTCAACTTAAAAGAATAAGTCTACTTTTATAACTGTTCAGCCCTTAGTCCTTTAAATTAATTCCTATGGAAGACATTTGCAAAGTGTAAAATGCAGTAACTTTGGATTATACATAATATTAAATCATACAAAAAAATCTCTTTTGCTAAAATTACTTAAAAGGAATCTAATTTAAAAAAATGAAAATAAAAGTAATCTAATTTCATGGAACAACATGGAGTGGTATAACATTCATATTACAGAAGAGAGAAAAAGGGGCAGAAAACTTATTTGAAGAAATAATGGCCCAAAACTTCCCTAACCTAGGGAAGGAAACAGACATCCAGGACCAGGAAGCCCAGAGAGTTCTAAATACAATAAACCCAAAGAGTTCCACACCAAGACACATTATAATTAAAATGTCAAAAGTTAAAGAGAGAGCAGCAAGAGATAAACAAATTATTACATACAAGGGAAACTCCACAAGGCTACCAGCAAATTTCTCAGCAGAAACTTTGTAGGACAGAAGGGAATGGCAGGACAAATTCAAAGTACTGAAAGCAAAAAAAAACCCTTCCAACCAAGAATACTCGACCTGGCGAGGGTATCATTCAGAACTGAAGGAGAGATACAGTTTTCCAGACAAGCAAAAGCTAAAAGAGCTCATCACTATTTAACCAGTCTCACAAGAAATGTTAAACGGTCTTCAAGCTGAAAAGAAATGACACTAATTAATATATATGAAAGTAAAAAATCTCACTCTAAAAGGTATATCTATAGTGAAGGTGGTAGATTAATTACTTACGAAGCTACTATGAAGGATAAAAGACAAAAGTAGTAAAATTAACTAAAATTATAATAATTAGTTAAGAAATACATAAAATAAGATATAAAATGTGACATCAAAAACAAAACATGATGGAAAAGTAAAAATGTAGAATTTGGGAATGTGTTCAAATTTAAGTTGCTATCAACTTAAAACAGATTGTCATATACATAGGATGATATATGTGAGCCACACAGTAAACACAAAGCAAAAATGTATAGTAAATACACAAAAGAAAATGAGAAAGAAAGCTAAACATAACCACTAAAGAAATTCATCAAACCACAAGAGAAGGGAGAAAGAAAAGAAAGGAACAGAGAATAACTACAAAACAGCCAGAAAACAATTAAGAAAACAGCAATAAGTACATACCTATCAATAATTACTTTAAATGTAAATAGACTAAATTCACCAATCAAAAGATATAGAGTGCCTTAATAGATAAAAAAAAAAAAAAAAATAAGACACATTTATATACTGACTCACTTCAGAAGTAAGGACACATACAGGCTGAAAGTGAAGGAATAGAAAAAGATATTCCAAGCAAATGGAAATGGAAAAAAAGCTGGTATAGCTGTACTCATATCAGACAAAATCAACTTTAAAACCAAGACCGTAATAAAAAACAGAGGAGTATTACATAATGATAAAAGGGTCGATCCAGCAAGAAGATATAACATTTATAAATATATATGTACCCAACAGTAGGAGCACCAACATTAGGAGACCTAAAGGGAGAAAATGACAGCAAAATAATAACAGTTCAGGAGTTTAACGCTCTGCTTACATCAATGGACAGATCATCCAGACAGAAAATCAATAAAGAAACATCAGCCTTAAATGACATTAGACCTTTTTTTATTAAGATGGACTTTTATTTTAAAAAATGGACTTCTATTATTTTTATTAAGATGGGTTTAATAGATATAAACAAAACACTCCATCCAAAAACAGCAGAATACACATTCTTCTTAAATGCACATGGAACATTCTCCAGGATAGATTGCACATTAAGCTACAAAAAAGTCTCAATAAATTTAAGAAAATTAAAAGCATTCAAGCATCTTTTCTGACCACAATGGTATGAAACTAGAAATAAATTATAAGAAGAAAACTGGACAAGCTACAAATACATGAAAATTAAACAACATGTTACTGAACTACTATTGGGTCACTGAAGCAATCAAAGGAGAAATCAAAAACACCTAGAGACAAATGAAAACAGAAATATGACATAGCACATCTGTGGTATGCTGCAAAAACAGTTTTAAGAAAAAAGATTAAATGCAATACAGGTTTACCTCAAGAAACAACACAAATCTCAAATAAACAATTTAACTTTACATCTAATGGGACTAGAAAAAGAAGAACAAAGGAAGCCCAAAGTTAGTAGGGAGAAGGAAATAAAAAATATAAGAATGGAAACAAATGAAATAGAGACTAAAAAGACAATAGAAAAGATCAATGAAACTAAGAGCTGGTTCTATGAAAAGATAAACAAAATCAACAAACTTTTAGCTATACTAAGAAAAAAAGAGAGTTCAAACAAATAAAATCAGTAAGGAAAGAGAACACACTACTGGTACCACAGAAATACAAAGAATCATAAGAAACTACTCTGAACAAACAATTATTTATACCAACATATTTGGACAACCTAGAAGAAATGGATAAATTCCTAGAAACATACAAGATTCTAAGACCGAATCATGAAGTAATAGAGAATCTGAATAGACAGATTACTAATAAGGAGATTGAATCTGTAATCAAAAACCTCCCAACAAACAAAAATCCAGGACCAGACAGCTTCACTGGTAAATTCTACCAAACATTTAAAGAAGATTTAATAGCAATCCTTCTCAAACTCTTCCAAAAAATTGAAGAGGAGGAAATGCTTCCAAACTCATTCTATGAGGCCAACATTACTCTGATACCAAAATCAGACAAGGAAACTACCAAAAAAGAAGAAGGAAGAGGAGGAGAAGAAGAAGAAGAAATAAAGAAAATTACAGGCCAATATCCCTGATGAACATAGATGCAAAAATCCTCAACAAAATATTAGCAAACTGAATTCAACAATATTTTAAAAAGATCACACACCATGATCAAGTGGGATTTTTCCAGGGATGCAAGGATGGTAGAGCATCTGCAAATCAACCAACATGATATGCTACATTAACAAAATGAAAGATAAAAATCATATAGTCATCTCAATAGGTACAGAAAAGGTATTCAACATCCATTTATGATAAAAATTCTCAACAAAGGGGGTATAGAGGAAACATTCCTCAACATAATAAAGGCCATTTGTGACAAACTCACAGGTAGCATAATCAACAGTGAAAAGCTGAAAGCTTTTCCTCTAAGATCAGGAAAAAGACAAGGATGTCCACTTGCCCCACTTTTATTCAACATGGTATTGGAAGTCTTAGCCACAGCAATTAGACAAGAAAAAGAAATAAAAAGCATCCTAATTGGTAAGGAAGATGTCAAACTGTCACTATCTGCAGATGACATGATACCATGATATTATACATAGAAAACCCTAAAGACTCCATCAAAAAACTGTTAGAACTAATAAATGAATTCAATAAAGTTGCAGGATACAAAAATGATAAAAGTCTGTTGTGTTTCAATACACTAGTAAAATATCAGAAAGAGAAGTCAAGAAAACAATCCTATTTACAATTACATTAAAAAGAATAAAATATGTAGGAATATGATTAACCAAGAAGGTGAAAGACCTGTAGCCTGAAAACTATAAGACACAGATGAAAGAAATTGAAGACACAAATAAATGGAAAGATATTCTGTGCTCATATATTAGAAGAATTAATATTGCTAAAATGTCCACACTACCCAAAGCAATCCATAGAAATAATGCAATACCTGTCAAAATTCCAACAGCATTTTTCACAGAACTAGAACAAATAGTTGTAAGATTTGTATAGAACCACAAAATACCCCAGATAGCCAAAACAATCTTGAGAAAGAACAAAGTTAGAGGTGTCACTATATTACACTATACTATAAAGCTATAGTAATCAAATAGTATGGTATTGGCATAAAAACAGACACATAGATCAGTGAAACAGAATAGAGAGCCCAGAAGTAAACCCACATATATATATGGTAAATTGATTTACAAAGTAGAAGGCAAGAATATACAATGGGGAAATGACAGACTCTTCAATAAACTGTTGGGAAAATTGGACAGCTACATGAAAGAGAATGAAACTGGACCACTTTCCTACACCATATACAAAAATTAACTCAAAATAGATTAAACATTTGGATGTAAGGCCTGAAGCCATTAAACTCCTAGAAGAAAATATAAACAGTAAGCTCCTTGACATTAGACACAGCAACAGGTTTTTGTGGGGTTTTTTGTTTATTTGGATCTGACTCCAAAGGCAAGGGAAACAAAAGCAAAAATAAACAAATGGGAGACTACATCAACTCAAAATCTTCTGAACAGCAAAGGAAACCATCAACAGAACAAAAAGGCAACCTACTGAATGGGAGAAGATATTTGCAAATCATATATCCAATACAGGATTGATACTCAAAATATATAAAGACCTTATGCAACTCAATAACAACCACAACAGAAACAAATAATCTAATTCAAAAATGGACAGAGGATCTGAATAAACATCTTTCCAAAGAAAATATACAGATGGCCAACAGATATGTGAAAAGACATTCCACGTCACTAGTCATCAGGGAAATGCAAATCAAAACCACAATGAGGAAACACCTTATACCTTTCAGAATGGCTATTCTCAAAACACAAGAAATAACAAATGAACCCTTGTGTACTGTTGGTGGGAACGTAAATTGGTGCAGCCACTATAGAAAACAGTGCGAAGTTTCCTCAAAATACTAGAACTACCATACGATCTAGCAATTCCACTACTGGGAATCTTTCTGAAAACACTAATTTGAAAAAATATATGTACCCCCTATGTTCATTGCATTATTTACAATAGCAAATATATGAAAGCAACCTAAGTGTCCATTAATGAATGAATGGATAAAGAAGATATGGTACACACACACACACACACATACACACACAATGGAATACTACCTCAGCCATAAGAAAGAATGAAATCTTGCCGTTTGTAATGACATGGATGGACCTTGAGGGTATCATGCTAACTAAAATAAGTCAAACAGAAAAAGACAAATACTGCATGCTTTCACTTATATGTGGAATCTAAAAAACAAAACAAGCAAACAAAATAAAACCCAGACTCACAGATACAAAAAAATAGACTAGTGGTTGCCAGAGGGAAAGGGGTTAGGCAGGGTGTGAAATGGGTGAAGGGGATCAAGAAGTACAAACTTCCAGTTATCTAATTAAATAAGTCATGGGGGAAACAGTCAACAAAACCAAAAGACAACCTACAGAATGGGAGAAGGTATTTGCAAATGTCTTATCACATGAAGGGCTAGTATCCAAAATCTATAAAGAACTTAAAGGGGCACCTGGGTGGCTCAGTCAGTTAAGCATCTACCTTTGGCTCAGGTCATGATCCCAGAGTCCCAGGATTAAGCCCCGCATTGGGCTCCCTTCTCAGCAGGGAGTCTGCTTCTCCCTCTACCCCTGCTCATGCTCTCTCTCACTCTCTCTCTCTCTTAAATAAATAAATAAAATCTTAAAAAAAAAAAAGAATTTATCAAACTCAACACCCAAAGAACAAAAAATCCAGTCAAGAAATGGGCAGAAGACATGAACAAACATTTCTCCAAAGAAGACATGCAAATAGCCAACAGACACATGAAAATATGCTCAACATCATTTGGCATCAGGGAAATACAAATCAAAACCACAATAAGATACCACCTCACACCAGTCAGAATGGCTAAAATTAACAAATCAGGAAACAATAAATATTGGCAAAGATGCTGAGAAAGGGGAACGCCTTTATACCACTGGTGGGAATGCAAGCTGGTACAGCCACTCTGGAGGTTCCTCAAAAAGTTAAAAATAGAGCTACCGTGTGACCCAGCAATTGCACTTCTAGGTCTTTACCCAAAGGATACAAACATAGCGATCCAAAGGGGTACCTGCACCTCAATGTTTATAGCAGCAATGTCCACAATAGCCAAACTATGGAAAGATCCCAGATGTCCATCGACAGATGAATGGATAAAGAAGATGTGGTATATATATATACAAAGGAATATTACTCAGCCATCAAAAAGAAAATGAGCCCTGGGTGTTATATGCAAACAATGAATCATGGAACACTACATCAAAAACTAATGATGTAATGTATGGTGATTAACATAACATAATAATAAAAAAATGAAATCTTACCATTTGCAATGATGTGGATGGAACTAGGGGTGTTACGCTAAGCAAAATAAGTCAATCAGAGAAAGACAATTATATGATTTCACTCCTATGTGGAATTTAAGAAACAAAATAGAGGATCATAGGCGAAGGGAGGGACAAATAAAATAAGACAAAATCAGAGAGGGACACAAACCATAAGTGATTCTTAAGTATAGGACACAAACCATAAGTGATTCTCAAGTACAGTTGAGGGTTGCTGGAGGGGACATGGGTGGGGGGATGGGGTAACTGGGTGATAAGCATTAAAGAAGGCGCATGATGTAACGAGCACTGGGTGTTATATACAACTGATGAATCCCTGAACTCTACCTCTGAAACTAATAACACACTATAGGTTAATTAATTGAGTTTAAATTAAAAGATAAATAAGTCATGGAGATGTAATATACAGCATAGGGAATATAGTCAATAATATGGTATTAATGTTTTATGGTAGCCAGACTTATTGTGGTGATTATTTTGCAATATGCTATATGAACATCAAATCACTGTTATACACCTGAAACTAATATAATATTGTATGTCAATTATACCTCAGGTAAAAAAAAAGACTTTCCCTACCAATTCATTAAGTGAAGAATGCCTTTGAGTTTTCTAAAGAGGAATACTGTGTCCTTTTTTGCTTATTGAAGTGGAGCCACACTACTTCAATCACTATGTCACAGAAGAACCAGGCTTCTTTAAAGATTTCATAATTGCTGAATTACCAACTCTTTTTGGTTTTGAATGACATCCTCTTAATTTTGAAGCATTCAACCCTAAACCTCAGTTTGAAATAGTGTTTGAATATGCTGTGTTGCAAACTTCATACAGAAATCTCTGTGTGAAATTCCTCCAAAACATGAAATCCCTGTGATTCTCTCAATGAGATTGTGTCTTATTTCTCAGGGGCAGATCTGATCAATTCTGCTGACACCAGAGAGTTTTCGATTGTCCTAAACAGAAAAAGTGTAACATCTTCATTCTTTTCCAGCCTAGAACCAAGGAAAACCTATATATAACCATATGGCTAAATTCTAGAGTAAGAAAAATGTCAACTAAATATTTAAAATAAACACCTAAAATACTTCTTCCTACCCCTTAAGCAAAGCTGTGTCCTGCTCATAGTAGCCTAATAAAATGGCCACAGTTTAATTCTACTTCTTCAAATCATTCAGAAGAAAATAATGAACATGTTCTTTCAAATGTTTCAGTGGAAATATCATCAGCAGCTATTTATTAAAATCCAAATTTTAATTTCAGTAATATTTAGGGTCCTTATTACCAGTTTAGAATTCATAATTCAAGATAACATGAATTACATTGAAATTACTTGTACTGCCTCTGAGGAAAAAAAAAAACAATTTAATTAAGAATATTAATGTAGGGGCACCTGGGTGGCTCAGTCGTTAAGTGTCTGCCTTCGGCTCAGGTCATGATCCAGGATCCTGGGATCGAGCCCCACATCGGGCTCCCTGCTCAGGCGGGAAGCCTGCTTCTCCCTCTCCCACTCCCCCTGCTTGTGTTCCTGCTTTCACTATCTCTCTCTGTGTCAAATAAATAAAAATCTTTAAAAAAAAAAAAAAGAATATTAATGTAAACAAGATAAAAGGACATAAGAGAGGATTCAATGAAAAGATTTAGAAGAAATATATTCTCCGATAACTTTAGAATCTCCATTTTAAACATTTTCTATGCTCACTTTACTTATTCACTAAAGTAAATAAATTTCTGCAGCTTAATCCATACTAATGCATGTTTTTGAAAACAATAAAAAGGCATTTATTTTTTTTAATTAAAGAAAAAGGAAAAAAAGAGAAGTGTTCTAATTCAGATGATACCAAAAACAAAATTATTGCTGGGCGCCTGGGTGGCTCAGTTGGTTAAGCAACTGCCTTCAGCTCAGGTCATGATTATGGAGTCCCAGGATCGAGTCCCACATCAGGCTCCCCGCTCAGTGGGGAGTCTGCTTCTCCCTCTGACCCTCCCCCTCTCATGCTCTCTCTCTCCCGTTCTCTCTCTCAGATAAATAAATAAAATCTTAAAAAATAAAGTAAAATAAAATTATTGCTTTCAGAGTAATTAAAATTTCTCAATTTAAAGTGTTCTTACTTGACGATACAAGCTCATAAAACAGATCAATATGAATTGATTTCTGATTTATGACAGTTGTTAAAGCAGTTTCGAATCATTTGTCAACTGAACTATTATAAAATACAAATAATAACCAGAAAACAAACCAGTAACATTCTATACATTTAGGAAAACTCCAGCAATTTTGGTAGTTAATTAGAAAATTCCATATCTGCAGAGTGCCAAGGCAGTTTCGTAACACACATGAGCAAAATCTGCTCTTCAGATGTCAATTTTCAAATGAACACAGTCTCAAAAACTCCAAACTAAGCAACCCTCCTCTAGGTCTTTTATTGGCTAAAGTATAAATAGTTTCTTACGTGGTTAGAGAGGTTACATTTTAAAGATTTTTGATGGCCCTGTGCTCAATATTTATTAATATTTTATCAACAGATCACAAAATAAACAAGAGGCTAAACAAAGCATTGTGAATACACCCGTCATATTGCAACCAAGTCACTTGTTTTCAACCCTTCCATCTTAATAAATACATTTGAAAATATGCACAAGCGTCTAAAATATTCTATTTTTGTTGGATTCCCAACAATTTCTTGTTTTTTCAACAGTGTTTCAATTAAACTTTCAGTAGTACTTTTAAAATCATTAAAGAGCAGAATTCCCCACAAGCATGATGTTACTTTTCCCAATGAATACAAAAACAAACCTGAGTACTCAAAAAAAGAAGAAATGAAGTCACAACCCAAGGTAAAACACAGACTTAAAATTTAGCATGCCTCACCTTGTGATACGTTGCTTTGTTGATATATGTACATTTCAACATGGACATACATAATAAAAAATTTCCAGATGTCAATTCCCTACAATGTTGCTGTCTTATAGAGTTCCAGTCCACAGAATTCCCTGGCTCAGCTCTTAAGCCAACATTTTACATTTTGAGGGTATTTTCAACAGCATTTCCTCAAGCCTCATTGTAGGGGCTGAAAGACCAAACTTACTGCCTTGGAATTGACCCCTGAAAGTGAGACCTTCTTTGATGAGAAAGAAATGTCAACTAAGAATAGAGGTCTTGTTAGAAAATAAGCAAATACTCAGAGTGGGAGAATTTGTTTTGTTTTGTCTTTTAAAGGAAACTGATAAAAGACGAGATTAAAACTAAAGGGTAAAAGGAGATTATTGTTAGATTTAATTATTACAGGTAAGCTCTGAGTTAAAGACCCTTTTTCAGTGCTTCACACGAACATGTGGTCTGTTTGTCACGAGGCCACAGCTAGTTAAGTACAGAATTTGAAATTAAGCATTTAGAAACTATTATAACAATTTGACAGAGTAATTTTACATCTGCTAGATTTAATAACAAAAAAGTCAGGCTTATAGTTTGTCTGTCTTTTTGAATTTAATTTTTCCATTAATTAATTGTTATTGCATTTTCAAAAGTATTGTTCCATGAGAGTTTAGAAAATTTTTTAAATTTTTTTTATCATAACAGTGTGACAAGCCTTGGTTTATGTGCATTCTCTCACTTAATCTTCATACGGAACTCACAATATAGATGTCACTGTTATTTCCATTTTCCAGTGAGAAAACCAAGCTCAAAGACACAAAGTAATTTAGCAGCTGTCAGAGTCTAGATTCAAATCCAGGCTCTTGGTTCTTTTTTTTTTTTTTTTTTTTTGAGATTTTATTTATTTATTTGTCAGAGAGAGAAAGAGCACAAGCAGGGGGAGCAGAGGGAGAAGCAGGCTCTGCTTGCTGGAGTCAATGCGGGGCTCGATCCCAGGACCCTGGAATCATGACCTGAGTCGAAGGCAGACGCTTAACTGACTGAGCCACCCAGGCATCCCCCAGGCTCTTGGTTCTAGAGCCCATTCTACACAAGACATGGTTTCTCCATTTTGGATAATATTGCCATACTGGACACCTGATCCCAGTATTTTCATTCAGTGGCATATTTTATTTTTGAATGTCATCAAGGAAATTCTAAGAGTCATAGTCCAAACAGCATTTTTGCCTTTATGTGTAAATTGCGACTTAATCGCCTGTGAATTTGTCTATGCCTTTCTTATGCCTATTCATATTTTCAACCCCTTCCATTTCCTAGTTTTAAAGAGTTTTGTAAATTTACAATCTACATTATTAAGTAAACTTTCCTCTTATTTTTCATAAATTTAAAGCACATTGCCACCTGATTTCACTGTTCTGCAAATCTTTTTGTTTTAGTTATGAAGGCTTGACTTTTTTTAACTTCTTATTTTGGTATAATTATGGGCTCTTAAAAAGTTGTAAAAATAATAAAGAGAGGTTCCAAATACCCATTATCCAGCTTCCCCCAATGGTAACAACTTACATAACTATAGTACATTATCAAATACAGGAAACTGATATTGACACAATACAATCTACAGACCTTACTTAAATCTCACTGATTTTTGAATGCACTCATTTTTTACCCATTGAAGTTTATATGTTTCACACTGTTTAATTGGACTGTCTTCTATTTTTTATGAGCAACATAAACAACGTGCTCTGTTAATCTCTGTTCCCTTTTTGAGCAGCTCTTAGGATCTACAGCTCAAGGATCCCTATCATCACTGAACTTATGAGTACAATAACTGTTCTTAGTTACATAAAGAATCCCACCCTAGCTGCACGGCTACATTGATATCACTGGTCTAATTCTTCTGGTCTCACTGACTCTTTTGGTCACATTGACAAGAAACCATACTGATTAGAGTGGCCTCATGGTCCAGCCAGACCTCAGTCTGACTGTTATAGCTCTCCAGCATTCTTTGGCAATTACACAAAATTTTATTGAGATCCAGTTACTATCCTATTTGCTGAGATGCAGAGATGAATAATCAACTCACTATTCCTGCTGTCAAGAAGATCACAATCTAAAAAAAGAAGAAAGAAACAAACTTTTGGGTTCTGTTAAGATGGTGAATCAGTACCGGCTGCAAGCATTTATCTCTGAAAACTACCCTGGAGCAATTATAGAAGAGAAAGGTAAGCATGGATCTGGAAAACTAAGATAAAAATAGCAAGAAACTCCTGAGGAAACGAAGGTTGTCAGGAACTGGTGTCAGGCATGCCTATAGTCTGGAGCGATAGGGGAGAAAGGACATTGACATAAAGCTGAGTAGCTGGGGGATGGGACAGGAAAAGCTTTCAGATCTGCTTTTTCCTCTTGCATTTGTTTTAGGAGATGATGGCTTGCCCTACTGCCACTGCTGGGATTAAATTAGTAGCCAAATCCCAGCCCTCTCAAGGTATTGAGATAATATTAAGGTAGCACCAAAGGCCTAAAGGGGTGAGGAGTGATAAAAACAGGTGCAAGCTGATCAGCTGTCTTCATCAGTACTATCGTTATTCCCAAGCAAGAGGAACCCCTGCCCTCTGTCATCACCCAGAGCCCATTGGCCCCCTCTAGACCATATTACAGGTACAAATATAGACAGGAACCCATTAACAAATCATCAATAGTAAGTTCTCACCTATCAATAATGACTTTAAACATAAATGGATCATTTTTTCCAATCAAAAAACAGAGTGGCTGAATGGATAAATAACAATATCTAACAATATGCTGCCTAAAAGAGAACAATAGCTCTAAAGGCATACACAGGCTGAAACTTAAGAGATGGGAAGAAATAATGAAAGAAAGCAAGACTGCTATACTAACATCAGATAAAATAGACTTTCAGTCAAAAGTGGTTACAAAAGGACTACTTATATAATGATAAATTGGTCATTTCAAGAGGATGTAACATTTGTATATATATGCACCAAATACTAGAGCACCTAAATATTTAAAGTAAATATTAACAGAACTGAACAGAGACAGCAATACAATAATAGCAGGGGACTTAAATACCCCATTTCCAACATTGGATAGATTATCCAAACAGATTATTAATAAGGAAACAGCAAACCTGAATAACACATAGACCTAATGACCCTAAAAGATTTACACAGAACATTCCATCCAACAGCACCAGAATACACATCCTTCTTAAGCACACACAGAACATTCTCCAGGATAAATCATATGCTGGCCACAAACCAAGCCTCAATAAATGTAAGAAGACTGAAATTATATCAAGGATCTTTTCCAGCCATAATAACATGAAACTAGAAATCAACAACAGCAGGAAAATGAAAAAGTTCACAAATACATGGAAATTAAACAACACACTCCTAAACAACCAATGAATCAAAGATGAAATAAAAAGGGAAATCAGAAAGTGTCTTGAGACAAATGAAAATGAATACACAACATACAAAAACTTATGAGATGCAGCAAAACTAGTTCTAAGAGTGATATTTATAGCTATAAATGATTACATTAAGAGAAAGATCTCAAATAAACAACCTAACTTTGTATCTCAAAGAATTACAAAAAGAGGAAAAATCTAAGCCCAAAATTATTAGAAGGAAGGAAATAACAAAGATTAGAGCAGAAATAAATGAAATAGAGACTAGAAATACAATTTAAAAAATCAATGAAACAAAAAGTTGATTGTTTAAAAAGATTTTACAAATTGACAGACCGTTAGCATATTAACAACAACAACAAAAAAGTAAACTCAAATAAAGTTACAAATGAAAGAGAAGTTACAACTGATACCACAGAAATACAAAGAATCATAAGAGGCTACTATAAACAATTATATACCAAATTCCCTTGGTAATAAGGATCAATCACTCTGGCAGGAAGAGCAGGTCCTGCTTTCTGTCTGAGGATTTAGTGCCGTGAGAAATGAGATGAGTCTCAGCTTCCATGTTATTGAAGTCACCACTGTTTGCTGGTGAAATAACTTCTCCCATGACAAATCTAAACTGTTGGATCCCTAAACTGTTGAGCACCAAGTTGCAGAGACAAGAAGCAAAACTTATCTAAGTGAGTTACTAGGTGTGAAATGAGACTACCCCATTCCTGGTACCAACTACATTATCAGACAGGATCCCAGGAGGGGGAAAAAAAAGATTCACACCAAAAGTTTAAGTGAAGATATTTACAGAGGTATGAACAACAAACAAGGGATGTTGAGGCACTGAGGGATTAGTTAAACCAGGAAACTATTACCAAGAGGAGGAAATACACTTACTGGAGCCCAGTGAGAGTTGAAATCTTGGGGGAGAAGCTTCCCATTGGAGCTCAAGTTGAAGAATATAGCTGCTGTCAGAGAATTGAAGCCAGAAGGGAAGAAGTGGGGAAGAAATACCCTGACGTTTTCTCCTCCTGCTTTCCCATCTGCAAGTTCTTCCCACTGTCCATTGTCCAATGCAATGAGAAGGGAGTCCAGATGATGCCTCCCAGGGAACACAAAAAAGCAAAGAAAGGCAGAAAAGAGGCTAGGAGATTTCAGAAAGATAATCAGAACACATGAATCTGTTTCTGAGCTTTCTATTTTGTTTCATAGATCTTTTCTTATATTTGTGTCAATATTACAATGTCACAAGTGTCCATTTTCCCAATGACCCGAGATGTCACTGTTTTACTAAACTTCAACATGTGCTTGTGTCTGTTTATGAAGGCTCTATTCTACATTGTACATATGTGCACCAATACCACACCTTTCTCATTACTGTATCTCAAAGGTGTATTTTGATATCTAACAGGGTATGTCCTTCCCTTCAGTGTTTGTTTTTCATTAATTTTTTTGTTTTATTTTGTTTATAATCTGGCTTTGATTATTTCTATTTTCTCTTCAACATAAATCAGTGGATCACCTTTCATCATGGAACACTACCTCAAAAACTAATGATGTAGAAGGGGGGGAAATCAGAGGGGGAGACGAACCATGAGAGACAATAGACTGAAAAACAAACTGAGGGTTCTAGAGGGGAGGGGGGTGGGAGGATGGGTTAGCCTGGTGATGGGTATTAAAGAGGGCACGTTCTGCATTGAGCACTGGGTGTTATGCACAAACAATGAATCATGGAACACTACATCAAAAACTAATGATGTAATGTATGGTGATTAACATAACAATAAAAAATTTTAAAAAAATAAAAATAAATTAAAAATAAATGGCATTTAGCCAACTGGGTAGCCATTGAAGAGAAAAGAAAAAAGAAAAAAAAACTAATGATGTAATGTATGGTGATTAACATAACATAATAAAAAAAATACCACTGGCATTTTTATTGGAATTTACATTGATGTATAGATAAATTACAGAGAAATTTGATGTCTTCACACTAGTGAATCATTTCATCCAAGCGCATGGTATCCTTTACATTTTTAAGGTCTTTTTGTATTCTTCAGTAAGGTATTATAGGTTTCCCAATAAAGGTCTTACACATTTATTCTTTTTTTATCCCTTGGTATATTAAGGGCCTTGTTGCTATAGTGAATGGGTTCTAATATTAATGCATTTTCTAATTGGTTACTCCTGCTATAGAGAACATCTTTTAATATTTGTGTTTTTGGTCTTGTATTTGGCCAAAATAATAAACTTTCCTATTAGTTCTGATAGGTTATCAATTAATTCTCTTGGGTTTTTAAGTTTAAACAGTCTTTTCTTCTACAAATGGACATTCTTTGTCTCCACCTTTCCTATGTGTATACATCTTGTCTATTTTCTTGCACTGATCAGAAATCAAATGCAGCTTTGAATATTAAATGTGAGAACTGACATCCTTTCTTAGTTCCTAATTTAAAGGGAATGTTGCTAATGTTTCCCACATTTCCTTGATGATGTTTGTTCTAGGCATGCCTGCCTTTACACTGAGTCTCTTCTTCCCTTGCTAAAAGCTTTTATCAGAATTGTATCACCTATTTAAGGTATATTTTGGGTATCTATCAAGATGATTATATGGATTTTTAAATAATCATCTTATACAAACTCCATGAGATCTTGTCTGTCTTTTTTGTTTAAGATTTATTTATTTCTAAGAGAGAGAGTGAGCACAAGCAGGAGGGACAGGGAGAGGAAGAGACAATCCCAAGCAGACTCCATGCTGACCCCAACACAGGGCTCAATCTCACAACCCTGAGATCACGACCCTGAGATTAGCATCTGAGCTGAAACCAAGAATCAGATGCCTAACCAACTGTGCCACCCAGGTGTCCTGAGATCTTTTCTGTCTTGTTCACATTTTTACCCCAACATCTAGAATAGTGTCTTCCTCATTGTAGGAACTTTAGAAATATTTTTGAAGTATTAATAAATAATTAAAAGTATTTATTATTGTCATTAATTACATTGATGGAGCTCTGATGGTGACTCGTGCTTGCATTCCTGGAATAAATCTTAATTGGCTATGATAGTATTCTTTTAATACATTGCTGGATTTAATTTAGCATTTTTTCATTTAAAGTTTTAATATCTATGTTCATAAGTTCAATCGTACAGTTTTCTTTAGGAGCTATGCAAACCATTAATTTTATAAGATTTTCATATTTCTCTGTGTAATGTTGAACAATGAATTCTTTCAAAACTTTAAAATTTCCACATGTGTAGTGTAGGTCAAATTTTCTAATTTGTCGTATTTTCTCATTTCTGATGTTGTATCTTCTCTCCTTTTATTTCTTTTTCTTAATATTTATTTATAATTTAGAGGGGGAGAGAGAGAGAGTGCATGAGTGGGTGGGGGAGAGGGAGAGGGAGAAAGAATCTCAAGCACACTCCACACTGCACATGGAGCCCTACATGGGGCCCATTACAGGGCTCGATCTTAGGACCCTGAGACCACGACCTGAGCCAAAACCAAGAGTCAGATGATTAACTGCCACACAGGCACCCCTCCCTTTTATTTCTTGATAAAACTCACCAAATACTTTTAAATAGTCTACTGTTTCAAAGAAAAAAGTTAGGTTTTATTTATTATTTACCATTTGTATTATGTTCAGTTTAATTTTACATGGCAAATGTATGATTTTTATTTTTTCTATTCTCTTTAATTGACTTTGTTTTCCTTTTCCAGCATCTTGAGTTGAATGCCTTGTTTATTTATTTTCAAACTTTTATCTCCTAATCGATGCATTTATGTCTATAAAATTTCCTAAGTACAGTTTTGGCTGTATCCCACAGTTCTGATATATAATCCACTTGCTGTTGTTTGTTTCTAAATGGTTTATAACTACAGTTTTGCTTCTTCCTTCTTTAGAAATTTTTAGGAGTTTTAAAAAATACCTTTTTCTTGTTTATTTCTAGTATTATTTGCATTATGGACAAATACTGTGACCAGTTATCATTTTAGCCTTAGGAAATTTTTTGTTTTTCTTTGTCGCTTAATATATGGCCAATTTTTGTAATGTTCTATGTATTTTGAAAAAAAATGTATATGCACTTATGACTTGGATATATAATACATCAAGTACGATGACTGTAATTAAAATATTCTATTTTCTTACTGTTTTTTGTTTTCTTGATCTATTGATTTTTTTAGACATACCTATTTTCCCTGTCCTAATTTTTCAATTTCTCCCATAAAACATAAGGTGAGAAACAAAATAGCTTGGGGGCGCCTGGGTGGCTCAGTCGTTAAGCGTCTGTCTTCGGCTCAGGTCATGATTCCAGGGTCCTGGGATCGAGCCCCGCATCGGGCTCCCTGCTCAGCGGGAAGCCTGCTTCTCCCTCTCCCACTCCCCCTGCTTGGGTTCCCTCTCTCACTGTGTCTCTCTCTGTCAAATAAATAAAATCTTAAAAAGAAAAGAAAAGAAAAGCTTTTTTCAACACTTTCAAATCCTTAAGTTCCTTCTTGTTCCACCATGTATGTCTTATGACTGCACAGACAAATAGACTGAATAAGACCCCGACAAGATCATCTGTCTGTTAAATTAATTAAAGGAGGAGGTCATTGGACTGAGGTGGTTCTAATGCCCTAGAAGCCTCCATAAACAAACCAAAACCCAAGTTCATAAATGCCTGAAGGCTAAGAAATCAAAACCCAATGACAACCAATCACCAACAGTCAACCAGGCTCTACCAAATAAGGCAGCCACTTAAGCTACAGCCAATCAAATAATTTCCTTGCTGTGCTTCTGCACCTTCTCTATAAAAAGTCTTGCCCCTAGCTCATCTCAGTGAATCATTCCTAACCACTTCCAGTTGGTGCTGCCTGATTCAAATGGATTTTTGTTCAGATAAACTCTTAAAAATTTTAATATACCTCAGTTTATCTTTTAACATGTCTTAAGAGGCTTCTTAAGTCAGCAATATTGTCTTATTCATCAAAGTATCCTCCAGAAGTTAGAGTACTTCCTGGCACATAGTAGGTGCGGAATGAGTGTTTGTGGGATGACTGAATAAATGTTTAGCCCACCAGAATATAGGTGGGTCATTTCCAAATGTCACAGGGTAAAACTTGACTTCATTTTCATCTCAAGTACCCTTTATATATCCAGGATCTATGAAACAGCTTTTGATATCCAGGGAAGAAAGCTAACCTTATAAAATTGGAAATAAATATTCTGTTGTAATAACTTCACCATGTAGATGGGGCTACAGAAAGGCCAACGAAGCTTCCTTACTCTTTAGAATGTTTAAGCCTGAAATGCTCCTGTTCCAACTGAGGCTGACTCCCAAGCTTTGTGTTCTGGGCCATGTAGTGAGGCCTAAGAGAAAAGACAGATCAGGGACATCCATTCACTTTACACAATATTAACAATTGATCCAGATCACCACTAAACTGACCAACAACTAAACTGACCCAGCTAAATGTGAAGATGGGCTAAATGAATAGCTAGATCTGATTTCTCCCCGCACTCAAATAGCCTCTTGACCCTCTTCCCTAATCATCTCTTGCCTCCTCATTACACACCTAAAATTTGGAAGACAGATTATCCTAAGAGCACAGAAGTAGAAGGAGCAAGTTTTTTCACCCATGCCTCCCAGAAGCCAATGCCTGCTTTCCTTTATACACATTCCTGAATAGCCCTAGAGAATCCAGAACTAGCCTGCCCCAGGCCTAATGGATAGCATTCTAGGAGATTCCAGACTCTAAAAGCATTCTAGGCTACATAAAGCCCTTCATAGCCAATGCATTTGTGTGGTTTGTTGATAACGAATTTCGGACCCTGTATAAGCTCCACTTACTCAATGCTATTGGAGAATTGACTTTTAACCTAACATCAAGCTCCCATACTATTGTAGGGTGTATTCCTTGGGAAGCAGGCTCTGAGACAGAGTTTGTTGTGCAGGCTATGCATTAAGAAGGGACCTCAGAATTAACACCTGAGGAAGGGAGGGAAAGGAAATAACAGTGGACAAAGAAAGAAGTCAAGCACTGATGCAGACCACCTGAGACCTCAGCTGACACCACAGGAAGCTCTGAAGCTAGAATGTACCTTCAGAGCTGTCTGAGTTGGAGAAAGGTAGCCATGCCCTTATATGCCTGCATCTACCAATCATTAGATGTGGGCCTCTTGGGAAGGGATATGATGTTGGATGAGGTAACTCTCTGAAGTTGAGCCAATCCCTGAAGGTGTTGACAACTGAAGGGTGTTGGTGGCAGCACTCCAAGCAACTGATGTAGTAAGTCTACCCTTGAAGGGGGGATCTGGGCAGCATATCACACTATTCTCATACATGAGTGATCCAGGCTTGAGATTAAGATCTCTCCATTTAGTAAGCAGAATAGCAATACTCATACTTTTTGGTCTCAGGATCCCTCTCCACTCTTACAAACTATTATAGACCCAAAGAATGTTTATGTGGATTTTTACCTTAACAGAAATTAAAACTGAGAAAATTTTAAAATATTTATTAACCTATTTTAAAATAGCGACATAAATCTACTACCCACTGGGAAAAAAAACCCCATATTTTCAAAAACAAAAAAAAGTTATAATAGTGACATTGTTTTCTATATTTTACTCATGTCAACAATCTTTTTTTTAAAAAAGATTTTATTTATTTATTTGACAAAGATAGAGAGAGAACACAAGTAGGCAGAGCAGCAGGCAGAGTGAGAGGGAGAAACAGGCTCCCCGCTGAGGAAGGAGCCCGACGTGGGGCTCGATCCCAGGACCCTGGGATCATGACCTGAGCCGAAGGTAGCCGCTTAACTGACTGAGCCACCCAGGTGCCCCTCATGTCAACAATCTTGACCATGAGGATTCCTGAGAGGATCTAGGTGGATCCATAACAGTTCACAGACATGCACTGACAAGAACTTAGAAAAAATATCCAAAACCCAATACAACAAGGCTCAAAAAAGTCACTATAATAAACTGAACACCTAAATTAAGAGTCCCCTGAACTTCTATGATCTTGATTCTGGATTTTTTTTCCTACCCCATAATATACCTGAAAAATATGTTTAAATTACGTGAATAAGTGTCCAGGATAATACATTTTTTCCTCTCCCAAGTAGGGGAAGATTTGGGAGTTTTTCCCTAGAAAATTCTAAGGTGG
Source organism: Phoca vitulina (assembly GCF_004348235.1). Classification (NCBI taxonomy): domain Eukaryota; kingdom Metazoa; phylum Chordata; class Mammalia; order Carnivora; family Phocidae; genus Phoca; species Phoca vitulina. The sequence continues at coordinate 28,396,500 of NW_022589708.1, read as the reverse complement.
CCTTGAGACCCTCTTCTAAAAAGCATAGGACAATGTCCAGAGCAGTGTGGTCTTAGCACAAAATCATGGAAATGTTGTCATTTGTGCTAAGGTATCAGAGCTACAAAAATTCTTAGAACTTGAGATCCAGCATAATTAGATTTTTTCAGGGAGAGGAGACAGTAGGGAGTTTTACCAGGCCTTTGGTCTTTGGCAAAGCAGTGCTAGGTCTTTGCTCTCTAAATCTAAGTGTGGTAGTTTGTGGTCTAGCTTACTTCAGAAAAAAAAAAAAAAATCTCCATTAATATGCATAAAAAGAAATTTATAGCTCCTATAATGAAATAGAAAGCAACCAGAAATAAATTCGTTTAATAAAGGAAATTGAGAATGCTGTATATATCCCTAGATATTCCAGTTACACTACTCCACCAACTTAATCTAGTTACCTAGTAGTAAGGCAATTACACAATGAAGATTTAGGGTTGATATAAATTTAGGGTTCAGTTGTGATGTTGGATGTTTATAACAAAATATTTCTCGTGGGAAAGCAAGCCCCTTGACAATCTTTACATTGTTGTATACAATTAAGTGACAATTTATTCTGGTTTGGTTTTTAATGGGACTCGTCATTTACTGTCATTACTGGTCCACAAGAGAGAACACTTCACTGTTCTCTTTATTTTTCTCTTCAGAACAGAATCTGTACTAAACCATCCGAATTTGCTTTTCTAGCAATGAAAAAGCTTGTGACTTATGGAAAGCCAGCTCCATCTAGCTGTCCATCCTATACCATTCCTCTGTCCCTGTTCCATAAATATAAAGTAATGTGTATGAGCTATCATCAAAATGTAGTTTCTTCTAAAATAGGTCCTTGCCAAATGGACAGATCAGTGACCTCATGTATAAATATTTTTAAAGATATTGATACTTATCCATTTATTTCTATCATATTTTTCTCCTTTTTGCCTTCACTGAGAATAGATGGAGTTGGTTATTCTAAGGAAAGACTCTAAGATCAGCATTATATTAAAACACACACAAACACACACATACACACATACACAAATGCACACACCTTGCTTCCTTTATTAAGTTTGAAATCTAGGTCTAACATTTTCATGAAGGTTAAAAGATAACTAGATTAAATGTTCAAATGATATTACATTTGAGGTTGTTTATTGTGTGCATATGAATCTTTATAAAAAAATATGCTAAAGCTGTTCTCCTGAGACTTCTGAAGGAATGTTCTCCAATCTCTCTTGTTGAAATCAATCTAAAAATATTTAGCATTGTGTAAATCTTGTGGTAGCAACATGCATCTTTATTAGGTCATGCCAATATTAAAAAGATTTACCCAAAAAATTTAGTCCTTGTAGCATACATTTCCTATATTGTTATTATTAAATTATTCTTAAATTGGAAAATTAATAAATCCCATAGGTAATGTATGTTCTTGGATGAGGGTAGGAATTTCCATTGTCAATGCAATTTTATCACTAAAAAGATGCACTAACATCTTTATGAGTTCACTTAAAACCATTATTTCACTTCAAAGAGCTCTACATACATTCCAAAACATGTGCTTTAACACATTTTCAGTGCATTTGCATCAATATTTCATTTCACTATCACCCAGCCTTACCTCTAGTCACAAACAATAAAGCAGGGCAGTCAGGCAGTTTAACACAGCTTGAGTTCAGCAACCATCTTACACTATGATCTTCATTCAAATATCAAAATGCACTCTAAGGAACAAAAGAATTTATTGGCAATTGGAAAATATGACTTTATAATTTGTTTAAAGTTTAAAAATCTATGAACATACTCATCTTATTGGATTTCTTAGGCACCACCATGTCCTATTTGGCTCAAAGCCTACATTTGTACAGATAGCATTGCTATTCATGAAGAGCAAAAAAGAAGGATGTCACAAGTGGAAATCCACTTAAACTGTCTTTCTGTTGGGGCTGAATGCTGTCCATCAACTCATTCATTCACCCACATAATATAACTTTGCAAGTGTGCTATATACACAGAGCTCTGCAGTGTGCAGACTCTTAAAAGACTCTTAAAAGAAAATATAGCCTAAGTCTTCCCACCTTTAGACATTGTACAAGCAATATAAAGAGTGACGACAAGAACTACGAATTCTCTTCAGGGTTAAGACATATGCCTGCCTGATTATTGTTTGATAGCTTAAAGGGCTCTATAAATGTAAGGGATTCATAGTTACTTGAAGAAATGTATTAAATTATCTCTTCGCTGTCTGCATTCAAGCCTAATTAGTCTCTAACCCTGTCCATATTACTCTGAAAATGTGGAGATCGGTAAAACATTATTTAATAAATTCCTTTATTTCACACATAAAAAAAGACACATGCCTTTGTTAAAAGACATGGATGGCCACTAATACTATAGCATGATTTTGATTATCAGAAGAACCAACAGAAAGAGATGCACTGAGGAATGGGAGTCAGGACTCATAACTTTATCAGAAACATGACAGCACCAGGCAAAATCTAGGCTAATGGTGAATGGCATGGTGAGTGGTGTGGAATGGTACAAAGAACCTGCTGCTAGAGTCTAGTGTCAAGCACATGTCTTGATTCCCAGCATCACCACCACTGACTCTATGGCAATGAGGGATGCATTTCATTTCACTGAATTTCTGTTTCTTTACAGTCATAATGGAAATAATAAAATATTTCTCAAAGGGCTAATGTGATAATATGTGTGGAAGTACAGGCACAGACAATATACTCAAAATTGTATAACTACTTTTCCCTCCTTCGTCTGTGATGGACACAAGCGTGAAGCAGAGGGCTACCAGAAGACACTAGGTGTCATGGACATGGGGAGGAATAAATTTGGGTGATTTAAATTCTAGCAATTTAAGGACCTGAAAACCAGCTTCAAACTTGCCTAGAAAAAGTACACGCCCAATCTTAGATCCAAAAGTCAAAAAGTGTTTTGGTTAAAGCACACAAAAAGAAGAATTTATAGGTCATTCTAAATAAGGGCTCTAAACATTTATAATACATACCCCAGGTATTCCCTAAATCAATTTAAGCCTCTAAAATGTGCTCTTACTAGGTCAAATTTGTCCTTAGTAAGCAGGACACTCTCAAACTCATGTTTTTTGCTTCTTTCTTCTTCCATCTTTTCTCTCATCAGGTCATCTTTAAAACATATCTTTAATGTATCTAAATGTACCTTTAAACATTTCCTAGTATCACAGAACCACCAATTTGTTTAAGGAAAACAAAAACATTCCCCTTTCCTTAAGTTTCAGGATGCTCAAGATGAGATTAAAAAGAGCCAAGTAGACATGCTAATTGAAAATGTTTCAAAAGGAAATTTCAATCAGTGTACAAATCAATTAAATTTAAAACCCTCATGAAACCCAATGATTAGAAACCATCTTCTCTCTCATATTGGTTTATGTTCATGAGATTACTAATATGAAGCCTCATACAGATTAGAAACTACCTATATATGTTGCATAATTATAGACAAATTAGCTAAATCTCGAGGTTCTAAGGCCTTTGGTTCTTCTATTTTATATAGCCTAAGCACCTAATGGGGTGGGACAAATCTCCAGAGATTTACACTATAGGGTGCCAATGCACAATCTTTTCTTTTTCCTCCATTCTTGAATTTACAAATATCTTGAGCACTATTATGGCTGAGTCTTCTTCATATTAGCAATATCATCTTTTGTCCATAATTAAATTACTTTGCATTTAGTTAAATACCATAATCTTTCACTAATCAATATGCTAAACTCTTATTAGTCTTCTCTATAACTTCTTTACATTTATAATGATTTCTAAATTTGGATAACTCTAAGGAGCCTGTTTGTGGATAATGTTCAACTGATGTTGCAGAACCTTTAACCTAGGAGTATCAGAAGTGATTCTGCCAATCCTAAATGATGTGAAACAGAGGGAAGATTACCTAAATTATAAATGATCAACAATGCCAAGAATTTTCATCTTCATTTATGAATTTTGGCAAATATGGCTTGATTTACTTCTAATTATTTAACAAAATCCTCATTCAGTGCTCACTGGGTGCAGGCATTGCTCTGTGTTCTTCACAAATATGTACCATCTATACCAAAGTTATTGTTTTAAAACATGACATTAAAACTACCAATATCCTTTCATTTGAAAGATGAGTGGCAACCACAGCAAAAGCTCTCTTCAGCAACTTTGTTGCACCATGCACAAAAGAAAGCAAATTAGCATTGATGGCACAGGCTCTCATTTATATAATAATCCCCCCTCTTACATATTCATAGCATTGTAACAATTGATGATTTTTAAATTTCTCTAGAAATCAATCCAGATTAGGAAATTTGACTATCACAATACCTAGTTGTCACCAATCTGACTTTACCCACAGGAACAGAGCACTGCTTCATTACATTTCTATCTTACATTGATCTTGTTTCATGGTGAGAATCAAACTCTAAGAATTCACAAACTCCAAGTGGTTCACACCTCCTAGAAAGGTCTCCTTGGGGAGCCATTTGTTCCATATTTAAGTTCCAGGAGCTCCCATAAGCCTCACAGAGGCAATGCTATACAGATGGGACTGAAAGACGAGGGAGGTAGCTCCCTAAAATAAATACAAAGGTAATTTAAATGTTTCCTAATAACTTCCACACTGCAGCGGGGAGATCAGGTAAATAGGCCATCACTTCCACACTCACTATGCTAAGATGCGAGCGTATCAACCTTGTACCTGATAGAATCTAGCTACTCTAAATACCAAAGAGTGGAACGGTGCCAGCGTGGAAGGTGGCAATAGCACCAAGGACTCAGACACATCTAGTTCCTACACTTCTGCATTCTGCTTCAAGAAATGAGGCCCACCTATAAGGGGGAAAAGAACAAAAACCTAAAACTGGGAAGACGAAAACGAGACATCCACAAGCAAAGAGGGATAGAGGCTGGTCACACGGAAACTCGCTGCTGAAAAGCTGAGAAAGTTCAATGTCAGAAACAAAGGACAAAACAAAAGTTGAAATAAAAAGAACTGAAAAAGCAACGCCATACTGATATTTAGAGTTCCATTTGAAAAAAAAAAAGAAATTAAGTAAAAGTAACTTGTTAGAAGGGAATGCTTTTCATTATTTCTTATGCTTCTCTCCCATAAGGCAAGGATATTAGCGTCTTTCCAGCCTCTTGCTGCCCCCTTCCTCACCACAGTCTGGGGGAGGAGTGGCATATGTGCTTGGTAAATGCAGACAAGAGTTCGGGAACTTATTGTTCTGGATGGCCTGCCCCACTCTAGCACTGCCAAAATGGTGTGTGGGGAGACAGTCTGCCCAGTTCTGGGTTCAAGATCAAAGAGCTCACTAGAGTAACAGACCCAAAGCTCCTTCATTCAACCTGAACTCTACCAGAGGCGAAGGCTCACAGGGCACTCTTCCACACGTAGGGCTACTTCTGGAGAGAATCAGGCTGTTAGCTTGTTCAAGATCCCTATCCTTCAACTTCCCCACTGCTTTTTCACCAGTAAATCTCCAGCCATCTCTTTCCCAAGCTCCTCCTACACTCTTGCCTCTGTCTTCTTGTCCCTATCAAAAACTACTTCTATTTGCTTCATTCACACCTACATGTAAATGACTGATTATAGTGTGCTAGCTCATCAGAATCCATCCCTTCAGATCACTCAGGATTCTTTAAGATACCAGACCCAGAAGACCTCAAAATAAACCTAACGTCCTTGTAGGAAATGCATAGCAATGGGGCAACCAGAAATAACAAATTTACTTGAGAAAAGTTACTGATTTCACCCAATGTGCCTTTGTGGTGGGAATCTGGGACTATGCATTTCAAAGTGTATTTTTACCAAATAAGCAAATAATTGAGAAGGAGAAAGATTATGTCAAAAATACATTTTTTTTCCTAGCTAACTTATAGTCATTCTTTAAGACTGATTTTAAATGTTGCTCCATTGTTATGATCTGATTCTGTTAAGATTTTCCCACATGTGGCAAAGTTCTTCCTCAACCATGCCTCCCACAAAGGTCACAGGGCTCTTCTCTCATTTTCCACATTTTCTTGGTTTGTCTGCATATCCACCTGCCCCATTAACTTATGATCTCTTCAAGGATGCAGGCAGTATCTTGTTGTCTATGCATTTTCAGCCTGATACCCGGAAGTTTATCATAAATGTTTGGGTTGTTGAATGGAATGTTACCAACTGGTCAGAGCTCAATGAGAAAGAAAAGAAGGCAGCTCACATGTCTTGAAAAAATTAATCTTTTCTTGGGAAAACAAGAAGTATCAAAGAAACTCTAGCAGTCAGAAAAAAAAAAAACAGAAGAATGGAAAGAGAAGAAAAACTTAACACAATAGAGGGGTGCATGACTGGCTCAGTCAGAAGAGCCTGTGACTCTTGATCTCAGGTTCATAAGTTTGAGCCCCACATTAGGCATAGAGATTACTTAAATAAATAAATAAACCTAAAAAAATAAAAATAAAAAGTAGAATCTGCTTTAAAATAAAAAAAAGAACACAATAGAAATAACTTCAGAGGCAGATAAGATCATGGTAGCCACATTTAGAAGTATCAAAGGGGATGGAATACTCAGAACTGTGACAGCAGAGAAGACAGCTCCCCATTGAGACAGAATGGAGAGTGGCAGGCACCAGGACAACAAGGCAGATGATTAGGACCGCTCTGACCTGAGAGCAAACAGCCATAGCCAGGGACCTTAAGCAGTCCATCTACTTCTATCTAGGAAACCTGGCTGGAAAAACTGTTAACTCTCTTAAGCAGTAGAGCCAAGGTCAAAGGCCTGTAGCCTTAAGCTAGAGAGCTAAAACCCCAAAGAGGAATTTTAATAAGTATGAAAGAATTTTTAAAAAATTAAGGGTCTTCCATTTAAGGATCTGGATCTTTTGATTAATAAAGAACAAAGACAAAACTGAATAAACATCCAAAAAGTCAAATGTTAATAACTTTTATATTATTCAGCCTTAAAAAGGAAAGAAATTCTGACACATGCATGAACCTTGAGGTCACTATGCTAAATGAAATAAGTCAGTCACAAAAAGACAAATACAGTATGATTCCACTTACATATCTAAAGTAGTCAAATTCATAGAAACAAAAAGTAAAATGGTGGTTGCCAGAGGCTGAGGTGAGGGGGAGTTATTGTTTAATGGGTATAGAGTTTTACAAGAGAAAAACATTCTGGAGATAGGTTGCACAACAATGTGAATATACTTAACACTACTGAACACTTAGAAATGGTTAAGATGATAAATTTTATGTTATGTACTTTTTACCCAATAAAAAATAAAAATAAATTTTCATATGAATAACTTTGTTATAAATCAATAATATCACAAATAATTGTTGTTCAATTGACTTTAAGACACAGAGAAGAAAGAAACATTTCAATTATAATCCAAATCAGATTAATATATTGGAATCAATTGACTGTCTTAAATTTTCACAGAAGTAACAAATATTTCTCTTAAAAAAAAGTCAAAAGTCCAAACCTACAATCAGTATGCTTTTGGTTTATTTCATAGTTAAATCTTGAATTTGGTTTAAAATACACAAGGTAAAAACTCTCTGAAAATGGAAGTATTCACTATTTTCCTACCCACCCCAAAAACTAGATAAATTTTGCATTCTTCTACATTTCTCTCAGATTTTGTGCTTGGATTACTTTTTTTCTTTGGGCCTTTCAGAAGTGCCTGAAACCTATTTCTTAATACGTATGCTATGAGGGAAAAAAAACACATTTGTTTGATTGGAAATATTTAGGGGTGAGCAGAAAAATCTGCATTCCTGCTGACAATTTCTATACTAAGTTTGGCCCAGTGGGATTAGAAGTCTCTGAGATATTAAACCTTGGAAAGAAGAATTTGTAATGGAAAGGCTGAAAGAACTTAATTATAGCCAGTAGCACCACTTGAATGCTTTAAGCATACTCAAATGTGCTGCGTTATCATAAGATCTTCAAAAAAGAAAAAAAAAAAGAATTGAGGGAGGTTATGGATGAGACATTACAGACATCACCAAAGAAGCAGTTTCACCTCTGGGTCATTTGGGTTGGTCAGACTAAACACAGAGGAACGTCTGCAGTGCTATTCAGGGAGCTAAGAGAGATGCCACACTTGCTTAGACTCCTGGGATCACTAAAGTCATTTTCAAATGACTTTAGTTAACTCCTCACAGGTATTTTGCTCAGGATACCTGCCTGTGTATCTTTGGTATCTAGATTGAAAGAATTAATTGAGTTTCTCTTCTTTTAAAATGGAGGGCACACATTGAAAGGTTTTTGTGTTTATTTGCAAGATACCATCCTCCTATAATATATCTTAGAGTTGCCCCTAGAATAGATCATTCCATGTCATGTTCCCTATTTCTTGCTTTTTCTCCCTTTCAGCAGTAAAGCCTTGCCCAGTCCCCCTGACTCAGTGCCACTTCTGAGCTGAGAAACATGATGATCTGTTCACAGGAAAACACACAAGAACATTTCCTACCCACAACTCAGCTGAATAGAGGCCTCTGCAGGAAGGATCCATCTCCACCATATGCACACACATAGTGCTGGCAACCAGTTCCTGTACCTGGCAAGAAGAAAACAGCCTTCAAGTCCAATAATCCCTATATAAGACTATTCAGATATTACCTATTTTCTGAGAGGTGCTGTCATTCCCTTGACCTATCTAAATCCTGGAATCCAGTCCCTCATCTATCTTAATCACCTTGTTGAAAGTTCTTTCTCACCTTGATTGACTTCATAACTATTGTTGCTTTAGCTTTTTTTGTATCTAAGATCACAGACTTCCAGAGTCAGCTTGATTTCCTGGCCTCCAAACACACGGTGTGATTCTATTCCTTGATTGCCATCAATCTTATGACCCTTAATATGCCTTATTATTTTCCAAACCTTAGTCTAAACTCTTGAAGTGGCACCTGGGTGGCTCAGCCGTTAGGCATCTGCCTTCGGCTCAGGTCATGATCCCAGGTCCTGGGATCCAGCCCCACGTCGGGCTCCCTGCTCAGTGGAAAGCCTGCTTCTCCCTCTCCCACTCCCCCTGCTTGTGTTCCCTCTCTTGCTGTGTCTCTCTGTCAAATAAAGAAATAAAATCTTAAAAAAATAAATAAATAAACTCTTGAAAACTACTAGAACTTAATTTTCTGAAACCTGAACCCCCTCCCAACACACACCCAAATCTTTCCTATTCCTGCGTCTCTGCCTAACTCAGCCTTTTTCTTCTCTCATCCATTCCATGGAGCAACACAACCCTTCTTGAATTTACTGGAATGGGGGCGGGGGGGGGGGGGGG